>NW_023276807.1:202313602-202621602 GCF_003668045.3 Cricetulus griseus | reverse complement strand
GCTACATCACAACTGTATTTTTGCTTGTGTTATGAATCATAATACAAATATTTGATATGCAGAATATCTGATATGTGGCACCCAAAGGAGTCACAGACCACAGGTTGAGAACCACTACATTAGACTAATTCCCTTCATGGCAGTGAGAGTGTTGGGGTGTTTTCAGGGGTCAGAGGGAGAGGAGGAAGAGGTGTGCCTGTTATGTGTGCTGTTTGTTATGAGCTAGGAGAGCCGTCTCCCCTCAACCAGCAGCAGAGTTCTCTCCTCTCTTTAGAACTGCGTCAGTCACTGCTATCTAGACAGTAGCAGGAGGCATGGGAGGAGCTGCAGAGGTTTCTCTGCAGAGGTTTCTCTTTTGGCAAAGTGCCTGTTTTGCAAGCATGAGAACCTGAGTTCAGAGCCCCCAGTATCCAAGTTAAGTTTCTGGCATGGTGGTGTGTGTTTGCATCACCTGCAGGGGCCAAGGTGGGCAGATCCCTTAGCTGGTCTAGTTGGTTGGTGATCTCTGGGTCAGTGACCTCAAAAAATAAAGTAGGTAGAGGAAAGAAGTCAATGTCCACCTCTAGCTTACATATGTGCACACATACAGATGCATGCATGTACAAACCTACTCATACAGCGCACACACACACACACACACACACACACACACACAACATCCAACTCTGCATTCCCATCTAGTAGTGAAATGTTCCTTCAGCTGATCCCAGCAAGGCCTAGAGTTTAAGGTTAATGAAAAAAAAAAAACCTGTCAACTGTGTTTTATATTAATGATAGAGTCTGGTGAGAGAAAATAAAGTTGTTCTGCACATAGTTACACTTGTAAACAGCTCAAACTTTGTTTGCTTTGTTTTTGAGACAGGATTTCTCTGTGTAGCCCTGGCTGTACTGGAACCCACTCTACAGACTTGGATGGACTCAGATTCACAGAGATCTGACTGCTTCTGCCTCCTGAGTGCTGGGATTAAATGTGTGCGCTACCACTGCCTGGATTTTCTCTATTTTCTTGCAAACTATTGTCAATATACTGTTTTATCCCTTTATCAATGAGACATGCAGATCATATATACAAGCATAAATACACAAAAGAAAGCAATTGACAGTCATTCAAAGTTAGCCTTTCTCAACCTGTGGGTCACAACCTTTTTGGGGGTTGCCTAAGACCATCAGAATAAACAAATATTTACAACACATAACTTCATACAGCTATGAAGTAGCAATGAAATAATTTTACATTTGGGGGTCAGTGCAACATGAGGAACTGTATTAAAGCGTGGCAGCATTAGGAAGGTTGAGAACCACTGCTCTGAGCCAAGCAACAACAAAAAACCAGCTACAGGAGTCAAACCACAAACAAGATCCTCAAGGCAGCTTAGAATCTGATGTTCTCAGTTGCACCTTCCATGCTCCTGGGGACACTGTTGTATGTGGAGACAGACTTACCCAGTTTCCTCTCTTCTTTTCAGACAGAAGAACAAAGCAGTGCTCTTATAAGTATGGAAGCAGGGGCATTGCTGCTGGACCAGGAGGGAGCTTCCCATTCCAACCATTTTTTAATTAAATAACAAAGGAAAAGTTGACCTAAATAAATGATTGCATATTCACTCCTTGGGCTGCCAGTCCATCATGTCCAATGTGTCCATATTTGGGCACACTTGCATACATACATACATACACAGTTGGAATTACTATGATAGATGGAGCACAGGCTATGTTTTGTGTGTGGATTGCCCAGTAAAAGTGTCTGGGGTTAGAAATTTGAGACCGGTACTCATTCATAAGCTGAGAATATATATGCTGCTATAGTTGGGAATACCCAGATATGACTATGTACCACATTTCAAATAAAAACAAGCCAAGAATAAATAAATAAATCTAAGTGCTCAGTTTTTCCTGGACTCAACAGTTGTTGCCGACTAAACATGGAGCCTATTGACTTGTAGAGAGGACCTGATGACCTCGAAGAGTGTGAAAACAAGTCCTGCACTTCCCAATTCTGTGCTGGGGTTCTTCCTGTCCCAAAGAAGCTTAGATCCTGAAAAGGAAGAAAGGAATTCCAGAAGGACAGGAGCTTGGGCAGGGACCAGCATTTCTAACCTGGACCTCTGGGGAGGGCTGAGGCACCTTGGGGAGGGCTGAGGCTCCCTGGGGAGCACTGAAGCACCTTGGGGAGGGCTGAGGCACCCTGGGAAGGGCTGAGGCTCCCTGAGGAGCACTGAAGCACCTTGGGGAGGGCTGAGGCACCCTGGGAAGGGCTGAGGCACTCTGGGGAGGGTCAGGGAACAAAGTAACTGAGCAACTCACAAAAAACTCTGAAGCCTGAGGGTGAATTTTGTTATTTCTTTTTGTTTCATTTTAAGGAAGATCATGGGATTTCTTTGACATGAAAATAACATTTTCTAGCACTGGAAAACAACTCTTTGGGAAATGTGTTTTTCATGTTTTGACTGTATTTCTTCTACTGCAAAAGAAATGTGTTCTTTTAAAGATATATTATTACTGTGTATGCATGAGAGAGATGACGTGTGTGTGAAGGTCAGAGGGCAAGCCTGTGTAGTCTGTTCTCTCTCTTCATCCTCCTGGGCCTTCTGGGAATCAAGTTCAGGCTTCCAGGCAGATTGACGAGAGCCTTTAAGTGGATGTGTTGGTCCACGGCTTTCCTTTTTGACACTCCTGTTCTGCAAGTTTGCCAGGCTGGCCACAGAGCCTATGGTGTTCTGTTCTCACAGAAGAATTTTGAGATTCACATAATTTCTAAACATCAACAGAACTGAGATTTACTGAAGCCAGGGCATGTTTATCTGAGAAATAGCCCTAGTGAGCCAGCCAGCGGGCATGTATTAACATTTAACACTTTCGATTGTCAGCCTCTGCTTAGAGTTGTTTCTCTTCTGGTCTCCGAGGAGTTAAGGGTAGAAGGTGACTACGTTATAATCAGTTTTCTGACATAAGACAATATGGACTTTTGATGTATGGTCTAGATTGTTTTTCTGTTGTCTTGATAAAACGTGGACCCAAAGCAACTTGCAGGAGGACAGGGTGCATTTCATCTTATGCTTCTACAGAACAGTTCATCACCGAGGGGAGCCAGGGCTGGAACTCCAGGCAGGAAACTGGAAGCAGGAACTGACACAGAGACTGTGGGAAAACACAGCTTACCTACTTGCTCCCAGGGTCACTTTCCAAGGGATGGTACTGTCTACAGTAGACTGGACTCTCCTATATTAAATAGCCATTACAAAACTGCCCCACAATCCCACAGGCAATTCTTCAGTTGAGGTTCCCTCTTCCAAGGTGTCTTAGTTTGGGTTTTTATTGCTGTGAAGAGACACCATGACCACGGCAACTCTTATAAAGAAAACATTTAATTGAGGCTTACAGTTTCAGAGGTTCATGATGGGGAGCATGGCAGTATGCAGGCAGACATGGTGCTGGCTACATCTTGACCAAAAGGTATCAGGAAGTTGACTGGCTGTCAGACTCAGTGAAGCTTGAGAGAAAGACCTCAAAGCCCACCCTCACAGTGACATACTTCCTCCAAATAGACCACACCTACTCCAACAAAGCCATACCTTGCAATAGTGCCACTCCCTTTGGGGGCCATTTTCTTTTAAACAACCATATCAAGTAACTCTATTTCATGTCAAGTTGACAATAGAAACTAACTAGTATAATATATAATTAGCAAATAGACCATCTGAGAACTCAGGTCTGAATCTGGGCTTTCTGACTCTGGGGCTTAGAGTGATTCGAATGAGAATGTCCCCCCTAGGCTCAGGTTTCTGAACACTTGGTGAGGCTGTTTGGGGGTGTTGGATAGCCTCTGGGAGGTGAAACCTGGTAGGGGAAGTATGTCACTGACAGCAGGCTTTGAGTATTTACAATCTCACCTCACTTGTTTGGTATCTCTGCTTCTTGTGGTTTGAGATATGAGCCCTCAGTTTCCTGTTCCTGTGCCACGCTTGCTTATTCTCCCACCAGGATGGACTCATTTCCCTGAAATCATAAGTTCCCAAACACTTTTCCTTCTGTAAGTTGTCTTGGTGTTCTGGTCATCGTATCTTAGCAAAGGAAAGTAATACGGGGGGGTGGGGGGAGTGGAGAGATGGCTTAGCAGTTAAGAGCACTGATTGCTCTTCCAGAGGACTTGGGTTCTACTCCCAGCACCCACATGGCAGCTCACAACTGTCTGTAACTCCAGTTTCAGGGGACCTGAAACATGCCATGGCAAAACACTAATGTGTGTTTTAAAAAGTAATACAGAGTTATTAATTCTTTATCTTAAAATGCATTTTATTGTCTTCAATGTACGACAGGTATTATCTGCCTTTTCCTTCCCCATAAGATTAATGTTGGATGTCTGAACATGCAAGTAAAAAGAAAAAGACCCATTCAATTTATTGGCTAGTTACAAAGAAATCTGAAAGCCATACTTGTGTGAATAAAAGAACACAAAATTTCACATATAATGTAATATGTTAGATGGAATTTTATCATGTATTATGTTCCTGCGTTTAAATCATAGAATCAGCATTTTGTGGCTGTGTATCTTTGTCTAAGAATTTCTGTTCTAGTGCAGTGTGCTCTTCCCAGCCTCAATTCCAGTGCTCACCGTCCTGCTCTAAGCCCTTGGGTGAGTTCTTATTTTGCTTTGGATAATAAAATGTCTATCTCACTTGTTGACTACCCCCAAGAGGACCCCCAAGACCTGGAATGGTGTGTGGTTCATAGTTTCTGAAGGAATGAATGAAATCCAAAATCCTTTTGTGACATAGAAGGCCTGTGACAGATGGGTCCAACCTCTCTCCCTTTCTGAGTTCTCGTTCCTTACCCCACTTTTACAAACCTGATGCACCAAAGTCCTTGTGTTTTCACCAGTAAATGTGAAAGCTTTACCTAGACTTTTTTTTTTTTTTTTTTTTTTTTTTTTTTTCTCATGATGCCTCTCACTAGCCTACTTGGCTCCGCTTTTGGTGTCACTGTGTCCTAGATACCTCCCTGGTACATCTATCTCCGGTCTGAACTGGAAACTCCTCATCTGTCTCTTTGCTTTTTATAGCATGGTGTGCACCATTGGCTCAGACTGTCCTTACTAAGCTTGCGCCATTTCCTCAGTCAGTCTAGGGTCTTTCTCCTTCATAAAACTGTGAGCACGCTCTGTGTTGAAACCTGACAAGTATTCTACTTAATGTTTTAGCTTGAATTTAGAATGTTCCCAAAGACTCATGTTTTGAACTCCTGATCTCCAGCTGTGCTGCTCTTTTGAAGGTTGCAGAGCCTGATAGAGGTGCAGGCCTGGTGTAGGAAAGTAGGTCACTGGGGATGGGCCTTAAAGATGATCCTTCCCATTCAGGCCCACGGTCCACACATTCTGGTAAGCATAGTAGGCGAAGCCTCTGTTGCACACTGCTGCCCCATGAATTCTGCAATGCTTCCTTTCTGGCGGACTGAAGCTGTCCTGACACGGTGATCACAACAAATATCTTCTGTCTCAAGTAAGAGTAACAAATACTCAGAGAAAATAAATAAGCCCAGTTGTCTAACCCTTTCATTGTGTTCTTTCAGATACTGGGGAGCAGGTATGACAGAAAGCCAACAAGAGCCACTAACACTTGGCCATTATGGAAGACACGTCTTCAATTAAGTTTATTGGATGTCAATGTTTTCTTGGCTGTCTCGCTCTAACATCCAGCTAACCTTGTTCCAGAAAGTACAAAACACTTGTGATCTGACAGTTGAAGACAGTGGTTTTCAAACAATCATAATTAGTTCAAAAGGCAATTTAAAAAGGATTTTCAAATTACCCACATTGTTCTGCTCTACTATCCTGAAGCTGTTAAAAGAGTGTGACCTAATGATTTGCTCCCTGTTGAAGGTCCGGGTCACACTGCATGATAGTGGGAGGTAGTTCCATCCTGGGAGAGGCAGTTTCATTCTAGCAAATCAGATATTATCAATGTTAACACTTAGATTAGTATTTCGTAGAAGTCAGGGCATCTACAGCAAGGACCCACCTAGAAAAACATTCCCTTTCTTGAGCAGTGCCAGCTTGCAGTGCACACAATTAAAGCAGAGCTAATACAATGTGGGGTAGAGAAAGATCAGAGGTGCTGAAACCCCGAAGGCCTGGCTAGAATCTGACTCTACAACACTGAATGCCAAGGAGTACCTTTTGTCTGTCTGTAAAACAGCCTAACTGCGAAGGCCCGAAGGCCACCTGAAGCTTAACCTGTGTTGAGCGTCCAGCCAGTGTCTGCCTAAAGTAGGGCTCTAGCAACTTTTAACCGTTTATGCACATCTGTCTGCTGTGATCACTTTCCCAATTCAGATTCTTCTGCAGAGCAAAGGTCTTCATCGTAGTGCTTGGAATACAAGCCCAGTCAGTGCAGAGTAAATATTGAATGATTAACGATCAAAAAAGAGGCTGTTATTGCTGAATAGCCAGATTTTTGCTGTACTGGGACAGGCTGGGGGTGCTTACTCAGGCCTGGAAGGCACCTGCAAACACATCCACAATGTGGAAAGAACTGCAGCCTGCTTTTGTTCCCATCATGGGGAAGGCAGATTTTTGTAAAAAGGATCAAAGAACATTTTTTCAACAGAATACAGGGTTTATCATCTATTGTTAGACAGGCCATGGATTGGTTGACTTTTTTTTTAATCACTTAAAACTTTTAAAATATTTTATTTTATTGTCTTTGGGTGTTTTGCCTGCATGGATATCTATATACCACATGTGTGCCTGATACCCAGGGAGACCAGAAAAGACTATTGGGTCCCCTGGAACTGGAGTTACAGACAGTTCTGAGTAGCCATATTGGTGCTGGGAATTGAAGCTGGGTCCTCTGGAAGAACAGACAGTGATGTTCTACTGAGCACCTCTCTAGCCCTTAGTACAGTGGTCAATCTGTGGGTTGCAACCCCCACGGGAATCATATCAGATACTTATATTACAATTTGTAACAGTAGCAAAATTACAGTTATGAAGTAGTAATGAAAAAATTGTGTAGGTGGGGGGTCACCACACATGAAGAACTGTGTTAAAGGGTCTCAGCATTAGGAAGGTTGAGAACTACTGCCTTAGTGGAGTGATCTTAAAAAGAGTGGATTCTTTCATGAAATGCCTATAGGAGACATTTGGGGTCTATATCTAAATACAGGGGTTTCCCCAGCTGAACACCAAATGTGAATCACTGAAGACTTTAGAAAAGCGACCATGGAGCACACAAAGCATTTTCTTGAGGTGTGCAAAGGTTTTCCTGGGAAAGAATATTAACACTGACTTGTTGGCTGAATGCTTCAACCCTAGCTCTCTCTCCTCCTGCCAATGCATATTGCCTCTGAATGCCCATTTTTGCAGTGTTTACACACTATCTCTGTTCTGTAGCAGCTAGTTTATACATGTCCTAAGAACAAGGGAGAGCCATTATGTTGAGGATTGTAAATGCAGCGGTTCTTCAGTTGTATGAGTCTAGAACCCTTTCGTTTTCAACAGGTGAAGAGTGTACATCCTCCCAATATTGCAGATGAGGTACTGATGTTTGTACATGCTTAAGAAGCCCGAGTTGGAATTACCATGAAAAACTTGCCTCTAACCACTTGGCAAATTGCTGTGCTCCTAGGCCACAGCTTTGGCAAGTTTCCTTTGGGAAATGTCGGAGGCATTCTAATTTCAAGCCAGAATGATGTGGATTGCAATTTGTCTCCTCTTGTTTTTAAAGACGAATGTGGAAAGGAACACTTTTGATAAGCAATAAGACAAAGATAACCTATCAGATGAGGGGATGAAGTGCAGAAAACCCACAATCATTTAACAAATGGATTGAAGCTAGCCAGAATTTCATCACAGTTTAAAACCCGAGCCCAGTGGTAGCACAAAGGGGTATGTGTTTTACTGCAACTTCAGTGAAGGCCATTTAACACTAGGAATGTTCCCAGCAGTGTATTTCAATGATAGTAGCCTTTCTTACAGTATTTGGGGCCTGGCACTTTGAAAATTAATACAGTTCAATGTCTACTGAAATTGTTCAATTGTTCTCTACAGGGTGCATATAGGATGGGTATAAAAGTTATCCTCTGCCCTGGACTATCTTTGAAGTGAAAGGGGGAACCATTAAGAGCTACACCAGGATGATAGACATAAAGCTGGAGAAAGTGATAATCATGGAAAAGTGGATTCATGTAGTGTAGTCATAGGGATTTTTATTTTATATGCTACCGTGCTATTTATGTAGCTTTAACGGATGGGTAACTAGGCTATTTCACTCATTGTTGTGGAACCAAGTGAAATCACATTTGTATTCTTAACAAGTCTGCTTGTAACTAAGACCTTGGCTCTGCAGGCCTTCTTCATACACTAGCACACCTCACTACATAGATCATTATAGGGCCTGCCCGGAAATCAAACCCACGATCTTGCTTTCATCCGTTTAGTTTGTTACCAGTTTAGATTCTCCAGGGCTCTATCAGTGGCGTATATGCTAGACTGCAAGATCAAAGTAAAACAGCAGAGGGTTCTGGACTTTTCCATAAGGCCCCGGATTCCCATCCTATCTTTATCAGTAGCTAACTGTGATTTTTGGCAAGTCATGTAACCCTCTCTGTGTTTTCCAGGGCTTATCTCTAAGGCTGTGGTTAAGTACTATCTGATGCGCAGACCTCAAAGCTTTGTTGGGAAGATGCAATGAGGTGATGCACAGGGACGCCTTCCGGAAAGGACTACACACATGTGAAGTGTTATTGTTATAGGAGAGTGGAGGAGCCATGTGACATGAGGGGTGACAGGGTTTCAACTCAGGCTGGCCTTGTAGATTAGGCTTGTGCAAACAAATGACGGAAATGAGGCCAGGAGAGGCACAGTTCTCTCTTTTGTGAGTAGGAATGAGGAGAGAGAGAGAAGAGTAAGGCAGGGAGTGTGGCCAGCAAGGACAGGGAGGTTAGGTGGGATGTGTCTTGTAGTTCTCCTGCCATCACAGTGCACAATACAACTAGACCCTCGAGTCTAGGCTGTGGGTCTACTCACTTTTCACTAGCAGTGGTATCGGTTTTATTTTGAAATCCAGTAAAAATCCGAAAATCAAACTTTCCAGACCTGTTGACATTGTATTAGGATTAAATGAGATCATTTATGTTGAAGTGCACATGTTGAACTCTGAACTATAGTAAAAATGATGACATGAAGGTTGAGGCTGTTGATGCTAGTTATTCTAATAAAAATAGTGTTCTCTTTCTGAAAAACCATTAGAACTTTAAAAATTAATTAGAACCCTAAAAAAAATCACAGTAGTATTTGCTTATACAAGTTTAGATATGTCAGAAGTTTTACTGAGGGGAGAAATCAAACATAATCCTGCCACAAAAAACAAACAAACAAAAAACAGTTAACAATGCTTTGTTTTGGTAAATGGTTATCCAGACCCTTTTTGGATGGTTTTATTTTATTTATTATTGTGTGTATATGGTGTGTGTGTGTGTGTGTGTGTGTGTGTGTATGACAGAGAGAGACAGACACACACACACACACAGAGAGAGAGAGAGAGAGAGAGAGAGAGAGAGAGAGAGAGAGAGAGAGAGAACACTATGGTTTATGATGCATGTGTAGGAGTCAGAGGGCAGATTTTGGGAACTGGTTCTACTCTGGATTCTGGGGGTCAAAACTCAGGTTATCAGGCTAGTATCACAAGTGCTTTTACTGGCTGAGCCTTCTTGCTGGTCTTAATAGTTTTTTTAACAGTAAAAAATTTCTCTCATTCTTTTGAGTATGGTGATTTACATATTGCTTAATAGAATGCTAAGCTTTTTCATGTAATTTTCAAGAGAGAATTCAAACACCTAAGAGATGTTTATAATATAAAGTGAAGACAGCAGGATGAGGTGATACAGGACTTGGAACACAAACGAGGAGCATATCACCTGCCTGGTGATAGTCAAGGAAACCTTCCTAGATGAAGGGCATTCAAGACCAGACACAAAGGCGACTAGAGTAGATGCTGCAGTGTCGCACCCAGATACCTCCTTAAGGAGGTATCTGCACCCAGCAGGAGTGTTGCTTTTTGATAGCATTTAGCTGAACTTTCCTCCAGGAGTTAACCTCTGCTGCATGAAACTGCCTTGTTGAAAGTTATTTCTATCTCAGAGGAAGCCAGGGTAAAGCCATCTCTTATCTCAGTTAGGGGTGTTCTGAAGGATCATACCAGTGTCCAGGTTCCAGGTAGGTTCAGCTGGGTCCTCAGCCACACCCCCCTCAGCAGGTTCACTTTCCCTTCCGCCCAGTCTTGCTGCCATTTCTCTTCATGGATGTTTCCAAGAGTGCTACACAGCAATACTGCGTGTAGACAAATGTCCTTTGGTCAGCATAAGCGAAGACTGGTGTCTAACAGTGAGAAGCTTAGGGAAGGTGTGACTGAAAGATAGAACACCATGTTTAAGGCCATATTAGTCAGACTTTTGTGTTAGTGATCAGATATTCAACTTGGAGGAAAAAAGATATTTATGTTGGATCAAGGTTTCCAAGGGTTCATTCCATCATGCCTCCAATCCATGCACTTGACCGTCATGCTGGTAGGAAAGTGTGATGGTAGAGTTTTCTTTGCCTTATGGCAGAAAGACAGTAGTAGGAGGGAGTTGAGGTGAGAAACGGCTCCCAAGACACATCCACAGGGATCTACTTCCTCCAATCATCCCCACAGTGTGATTTTATGCCAAGTCTATTCAAATTTAACTCAATCTATGAATCAATCCACTCAGGAAGGCAGAGTTGACTGGCTGGCAACCAAGCTTCTGTTCATGAGCCTGTGGGAGACAGACTTTTTTTTTTTGAGAGAGAGAGAGAGAGAATTTCACAAATTTTGCAATGTGTGAGCAAAGTCAGTAGAAAAGCAACATGGTTCTAGAAAGAAAACCAGTCTCTTGTCATAGCATGTTGGAGACTGACCTCTGTGTTAATGCCAGAAGAAGCTCTTGGAAACTATTCATCTTGGAGGAAACACAGTTTCATTAGTTTTACAAAGATTACATTAGCTGTACTATGCCACCATTTGAGAAGTCTCATTATCATTACCTACTGTATGTTTAAGAAGTGTTTTTGGGAGGCTGAGAAGATGGCTCAGCAGTTAAAAGGCTCTGGCTGCTCTTCCAGAGGACTTGGATTCCATTCCCAGTACCCACATGACAGCTCACAATCATCTGTTAACTCCAGCCCCAGAGTTATCTGACACCTTCTGGCCTCTGCAGGACACTAGGAATGCTACTGGTACACAGCCATACATGCAGGCAAAACACCAATACACATAAGAATAGATTTTTAAAATTTTAAAGAAATATTTTAGTTTGTTTATTCATTCATTTATTTATTTAACTATTCATTTTAAGTGATTCTGAAACTCAAACTCAGGGCCTTGTGGGTGCTGTTGTTCTGCCACTGAACTATATCCCCAGCCCTGTATTATTTTATTAAACTGTTGGAGTGTTTTTTGACTTCCTTCTGCACTCCACACTTTTATGAAATGGATGGCAAGTCATTTATCCCCATCCAGGTCATACAATAAACACCAGCATTATAGGAATGTTGTAGAAGTGTTGAAACCTCACAAGATTCGAATAGAGCCCTTTGCTGTTTGTGCTCTTCTGTCTTAAATCTGGATTATGCTCTCAAGTATTTACTGAGAACCATTGACATGCCAAATGTATTGTTCTATCGCCACGGGTGTCCAAGCTGAGATGGATGCCATGTTGCTGTACTAATGTAGTGTCTGGCAGATAATAATGGGTGTTTAATAAATGAACAGATGTAAGATATCTCAGGGAGTTAAGTCTTCCCCTGACTACAAAGGGGATAAAAGCAGCCTGTAACCCCAACAAATACAGGTAAAGTGCTCAATGAAGAGCTTTGTGTAAAGTAAAATAAATAAATAAATAAATAAAATTAAAAAATCATGCTTTCTCAGTTCATTTTGCTCTCCTTGGTTCCTAAACAAACAAACTAAGATCTTAAAGGTTTGCAACCAAATTCCTGATAGCTATAGCTAAGCCGGTCACATGCCTGAGTAGTAGAGCACTCATCTAGCATGCTCAAGGCCCTGGGTTCAGTTCCTAGCATGGTAAATGTTATAATTCTGTGTGAGGTGGGACTGTGGCAGATCCCGTGGTGGGCAAGAGACAAACACACCAGGCAGACAGAGATTAAGTAGGAAGTTTTATTGGGAGAAAGGAAAGAGAGTGGAAAAAGGGAAGGGAGAGGGTGGAGAGAAGAGAAAGAGAAAGAGGTGGGGGGCAGATAAAGTTCTGTCTGCTCCTTCAGAGGAACAGTGGGAAAGAGCTGAAGTAGTAGAGTTTACCTCTTAAAGAGCCCTTTGCACCTGTGTGCAGACTACATAGTGACGTAGTAGCCATAGGACCCTGGGCTGGCCAGGGTACTGCCTGAGTGCATCTTGTCAGGTGACATGGGACAGGCCAGCATAATGCCTGAATCCTAACAGTAAAGAAAACAACAAACTTCTGATCTCCATTTCTCTCTTGTCTTCATCACTTTGAGAGATTACTTCAAAAGGAAATGGTGGTTTGAGAATTGTGTTGAAAGATTTATTCTCTCATTAATCTATTCAACAATCCCAAATGGCATCTAGGAACTAGATAGTGGGGGATAGAACAGATGTGTTCCTGCTTTTAGGCAGGGTACGGTTTAAAGGACAGATGTTAAACAAGAGAAATCTTAACAATTTACAACAACTGAAACAGTACCATCAAGGAGTACAGGGAGAAGTTAATTTTGATAGCAGAATCATGGCTGATTTCTCTGAAGAGGTGACCTTTGCTCTGGGAGCTAACAGGAGTGCCATTAAAAGGAGAGATAAAATACTCCAAGGGGAAAAATCTTATGCAAAGACCCTGGGATAGGAAGAAACCTTGTCCCCCTCCACTCTCCACCCCAGAAGGATTCTGGAGCATCCAGTGTGGTGTCCTGAAAGGAGAAGGGTGAGAAATGAGACCAAAGAAGATGCAGGAACATCTAGTGTGGGGACCTAGAAGGAGAGGGGCAGGAAAGGAGACTGGCAGCCCTTTCAGGGATATGGGTGCACCATGGTATCTGTTTAACCAGACTGACGAATACCAAACACTGCTTGAAGTCTGCCTCTTGCTTAGAGAAGCACCATGTTCATAGATTGCACCGTGGAGCACTGAGTGTCCTGGTTAGTCCTCCATGCCTATACCTAGGTTTTCAGGCAAAGTCAGCTGCAGTCTGGACAGTCACATCTAAGCCTTGGGACAAACTGGCTCATCATGATAAATGAGCGAGATCAAAGGGCTCCTCACTGTCTGTCAAGGAGAGTGGCTTTCTCTACCTTTCCCTCTACCCTTAAGAAAAAGCAGTGATCACAATCATTTTTTTCTCTCCACCACCCATACCTACACGTTTTCTCGTGGATGGGGCTATGGGAGTGGGGGACAGTTCAGCCATCAGTGGGAGTGGGGGACAGTTCAGCCATCAGTGGGAGTCAGGGACAGTTCAGCACAGAGTGGCCATAATGCTCTCCCAGTGCTGGGTATCTGAAGTGTTTGGGTGGGACTTCCTCACTGGTTCCCCCCCCCACACACACACACACACACAAGAGAGGCCTCTATTTCCTTCTCAATGATTAGAACAACCTGTGCTCTGGAATACAGTATTTAAATGGCAAGATCTGCATTGCTATCTTCTAGGTTGGTGAAGGCTTAATTAACATTTGAAAATGCTTTGAGATCTTTGGATAAAAGTGAAGTGTTATTATCTCTGGAGTGATGTAGGTCATGTGACACCGGAAGTGGCTTTGAAGGACAAGGGAAACCTTTCATCAGGCAAACTCCTTGAGGTGGTTTAAGCCTGTTTGGAGTGACTCAACATGCCCCTGTCATCTCTGCTCAGTCTGTGAATGAAAGGAATAACTTGGCCTACAGCTTAGCAACTGCCACCGTCGTCATTAACTGAAAGAATTTAGTAAGCTTGTATTAAACACTCTGCAAGTTATGCAGAAGCCGGGGTTGAGTCAGGCTGTGGCCCGGAAACACTGTGTGCATTTTAACCAATCCTGTTACTGCTAGAGTTCTCAAATACTATGAGATGTCTAATTTTTTTTTTTTTTCTGGACTCCATGCCTTTCAACCAAAGAACTCCTTCAGTGGCAAGCTAACGTTTCATTTTAAAAACTTAATGAAGGGGAAAAAATAGATACAAACCCTTACTGTCAACATTTGAAGGTGACAGACAAGGCATGTTTTTGGTGTCAGGAAGCCTTTCTGGGAGGTTATGTTCACTTCAGGTTGGGTACTAAGTCCTTCTGCTTCCTAGCAGTTGAGTTTAAATTAGGTCTCCCAACCTTGCCGATGCTTCCCTGGAGTCTCCAGTGGACATGCTGCCAAAGAGAATGCTTTTAACTTATTTCCAACTTGCTTAAAGGCCAGGAGTGCAAAACAATATCATCCCATTCCTTCTGTTAACTTCTGTGGCTGATAATACATTCTGGAGATGTCCAAAATTCACTCAGGAGTAGAGTCAAGGTATATGGTTTATATGAGAAAGGTGGGTTTTTGTTTTTGTTTTTGAGGGATATGTCAAATCAAAACTATTCAAATATACTTAGGAATTATTTTATCTAGATGATTGGAGTTTTGTTTTTGAATTGCCTCAATATATAAATATACTGAAATACAAGTGATTTGGGATATAACATAGCAGGGGAAGGAAAACAAGAAAAGGCTGTAGATGAAGGTTATGTATGTCAGGTGAAAGGGACGGGGGATGGGGACAGGGGTGTGTCAGAGGTTGGGATAGGCAGGCAGCTGGAACAGGCTAGCAAGGGAAGCAGGGGTCCCTAGACAACCCTGGGAAGGTCTCCACGGATGTTTTACTGTGCCTATGGGTAGGGCGGTCCCCCAGGGCACAGTTACACAGTATAGTGGGGTCAAGCACCAAGCTGACCTAATTATAAGCTCATTGAAGCAGGCCATCCAGAGACCAGGAAGCTCCAGTCGCTTGATTTTAGAAGTCCCTTCCTTGTTTGTGACCATCAGATACAGCTTCTCTCTGGATTATTTCACAGACCCATGATTTGTTTGGAAACACTTTTAATTCAGAAAGCCCTCTGGGTTTTGCACAGGTGGAATAGGAAGGATTGAGAGAACACAGACTTCATCTCATCAGAAGCCAATAACTAAAGCTTTGCATATGCGGCATTTCCAGGCCAGGGAGAGGTGGCTCTGTGGTTTAAAACATGCACTGCTACAGAGAACTGAAGTTCAGATCCCTGCACCCACGTGGGTGGCTCACGACTTCCTGTGGCTGTCATTTCAAGGCCACCCCCCCAAGCACTACACCTGTACTCAGATACACAAGCATATACAATTTTTAAAAATTCTTTAAAGAACCCTACAATTGTGTTACAAAGAAACAATATTTTTTTTTTAAAAAAATTCGCAAAATACAACCTTTCCTGCCCCTTTATTTTGGGATTTTGAAATTCCTTTCTCATAGCCATTCTGAGGTACAGAGGCTCTTTGCCTTGCTTTTTTATATAATCGTGGGCAAACTTGATGGAAGATCTGAATACTTGTTAAGTATAAAGTTGGTAAATGATACTATTGTTTGGGAAGTGGGGATGGGTGGGTGGGGGTGGGGTGGGAGCCAGGAGTTTATCTAGAAAAAAAAAAAAAAGAAGGGGGGGCAAAATTCCCCTCTAACCAGGCTCAAATTAACTGAAATGGATCAAAGTAAACAGAGACATCTAAAAGCTTTTGTTAGTTGAAAGTGGCTATCTGTTGCAGGTCTTGCCTCATTAACTGCTGATTGAAGCTCTGCTTGGCCCTCTGGGATACCTAACACCCCAGACCTATCACCAGATGAACCTGGGTTAGGCCTCTTGCTTTTCCCTGTGTTGCTTTATGCAGCTCCTTGACCTCAAACTCCTTACCAGTGTTTATCCTTCCTACCAGGCAAAGGGAGTGAAGGTTTGTTCTGGAGAATGTTGCTGGCAATCTCACTCCTAGCCAATGAGGAATGTGGGATGGAGAGTGCAGGTCTGGAGTCCCCAAGAGGTCCCCAAAGCAGCTCCCCAGCTTTTAGTCTCTGCACAAGAACATGCTTCTCCTTGTGTGTCCACTGCACTCCCATCTGGGAACAGGGCATGGTGACCAGTAGGCCCAATGCTCTAAGCGGCAGTGACACTCAGCTCCCATGGTCCCAGCCTGTCACCGGGCCAGTCTTTTGGTACCAGAAGCTTGCTGTCTAGGGGAGGCAGAGAGAATGGGGGTGGCGGTGGGCCGGGGAAGGGAGGGAGGGAGGAGGAGCAGGATACTTTGAGTAGGACCAGATAGGTCTCTGTGTAGAGTAATATTATGCTCTTTCTCTCATAGACAAGCTGCATGCCTGCTTCTAAAGGCCCATCTGGCATGGCTTTGAGAATGGCAATAATTACAAGCTGATGATGGACATGGAAAAAAGCCCTGCTGAGCTAACTCATAAGGAAGTACAGGCCAGGACTGCAGGGAAATTACAGGCTGAAAACCTTTCTAGTTTGGGCCTTTTGGTGTTCTTAATCACAGACTTTAAATGTTGTAATAAACACTGTTGCATTTTATTGACCAACTCCCATGACAGGCAAATCTTTTTCGTTTTATTTTATTTTTACCATTTGCTCTTTGGAATGCTGTGGGGCAGTGTCTGCCTGGGTCATACCAATGTGTCCTTAGTGTTTCTGCTCCTAAGAAAGTCAGGAAAACTGGTTTTTTGTTGTTGTTGTTGTTTTGTTTTTTAGATATAGTTCCTAGACATTTGGAAACTTTTACTTTTCAGAAGTTGTTCTCTGCATTCTAAGGTTGACACAAATTCCCAGACTCCGTGCCTAGCCTGCAGCTGGATAAAAAGATGGTCTGGGTCTTTAAACCAGGGAGACTGTAGAGGATGAAAAGGCGAAGAATAACCCATGACTCTGTACTGTCAGGCAGAGTTTATGGTAGAAAACGTCCAAGTAAAATCCCGCACTGCTATATGAATGGGATGCTAGAGAATGGGGTTCTAGACAGGGTCTTTATTTCGGGGTGGTCATGGCAACAGACATGATCCTTCCCAAAGCTTGGATATTTTGCCTCTCTGTCCATCCATTGGAGGCAATGAACTTAGGAAATCTGCCTGGGAAAGGAAAATGGAAACTCGGAGGAACATTCCCCACTTTCCTTTGAAGCATTATTAACTTCCAAATCTGTAGCTCAAGTGTCCCAGGTGAAGCTCTTCTCGAACGCCATCAGTTGCTGTTATTAATGAGAGTTTTACAACAGTGCACAGAGATTATTCCGAGCCATGCGTTATCAGTTTCCGTGAAAAAAAAAATGTGGTATTCCTTAAGCAAGAGGTGATGGTTCATTCTACTGAGACTCTTCATTTAAAAAAAAAAAAATGCTGATTACATTTTTTATCCACTTACTTTGTGTGCAACTATGTAGGTGTAGGCACATGCATGCTATGGTATGTGTGATGAGGGCAGAGTACAACCAGCAGGAGTTGGTTCTTTTCTTCAACCATGTGAATTTCAGTGACCTAGCTCATATCATCAGGGGTGGTGAAAAGTGTCTTTACTTGCTAAATCATCTAGCTAGCCCTGGAGTTTTTCTTGATCTAGTAACTTATACAAGGGGATCCTTATTCCAAAGAGGCCTTTTAGATTTTAACGCGGAGCACATAATCACTCTTTCAACACTCATGGCTTTCAGAGACTTATTCTCAAGTCTTCCCTTCGCTACAATTTCTCATTCATATTCCTCAAAGGGTCATATTTTATCCTTTGTGTTTTGTTCGCAGCCATGGCTACCCTAGTTGCATTATTTAGCCTTGTTCTTTTGCATTTGATTACTCATTCAAGCGTGTATAGCTCTGGGGGCAACAAAATGGCTGTGCAATGGAAATTTCCCACCCTAAACTCAATCTCTTATCCTTTTATAAGCAGGCCTTGCTTTACCTGAAGCTCCGTATTAACAAGAGCTCACTTCTTTATATCCAGCAGTCTCTTTTTATATACAGGCTAGAGTGGTTCCTAACAAAAGAAGCGTGGGTTGGTGGGAACTATATATTAAATGCAAGGCTATTTGTCTAGTTTTCATTAGGTTGCTGAGTGAAAAGCCTCAGTTCTTTGGTTTTCCCAAGGTACTCAGATATCCCTGGAGTCCCGCTCATCTCGCGCTATCATTCTCTCACAGGGCACAAGCCAGCTTTAAAGAGTTCAACACTCACAGCTCTTCACAGAACTGTCAGCAATGACAGCAACCAGGTCGCTGACATGCCCTACTGTTTACAAAGGATGAGCCCGCTGAGGCCTCTGGATGACTTGATAAACCCTGGAACTCCCCGCTCCCCGATTCTGGCCCCTCTAAACTAGCTGTCTTTGCTGCCTTTGCGTGGCCAGCTAAAGAGGCAAGTATCAAAACTTGATCTAAACACAACGCCAGCAGAGATAAAATGGGGCTGTTCAGAGTTGTTCTGTATATCCTGAAAGCAAAAAGTAAAAGGAATGTCCCTGGGCCCGAAGGCCTTTATGTACATATGTTTCCTCCATTTAATGCATTCTACTTAAAATCTGATGATAAAATTTCTGACACTGGCATTAAAGCCATAGGTGATAGTCATGTTTAATCTTGTTTCCTCAGTTAGCACCCCTCTATTTCTTTATAAATCCTAATCAATGTTGTAGTTAAGTTCAAAGTGTCCGGGAGCTGTGAATGAGGAAGGCTGAGGTTACAGCTCACACGGGGCAGGCATACAAAGGCCCTGGGTTCAGTGCAGCACCACACTCCCTTCCTAGCAAGGCATTTCCTTTCTTTCTTTTTTATTTCATTTTTAAAGCATTCTGAGCACCACATTTTAATGTTAGACAATCCTAATACATTTATTGGAAACTGTGCAAATGCATATGCATGAATCTCCCTCTCCTGCTCTGCAGTCAAATGCTCTCCCACTGAGACATACCTGTGTCAACCACTCTGTAAATGGATGTTTTATCTTCAGGAAGAGGAGCTTGGGAAGCTTCTTTCCTTGTGCCCTGTTCTTTCCTTGTATGTTGTAGTACTGAACAATGGAAGGAGAAAGTTCCACGTGTTGGTGATATACTTGGCTCACATACACGATGTGTGCATAAGTGTCTACATATGTGTCTGTATTCGTGATATTGGAACATCACGACCTACATGGGGCTTAGGAGCACCGTGTTCTTCACTGTCTTTCTAACTGACTGAGACAATGCTGTTTTCTCCTCTGAGGGCATCAGGCTGTTTCTAAAAATGAGCTTTTCTGAAATAATTAGAGGGAATTTTGCAGCAGGCTTTCCCTCTCAGTTCACTCCTTCTTGCAGAAATGTCATTGCTTAAAGCAATGCCTGCCATAGCCAGTAGAGTTCTCTTCCCAACTTTAATCACTTGATGTCCACATTAACCATGAAACTAGAAAGGGACTTCATCTTACCATGAGGCAGAATCTTCATGGACACTCTTTCTATGTAAGACTATGGGCTACACACCTAACTGTCCCCAAAGTATCTGTACAGAATTTACTTTCCTTAGAATCCACTGCTTTAGAGATACCGAGTCTCAGCTCTTAAGCAAATGTCACTGTCCCCTTCTTACAGAGGACTAGATCAAGGCTCCAAGGTTTGTTCACCACCACAAACTACATTTGGGATAACATCACAAAACCTGGGCTGTATACTTGCAGACACATTTTCAGAGCTGTGTCTTTCTGCTGTGAGCTCATTCTGAAGGTAGATACTCAGTTGTCACAGGGACATTTGGGGCACAAGATCCCATTGGTTGAGCACAGACTGTAACAGGCAAGGATGTAATGGGAACAGTGGAAACAGTCCATCTTCCCAAACAAGTTAGGTAAATTTTATGATTTTGATAAATGGTTCTATTAAGTCATATTGAAAGATCTCTATTTAGCGTTATTTATAGGTGGCACAAATATATTCTCTTTACCAGAAGAAAAATTTCCAAGATTTCACTAGTCTCCCATTTTAGGGACAATTATTAACAAGACTGAGTAGATATTTGTACGTCGATGGGATGGATTCCATGTTTTCCACATACAGCAGTAATGATTTGTGCTACTCACAGCAAATTGTGACTGCCACTAGTAACAGTCATACAGAGGACTTCATGGTAAATCAATAACCACAAATGACACGGTGTACAGGGGATGTGGTCCTGTTCTTCCACCATCTTCCCTCCCAAGCACAGTTCCAGAAGTAACTTCTCATTTCTTCTCTAGTTTGTTTGCCTGTTGTATTCCTATGCTAGTTCAGTTCCAGGTTTTCTTGGTGTTTGCTTTTTAGTTTGTGTTGGTGGAATATTGTGCCTTTCAGATCCTTCTGTCCCCAGCTCATCTTGAATCCATGTGTCATTTTCATGCCTGGGTTTCTTTCTTTTCAAAGGACAGCACTGGCCTGCCAGCTTAGTTCTTACTTCTTGGTTCTCAGGCTTCCATCTGCAGAGGAATGAGCCCATGAGATCTTCTACCATGCAAAGGAAGATAACATGAGCCCGTGAGATCTGGTACCACGCCAAAGGAAGATAGCAGCTCTTCTGGACACAGGCCTGTGTCTTCCTACACACAGACTTGCTGCATTCTGAACCAGAACAGTGCCGGATGAGGCGCTATTGAAATGCTTGGGTGTCTCTGCCCTCTTATTACATTCAGGGTGATGAGGTCATGGCTTACTGTGTAGTGTACATGGTATAATTAAGAGATTTATTTTTTAATGTGATTCATCTCACAAAAAGTTGACTCAGAAAAGTTTTAGGGGAGAGGCAAGCCTTGTATGAAAAGATGTTGGAAAATTACCATTTGTTTCTTGGAGTTTGAATTCGTGCAAAAACCAAGATCCAGGCAAGAATAAGAAGAGCCTGTCTCAGGATTCCTGGTAGCAGAGAGCCTGACTACTTAATACCACTAAGGCTGAAGAGTTGGCTGAAAACAAAAGTGTGAGCTAAATATTAGTTTTTAACTAGGGAATCATTAGGTCTCTCTGTGTATGTGCTTGAATGAAGCACTATCTCATATTCATGTAACTGTAAGTTAATATTATTGTAGTATATGCATTTTATGTTGTTTGTTGGTTGATTCCAGGTGGAGTTCTTTCTAATGCCATACACAAGTCCCTCTCCTGAATCCAAAAGTGTTGGGAAGTAATGAATTAGGCTCTCTCTGTCTCTGTCTCTCTCTCTCTCCTTTTATAAGAGAAACATCGTGGTAGTATTTACACAGGTTCTTCCCTTCCTTTAAGGCTTTTTTAAAATATTGTTTTTATTTTTTATTTTTGTGTGTGTGTATGAATGTTTTGCCTGAACATATATCTGTTTGCCAAATGTGTGTTTGGTGCCTGTGGAGGTCAGAAGAGGGTATCGGATACCCTGGAACTGGAGTTACAGGTGGTGGGGAACCACCGTGTGGGTGCTGGGAATTGAACCTTGATCCTCTGCAAGAGCATTCCGTGCTCCTAACCACTGACCCATCTCTCCAGCCCCTTTCAAGACTTTCTTGATTACAGTTCTCAGCTTGGTCTTTCGTCTGTGGTCATTGTTTGGTGAAAACTTCTCTTTTGTATTGTTCGTCAGTGTAGCAAGCATTTATAAAATGCCTGCCACCTTGAAGGAACCATGCTGCATCTCCGGGAGCACTTTTCCAGAGGGAGGTGAACAGTAGTCTGTTCTTCAGGAGGAGGTGCAGTTGTGTGCAAGCAACTCAGATTGGGGCAAATACACTGATGAAGGTCTAAGCAAAGTGCTACACCTGTGCCTAACAAGATCCAGGTTTATTTTGCCTTGGAACCAGGTGGTTCCTCGACATTTGAATTAGCCTTTAAAAGGGAAGCAAGATGGACTAGATGAAGGTGGAGGGAAAGTGGCGTGTTCTGCAAGTGTAAGAGCTCACAACACAATCCTGTAAAGGAGACGTCTGTAGCGGTTGCAGTGATGTGTAAGCGGCAGAGGATCCACTGACAGGCGGTTGCGGTGGTGATCCATGTGTAGATGGGGCAGTGGAAGACGGTGCTGCCCAGAGAACAATCCGAGACACATCTTGCTTCGGTTAGAATTGGGTGTGGTGGGCTTCATGGGGGTTTTCGGGGCTTCACGGGGCCTCATGGGAGCTTCAGGGGGGCTTCATGTGGGCTTCGGGGAGGGCTCTGAAGATTCTATCGCAAAGTATTGCTAAAATAACAATGACCAGAGACCCTTATCTCAACCTGTAGAGAAGCACATTTGAAGGGGTAGACAAGGGATGTTGAAACTGACATTTTAAATATGCTTTCATTAATGCACATTTCTTTCTTTCTTTTTTTTTTTATTTTTTTTTATTTTTTTTATTTTTTAGAACAAATGTGTGAACCATTCTTTCAGGAGTCTATTGTTAGACTCATACTATTTTGTTTATATTTAGGACCCTAGCATTTCCTGCCAATTCAAAGGAAGAGAAGACAATTGGTGCCCTCTGTGTGCTGTTCTGTTTTACAGTGATCTCCAAGTGTCCTCCAGGCACAGTTTGAACCTTGAGATAGACTCTTCCACCTAGTTTGCCTTCTTCTGCTCATACTCTTTTTAAAGTTCTTTTTTCATTTAGTTATTCATTTGGGGGCCTTACCCATGTGCCATGGCCTGCTTGTGAAGGTCAGGGGACACTGTATGGAAGGAGACGAACTTATCTCCAAAAAATTGAACTCAGGGCATCAGACTGGGAGGTGCTGAGACATCTCAACATGTTCTTGAGAACAAGGCATTTGGAAACTTCTCTAATGTATATAGGATTCTCAGAGTTACACAAACTGGCTCCGGTTTGTTTGTTTGTTTGTTTTAATGAAGGTGGAACTGTAGCCAAAATGGATTCTTGGATCACGCATCTCCTGTGATCCAGTGGGTGGAAAAAGTCACCAGGCCCTGAGGAAGCACTGACTGCCCGTGGGTGTCTGCTACTCTGCTGTTTCCTCAACTCCATGTGTAAGGAAACCTTGGGCTTTTCCTGGGCATTTTTCTTACTCTCTTAATACAGAGGAGCTGAAGCATTTTGGCTGTGGGAGTTTGGGTAGTGACTCTCAGCTTGGAGGACTTTCCAGAAGGCTCCCATCTCTGAACTCTTACTTTGTTCCTCCACTCCCTTCCTGTGCTGCACAGCTCATTCCAATTCCAGAATTGAAGTGGACAGTGTTAGAAAATCTCCATGGAGTGCCTGGAGGTCAAAGCCTACACGAGCTTTCAAGCTGGAGAGGGCTAAATGGAAGAAAGACATTGCACTCCTGGGATTTCCTCCTATAAATGAGATGAAGTTTATATAAATATCCTCTTTTTCCATCTCAAAGATATTCCATTTGCATACCACTATCCAATGACAACTCTCTTGACAAGTGGGGAGGAGTCTTAGAAAATTCCCAAGTATTTACTTCTCACCTGATAAAGATTCCCATGGTCACAGCATGAATTTACGCTGCAGTGAGACTCCTTCAAGCCAAATCTATTTGTTTACATTCTGGATAGTAAATCCAGACCAGTATCTCAGGGGTGAGGTTGGGGTGGGACAGGAGTGGGTGTAGGGGGTGGCTGTATCTACCAGACTGTAAGTGGAAAGTCTTGTGTCTTTCTGCTAGCTAGCACTAACAATTTACCCAGGTCAATTTGGATCCTGTTTTGCACCCAAGGAAAAAAAGATTCTCTATATTCATCTTTACTTTTTACTCAAGTTAAAGCGTGAAAATAATTTTTTTCATTTCAATTCCTCTGACTGTCTCAGCAGCAATGGTTAATTAAAAGAAAATCTTAAAAATCTTCAAAAGGTAGGTGATGAGCGCTTCCCAAGCTTACAGTCAGAAAGTGCATGATAAACACTACAGACAACCAGGGCATTGACGGGACAAAAAGAAAGAAACAAACCCCATGGAAGCGCTGAGCATGGAGAAGAGGAGAGAGATGGGGCTGAGGGAGGCAAAGAGCATCCCAGAAAGCCCAAGCTCAGAGCAAAGCATATTTTCAGCCCCTCCCATTTGGGGGGACATTTTCTGAGATGGAAGTAGCAAGATTGGAATGGAATGTGACACATGGGCTCATTTGTAATAAACTGGCTTTAATTTGCCACAGGATTGAGTTCTGGGCAACAATGCAGGGAGTCATTTCCTTTTTATTTTTTTAAGGCTTATTTATTTATGTATATGGGTGTTTTGTCTGCATATACATCTGCACACCAGAAGAAGACATAAGAATTCACGGGACTATCGTTATAGATGTGGGTGCTGGGAATTGAATTCAAGATCGCTGCAAGAGCAACCAGGGCTCTTAATCGCTGAGCCATCTCTCCAGACTTGTTTACTTAATTTTGAATGTTCGGTTATAAGCACTTTGCACATCACTCCATCCCACACACCCGTAATGCCTATGGTGTCCCTGCTGGAGGCAGCAGATAGGTGCTGAGGTCCAACCCTCTACAAGATGCCTCCACAGACACTTGTAGGTTGAGAGCAGAGACCTCTTTGTCAGCCCACCTTGCCGACACTGATATTCCTGGGAGCTGAGTCTGGTGCCAGCCTGTACTGAACTCTAGATGAAAGTGCACTTTTCTGACAGGCAGCTTGCGCTAAACCTTGACCTTTTTGAGCTTTGGGAGGTGGACAAGGGAGCAAAGGGTGGCAGGGAAGGAGGGGTCTTGTGGTTACTGGGATGGGGAGTCTGTTTACCTGCCTTCAAGGGTCACAGCCATCTGAATGGGTTTCTGGGACTCTGCTCTTGGATTTGGTTTCAGAGGACCCAGTAATGTGGAATTCTGCTTCCTCTGGGCCCACCCCTTACTGTTTGGAATGGGACTTTCATTCCCCAGTGTGAGTCAAGCCTTCCAGAGGAACTCTGCTGCTTCCTTGCAAGAACAGCCATGCGAATGGCTTTTTTAAGTGGAGTTTACTGCTGTTGTATAAACCTTCATTTAAAATTGACTATAAAATGTTTCTGAACCTGCCAAACACGCATTAAAATATTTTGCTCCATTTATGCCTATGTGTAACATTTGGTTTCTAAAGAGCTTTAATCAGTGACTCCAAGTAGGAAGCTATCCATCTTTATTGCCGGTTGGTTCTCAGTGGTGGTCGGGGCAACAATCTTTTTATTGCTTCTGTGTTTAGTTGTTCTTTGACATGATAGAAGTCAGCTGCAGTTCAATGAGCTCACTATTTGTGCAACTTAATTGCTTGCTTCCTTCAATACATACTCAGTTTTTCCTTTATGAGCAGGGCTGTTGGAAAAATTAAGCTTAAGGATATGGCCATCCACTGTTAATTAACCTCCTTCCCAAACACATTAGTGAAGTAGGTCAAATAGCTGCTGAGTGCTAAGTGTACGGTTACTGGGGTCTTCCTCGGCTGAGAAGTGGATCCTGTGTTAAGTGGACAAACGCTAACGCGTTGAGCATTTTCTGGAAGCAAGAATGACATAGACTAATGCTAGCAGCCCCCCTTCCTCCCTGTACCTCTGCCATCTCCTCTGAGAGGGACCCATGACTAGCTAGCTTGTTCCTTTTTACAAACGTAAAGAAATAAAATACTTTCTTTCTTAGGTTCTCGCTTGTTATTTTTTTTTTTTTGCTTTTTAAAAATTAATTTAGTTTTTACATTTCAATCCCAGTTCCCCCCCTCCCCCCATGCCTCCCATCTGCTCCTTGGAGAGGGTAAGGCCTCCCTGAAGGAAGTCTGCTAAGTCTGTCCCATCATCTGGTTGAGGCAGGACCAGGACCAAGGCACCTCTCCACCTGGTTCTTGCTTATTTTAAAAGGGGAAGCTACACTCAGCTTTCTCTTTAGTCACCTCTGTCTCTGTTTTGGTTCATTGTTCCTAGAATAATCTGAATAATGTGAGGAAATATAAACGCTTAAGTTGTATAGAAAAGATTCTCAGGAAGGGAACTGACCTATCAAAGCATATTCACTGTAAGCCCACATGTCCCTCTGGGTGTCATATTCAGGTGGAAAATCACTTTAACTGCCAGGGGAGGGACTGACTGGAGCTTTGCCAACTGGATAGAAGGCTTCTTGAGATTTATATACATAAATTAAAAAACAGAAAAGATGAGGATTTCTGAATTTGGTGGAAGATAGGAAAGTGCAAGGTGCTAGTTTACACTTCTAGACAGGGTGAGCACATGCAAACCAAAGTAAAAGGGAAATGTGCCAGAGAGAGTCAAAGGTGGACTTGATCGTCTCTACCCTCTGTTTGAAATTTCCGTGGTTTACTCTACCTAGGAGAGGGGACCAGGGAAGAAAGGAAACTTAGTCTGCCCCAAATAAGTACACTACTGAGAAGTACAGAAATTTTCTTTTAGAAATTATTAGTTATAATCTAAACTTGAAAACATTTTGGCAAAGAATCTGCATTTCTAAGATCGTTTTCTCTGACAATGACAATTGAGCTGTGGGTGTGCCAATGTCCTTCCAAGACCTTTTTACTTCCTAACATGGACATACTTTTACCATCTACCTACAGTTACTGCAGAGCTTGTTAGAGCACTGCTTTTTGCAGTGTAATGTCAGAATCATAGAGACACAGAATTAGTGTGGAATTGCTAAACTAGTTTTCCTACTTACTAATGCAGAATAGTGACCCCATGACTGTCTAGATCCAGGGGATTGCTGGAAGTGTGATTGATGTGATGCACTACTTTGTCTGCAGTTAGGGTTGCAGCAATGTCCATCCTCATGAACTGTGGATTCTTAAGGATGCTCTCTTATCCTTTGCCCGGTTGAGGCCTGAGATGCAAACGGTAAGCTGTAGACACAAGCGAAACAGGAAAATAGCAGGAAAGGGTAGATGCTGAGGAGGGCCACCTGTGTGTCCTGGGTGCTGAGCTTTAGATTCAGGGCTGGGGAATGGCACTTTTGGTGGAGAGGGGTCACTCTGAGTTCAGATCAAGAGATTGGCTTAACACTTTGTTTTCGTCTAACCAATTATGCTGGCAAACTTCATATCACCTCAAAGGTGGAGATACATGAAAAAAGAAATAGAAGAGAAAAAAGAAATAGAAGTCTGAGATGATGAGTGAGAACACAGAGAATCTTGGAAACTTCTTAAGGCGTTATCTTTTTGATAATCTTTCTATATACGCTCAGAGTCCTACTGATGGAAATTTGCAAGTGCTACATTTGTTTCACATCCCCTGTAAACTAGCTGCTTTCAGGAGACTATGCTGGGTCATGTTAAGCTTCCAGGAATCAGTGTCTTGGTAGGCTCCTTGATTCTTCTGTTAACTTTAACTTGTGGCTTTTCTAGTAACTTGTCTCTTAGGGAAAAGGAGCCCTAGCAGTCATGAAATGTTTCCTCTAACCAGCAGGTGGCACTGTGGACACTACAGTGGTGAAGAAACTGGGATGTAGGCAGCAAAGATGAAGGGGTGTGTGTGTGTGTGTGTGTGTGTGTGTGTGTGTGTGTGTGTGTGTGTGTGTGTGTGTGTGTGTGTGTGTGTGTGTGTGTGTGTGTGTGTGTGTGTGTGTATGATAATTAGATAATGTGGGTGAGACTACAGAGGTTGAGGTTAACAAGGCAGCTCAGACAGATCTAACCAGTCTTGGGTGTGCAAGATTCATCTTCACTGTAAGAGCTTTTCCTCCCTCCGCTCCCTCCCCCTCCCTCTCCTCTCTCCTCCTCCCCCAATCTCCCTCTCTCCCTTCTCCCCCCTTCCTTCCCTCTCCCTCCCTCTTTTCTCCTCAATCTCTTCTCTCCCTTTCTCTTGCCCTCTGTTCCTCCTCCTCTTTCTCCCTCTCTCTCCTCTCTTCCCTTTCTCCTTCCCTCCTTTCTCATTTTCTTTCCTCCCAAGCAACTAATGGCTGTTTAAGCTATCTTTGATGTGTCTGCTGCTGTTCAGGGTTGAGAAGCAGACTCTGGAAGATGTAGTGAATTTTACATTAACATGTACTCACATTCTGAGACCACAGTGTGTAAAATGGAAACTCAAGGATGGTGTGTAGAGTAAGTTATATTCCATGCTCATAAACCATTACCCTGCCAGGGAAGCACATTGATTTGATTTATTTAGTTATACTGAGGAGATAATAGGGACATTTTCCTGACCTCTACTTGTCTCCGCACTCTCAGTCATGTGTGGCTCATTTCTTTAACAATTTATTGGAAAGAGAATTTTGTAAATCGATTTTTAGAAGGCACCTCTTGTGTGGGTAAATCTTTTTTTTTTCCTTTCAAAGTTCCTGAGGTAACTGAATTGGACAAAGATGGCCACAACTGATCACTCTAAGACATCAGCAAAGTGCACAGTTCCTGGGGTTGTCTTGGGAAGGAAGGAATTTGATATCAGAAGCAACTTTTTTTTTTTTTTTTTTTTTTTTTTTTTTTTTTGTAGTTTAGACCAGAGGCAGAGGAGGGTACTGGGGAGAAAATACAATTACTCTCAATATCTTTCTCCACATGGAAGACTCTTGGGAACGATAGCCTTTGCATCAGAAATATGACCTCCACTCCTGATGAGTTTCTTCTTTCTGGGGGTTTGATGGTTGCACTGTTGTTTTCTAATTGACTACAGTGGTAGAAAGCAATTGTTTCCCAGTGGGATTAGAGCCCACCCTTCCAGGGAATACTGAAGGATTTGAAGCCATCTTTCCAAGGGAATACTATGGAATTGGAGCCATCTTTCCAGGGGGACACTGAGGGGTTGGAGCCATCTTTCCAAGAGAATACTGAGGGGTTATGAGTCTAGAGATGATTGCTTCTGGAATCAGCAGTTGGTCATTTTATACAGGAGAGCCAGGAACTGTTGAGAGAGGGAGGAAGAACCACAGAATTAGGTTTAGAACAAGGTGACAGAAGTCACCATCTGAAAGTATCAGGCCAGGGGTTTTGGGACGTGTTTCTACAGTCTCTGACTCTCACCAGTGTCCAGAATCTCCCTGGACTGTTTCTGTCAGTCCTATGCCATTGGGGCTGAGGCAGGTAGCTGGCTGAGTGGCTGAGGGAGGATGCCATGAGTGGTTTCTCCATGTGACTGGAATGTTTGACCAGTTGAGGAGACCTTGGAATGGAAACTAGTTTACTATACACCAAACATGGATGTTTCTGACTCATGGAAGCAGGCTTCTCTCTTTTTTTCTTGGACACATTGCCCTCCTCTGAGCCCAGAGCCTGGGCAGCTCTAGAGTGACAAAGAGGAGAGTAAGTTTCCTGTCACTTCCTCTTCAGCAGGTTATGTCTGCAGACACTGGCTCCCATACCCCATAATTACTTTTTCACATTTTTTAATATAGTAACACATGGTTGGGCTTGTGGTAGGGAAACCGAGTGATGCCTCCGGGCCACAAACACTATAAATAACTTCAGGGATCATTTTATATGGTTAGGGAAGGAAACTGCTTCTCAAGAAATTGCTCCAAGTAAAGAAGTAGGATTTGGGAACCAATGACTTCTATTTTCAGGAGCCCCCTTGCCCTTTTCTGTTTGCTTGTAGATCAGAGATCTTATCAGTATTAATTCATTTGCTTGCCAGTCCATCATCTTATGTCATGTTTTGGCTTAAAGTGAGTATTGAGGCAATTTTGTTATATAGAGGGAAGTGCGATTATTTTGGGTTTGATGTCAAATACTAGGCTGAGAACTCCACTTGCCCATTAGAGCCTGTGTGTGGGAACCTGGTGGGCTGGCGTGTTGCAGGGTGGAGACCCTTGCTCCCTCTTGAAGACTTCAGTAGACACTCTGTAAAATGGTGCTTCATGCCCCAACAAAAAATGTTAAGCCACCCAAGGCAGCCCGATATTGGAGCCTCCTGGGAAAACAAATTGAGAACATGTCTTGGGTTTTAGCAACCTCAGCATCAAGGAACTTGTCTTTCCATCCAACCTTTGGATGTGTTTGAAAGATTTTGCTTATTTAGTCAGGGAGGTGAACTGCAACTGACTCAGTCGTCTTCTAATTCCTGTCTCTCCAATGCCTCAGTGGCCCACTCTCGAAGCTCTATAATTTAATAATGTATGACTATTAAATATTTAATAATTTAATAATTAATGACTAATGTATTAGGGAACTTGCAAAAATCTCCCAAACACACTTCCTACCAGAGCCTGTGTGTTTTACCTTTTTTCTTCTTAGGTGACCTCAGTTCACCAAGGTAAAACTAAAGGTAGAGGCATATGGGACTCAGTTTACGCTCTGCATCCTGTGTGTGTATTACTTAGCAATCTTGAGACTAGGACCAAAAGTTTTAAGGAGAGGCGAACTGTACCACTGACCAAACTCATAGGGATATCTGGTATTGTGTTTCAGGTTTCTATTCCAATGGGGAAGATGGAAATTTCTCCCTTCTCCAAAAAGGGTGGTGGTAAGGTCCAGGACACCTGTCCTGTGCTATCAGCATAACCACCAAGGCCAGTAAATGACACTATTTGGGAATTTTATTTTGCAGGAGTCCTCCAGTGCTGGTAATCTGACAGAGCATAACTTCTGATGCAGTGAGCAAAAGCCACAATATTAGGGGAAGGAGCTAGGATCAACTGTATGGCAAATTGTCTTTATCTCTGGATGTTGCTGCCCTGACCATGGAAGAGGCTGGTAGTATTTCCTGTCCCCTGAACTCTCACAAAAGGCCCCATTGGATAAGTGAGCCTATTGCAGATCCCCAAGTTCTATTAGCCATATGTACTCAGAAGACCCCAAAATAAACAATTCCACTAAAGAAGTTGGCCCTTTGCACACAATGTTCCCAGAAAATACTTGTACCTGTTTTCTGCCATGCTGCATTTTTTGAGACGATTACATGCTTTTGCTCAGGAATGGCATGTCGCCAAAGCCAGGGTCTGTCTGCTGGAGTCTCAATAGTGTTCATTATGAAGAACTTTCTATTCCTTCCTTGGAAGGAAAAAGCCACTCACAGATAAAGTGTGTGATATGATTATGTTGCTTAAGATAACCACAAGTATTACTTCCGACACGAGAAGAGATTATTTTCTGTCTCCATCACAAAGGGCTTGGCTCAGCCTTTTGAAGAAGAAGCGGTGGCGTGTTTTGAAGGCCACTTGATCAGTTTGGAACCAGTGGGAGCATGAAGGTTCATGAAGATAAAATCAACACTGGTTTCAGCTACCACGGCAATTGCAGAGAGATGGGGAGAGATGGGGGTGGGGTGGAGAGGTGAAGGGTAGGAAAATCAGGTGGGGAGGGAGTGGGAAGCTTGGAATCTGGAGCAAAGGGCCTTAGTGATTCCAGCAGTCCTTTGGAGACCTTGTGACTAAGCAGCATGCCTCTCAGGATGTTAGAAGATTTCTTTCTCCTGTGCTAACCTCATTAGGACTAAGCTCACAGAGAGCTAGAATTTGCTCAGCTCCTTGGAAGGATGTATTAATGAGACAGATTTACTTCTTCTTCTTCTTCTTCTTCTTCTTCTTCTTCTTCTTCTTCTTCTTCTTCTTCTTCTTCTTCTTCTTCTTCTTCTTCTTCTTTTGGTTTTCCAAGACAGATTTTCTCTGTAGCCCTGGCTGTCCTGGAACTTGCTTTGTAAACCAAGCTGGTCTCAAACTCACAGAGATCTGCCTGCCTATGCCTCCACAGAGCTGAGATTAAAGGTGTCAGCCACCACACTTGGTTGGACAGATTTACTTTTAAATAGATGAGAAAGTTAGCTATCAACACAGGATTGCTCCAGAGGGGCTATGAAGAGGGACGTTATAGGCTGGTGAGACTTTCCCACATTGAGTTGTAGACAAGAAACAAAAGGACCACCAGAGACAGTGTGTGATGCCCAGCATGGAAATTATTGCTTTCCCATGAAAGCAGCCTTGCGTGGTAAAAGCAAACCTTAGATAACATTCTAAAGACAAGGGACTTTGTATTCATCCAAACAGAGAACGGTGGAATGCCTTCCTAATAACACAAAACACAGGGCTAAGGGGTGAACTGTTGACTTCTTGTAAAATCGAGAGGGGAGAATAAGAGTAAACATTTATGATTTAAAATAAGTCCAGGTGGTTGACGAGGTGGTTCCATAGTTAAGAGCACTGGCTGTTCTTCCCGGGGACCCATAACCCCAGTACTAGGGGATCTAATGCCCTCTTCAAGGCTCGGTGGGCTCCAGATCACAGACATACATGCAGATAAAACATCTGTACACATAAAAAACAAAAAACGTCCAAAGGCTGGGATAATATTTCTTTTTTTTGAATTTTTTAATTTGAATTAGAAACAAGATTGTTTTACATGTCAATTCCAATTCCCTCTCCCTCCCCCTTCTCCTTGCCCCCCCCCCAAAAAACACCTTACCTATCCCATACCCTTTCTACTCCCCAGGGAAAGTGAGGCCTTCCATAGGGGGTCTTTAGAGTCTGTCATATCCTTTGGGATAGGGCCTAGGCCCATCCCGTGTGTCTAGGCTCAGGGAGTCTCCTTCTATGTGGGATGGGCTCCCAAAGTCCATTCCTACACTAGGGATAAGTACTGATCGACTACAAGGGGCCCCATAGATTTCCAAGGTCTCCTCACTGACACCCACATTCATGGGGTCTGGATCAGTCCCATGCTATCAGTCTGGGGACCAAGAGCTCCCTGTTGTTCAGGTCAGCTGTTTCTGTGGGTTTCACCAGCCTGGTCTGGACCCTTTTGTTCATCACTCCTCCTTCTCTGCAACTGGATTACAGATCAGTTCAGTGTTTAGCTGTGGGTGTCTGCTTCTACTTCCACCAGGATAGGATATAAGGTAGTCTTCAATCTCATTACCAGGGGAGGGCATTTAAGGTAGCCTCTTTTCTGTTGCTTAGATCCTTAGTTGTTGTCATCTTTGTAGATCTCCAGACATTTCCCTAGTGCCCGAATTCTCTTTAGACCTACAATGTCTCCCTCTATTATGGTATCTCTTATCTTGCTCTTTTCTATTCTTCCCCCAACTCAACCTTCCTGCTCCCTCCTGTCCTCCTCATCCCTCCTCTTCTCCCCTTCTCATTCTCCTAGCTTCCTCTTCCCTCCCCCATGCTCCCAATTTGCTCAGGAGATATTGTCCCTTTCCCCTTCTCCGGGGGACCATGTATGTCTCTCTTAGACTCCTCCTTGTTTCTTAGCTTCTCTGGTGGTATGGGTTGTAGGCTGGTAACCCTTACTCTATGTCTAGAATCCATATATGAGTGAGTACATACCATGTTTGTCATTTTGTGACTGGGTTATCTCTCTCAGAATGGTCTCTTCTAGTTTCTTGAGCTAATATTTCTATGTCTATGTAGTTTCAAAGAAAACCCCAATCTCTGATTAGAACAGAAATGTCACCAGTCATGCCTGAGAAACATCTGAGAGCTCAAAATAAGCCAATGGGAGGAAATTGTTATTGCCAATTTTCTTTCTTTCATGAGATATAATATGTCTTGGAGCTTCAGTTTTGCTAAGTAGGGGTGTGATTACCTAGTCACTGGCAAAGTGCTTGGGGTTAGACCTACAGAGAAGGACCAGGAATTAGGATTTAGCCCTTTAAAAATTAAAATATCCCCAGCTTGAGAAGATAATTGAGTCACTAAAGCACTTTCTGCACAGCATGATGACCAGAGCTTGAGCCCTAGCACCTATATAAAAGGCATGGTTATGCACACTGGCGATGCCAGGCATGGTGGTGCACACTGGAGATGCCAGGCATGGTTATACACACTGGTGATGCCAAGCAAGGTGATGAACACTGGTGATGCCAGGCATGGTGATGCACACTGGTGACGCCAGGCATGGTGATGCACACTGGTGACGCCAGGCATGGTGGTGCACGCTGGTGATGCCAGAGCTGGGGAGGCAGATTCCTCAGGGCTCCCTGGGCAGTCAGGAGCTTAATCAGCAAGTTCCAGGCCAGCTAGTGTTTCAAAATTCATGGTGGACAGCTTCTGAGGGGCCATACTCACTGTTCCTCTGCCCCCCACACATATGTGTAAACATACACACACACACACACACACACACACACACACACAGAGAGAGAGAGAGAGAGAGAGAGAGACAGACAGACAGACAGACAGAGACAGACAGAGACAGAGACAGAGTCTAAATGCATTCTATGCTTCCCTTAAGCCCTATAGGACATTGCCAATGGAGACTGCAGAGTGTAGACATTTCTGGGATTTCTGGTTTGGGTCATAGCTTCTAGAACAGATGAGTGACAAGAGTCCCTGGCCAATAAATGGCTTAGCCAATAAATGCTGTTATGGGTCTTTCCCCACCTTTCTCTTCAGCCCAGAATTAAAGCTGTGTCTGCAGACAGTCTGTCCTGGAGATAGGGCTCTGCCAGCATCCTGTCTATTATAGACTGAGTTTCTCAAGAGCTTTATCAGAAAGATTCTTGGACCTTAGGGAACTGAGAGACTCAAGGAACTATGGGAAGCTCTCATGGAACTACTCTCACTAGGCAGCTCTCAAGTTCTATATAAATTGTATTCCATCTGTGTATTTTTAACAAGGGGTTGTGGCAAATGTCACCCTTGTCACTTCCCATTCTCTTCTTTAAGCGCCATCTCCTAGAGTTTTCCCAGTTGGAAGCAGAGTCCTTGTCTTTTCTGGGAGGGGTTGAAGAGCTCACCCACTCTGAGGTTACAGGGGATTCGCTGTTGGTGCTGGGGCTGCCTTCTGTTCAAAGTACTAGGGGTCACATGATAACTTCCAAGCCCATCTGGGGAGATGATGTAGATAAAAGTATTTAGCAAGAGATCAAAAACCAGGCTGCACTTCCAAATGGCTCGCCTTTTAGGGAAGGCACATTAGCCTCTCACCCAGATGTGGCTGTGGGTAGCGGTTGATACGGCACACAGGTGGCATGGCTATCTTGCCATTTATTGCCTGATGCTCAGTGACGGCCGCCAGCTCTTCAGAAATAGGAAATGACTAATGATGTGGGAGAAATTATGAAGCAGGATTATAAAACTTGAAAGGAACAGCTTTCAGTGTTTGATCTTCCTTAAAGGAAGCCAGGTCCGAGTCCTTGATTCTTTTCCCTGAGGTGTTCATCTGATTTCTTCTGATGACGTGGCAATAGTGGGGTCTAGGCAAGAGTCTGTAACAGTGAAGCAGATGGGCTGAAGCATGGTGCCATTGTCAACCCTGAAAGCACAGACACGTGCCCTCTCTGTAGACTTCCCGTGAAGAGGCCAGGTCAAGGAGCCAGGGCATGGAGGAAAGACTGAATTTTTGAAGCTTGAAGTTTTATGTGTGCCAAGGGAGAATATTCTGGAAAGAATCCATGACAGGAGGGATTCCTAAGGTTTCTTGTTAAGGACAGTTACTGGAGTCAGTCATATTTCTTTTCAATCTGGAAATCAAAATGTTTCACCTGAAGACTCTTTAGCAGTCCCAGTGTGTCCCTTTAGGTCCCTCCTCCCTCACCTCACACCTTCAGGCTCTTCTTTTACTTGGAAAAAATGCCATAGAGGCAACAGAAAAATGTACAAGGCTGGTTTCTATAGTGAGTGCAGTTGACTAATCAGGGGTGAGGTCTAGTGAAGAGAAAACCAAAGCTTGAAGGAGACTAGGGTCTCTTTTGATAGCTGACATCGGGGGAGCCCCTCCAAGCTGTCACTCTTACGATGTTAGGTCTTGACCTGGTAGCTGACAAGGCTACCTCATTCTCTCATTGAACACACACACTGAGTCAGCCTCAGTTTCTTGTGTTAAAATACCTGGCCTGTTCAGAAACTGGCTCTGTCTGTTTCCGATAAGTAGCACCATGGGTGATCTATTGTAGTAGGTTATCAACCTTGCTCTTCTTGCAGACAGTAGAGTTAGCGGAAACCCCAGCAAGTACTTTGTAGCTCTCTGGAATCAAAGCTCTGAAGTGTGCTCACGGGGGACAAGGGGACCACAAAAGAAGCAAGCTCAACTTTCCATCTAAAACTTTTGGTGAACAAGAACATCTTTGGATCTTGGTTTCTATATATCCTGGGGTTTGCCACATCAGCTCTGTGGCTTGACAGGGTGTAAGTTTGTGTGAGCCCACATGCATGTGTATCTGGAAGCAGGTATGTATGCGTATGCGTGGGAGGGGGTGGGGAGGGTTCGTGGGTTGTGTGCACTGGAGTGTGCTTGTGTGTGAACTGAGAGACTTATAGAAGGTGAGATTTACAGGAAGGGAATGAGAGACTGGATCAAAAGAATAACAGGAAAAAACTAAATAGTTCATGACCTTGTGCTGTGGAATAATCCCTTTGTGAATATGTATTTCTCTAATTGATTAATAAAGAGTTGATCGGTTGATGGCTAAGCAGGATTTTGGGGGGCAGAGAGAATGCTGGGAAGATGAAGGGTGGAGTCAGAGGAATCACCAGCCAGATACGGAGAGGAAACAGGAGGTGCAAGATGAAAGAGTGGTAATGCCATGTGGCAGACTGGAGATTAATATAAATGGGCTAATTTGAAATGTAAGAGTTAGTAACCAGCCTGAAATATCAGTCAAGCATTTATAATTTATAATGTCTCTGAGTGGTTACTGGGGAGCAGCTGTCAAGACACAGAGAAACTCCACCTACAATCTTGCTCTCTCCCCTCAGTGAGTTCTTTCTGACCTGCCTCTACTGAATATTTACTGTGTGGTAGGCAATCTTATGATGAGTTACTTAGACTTTCTATGTCTCCACTTTCCATGTTTATAATAGAGACAATCAGACCCGTGAGTACAGGTATGGCAAGGATTAATGGAGCTAAAATAGGGAAGGTCTCAGACAAAGTTTGGCCTGCAGTGTTTTGGTGTCTTGTCACCTCCTTTTATGTACAAGGGAATGATTAAATGGTCTTAATATACCTCACCACTGGGAGGGGCTGAACTCAGCAGCCTGGCTCTGGAGTCTGGGTCCTCCATCTTTCCATTCTAGACTGTCAATGAGTTTATTCCTAGGCTCTATGGATTAATGTTTATGAGGTCCTTCTTGGCTTGGGGGAAATGTGTTTTCTGATGACCCATTCTTCTAGGGATATGGTTTAACTACGCTTTACCCCATAATTGCCTCAAGGAAGTTTTTTTTTTCTTTTTTTTTTTTTCCTGATGCTATCCTTGGCCCACACTGACCTGGGGGGTGTCTCTCCAGATGCTATGGACAGGTTAAAGGAAACTAAACTCCTTAAGTTTCTTCTGGCTCTTGCACCCAGTTTTGCACTCCTGACAGCTGGCTTTGAAAAAAAAAAAAAAAAAAACAGAAAGAAAGAAAGAAAACAAATACTTTCCAGCAGAATTTAATAGATACACAGTAATTCAAATAAAGAAAATAAGTTTGTTTCTTCTTCCTTTTTAAATCTTAGTTATTCCATCACAAAATACGAAAAATATTTAAAAGCTGGCAGAGATCAAACAAGATGACTCAATGAGTAAAGGCATTTGCTGCCAAACCTGAGTTAGACCCCAGGTATCTATACCAAGAAAGGAGAAAACCAATGTCTGCAAGTTATACTGTGACCCACACTGGCATGCTGTGGTATGTGCACCCCCCCACACACATCTACACACACGCACACACACACACACACACACACACACACACACACACACACACTAAAAAATTTTAAACTCAGAAGTTGAGACTGGATACTAGTGGAAAACAGGAAAACAGCTTTTAACAAACACTTTGATTTGCTTTCCATTGGCTATGTCATTTCATGAGAAAGGCAAATGGCTGGACCTTTTGAGCATCCTCAAATTGAGGGCCTCTGTGCTGAGAAACCAACCTACGACACAGGGAGAGAGTGGATCTCCAAGGTTCCCTCCTCTGTGGATATGGCTGGGAGGATTTGGCCTCTTGTGAGCCCCGAGCCATTGGGACAGCTGAGGCTGGACCCTCACCTTTGCTAAAGGCTGAGGAGGTGGATATGCAGATCAGGGGGATGACAGGGGACTGATGTTAGCCTCTCCTTTGCTCCCTTTGCTCCTCATGGAGTCCCAAGAACGCTTTCCTGGGTGGGGGGAGACCACGATGAGAAGACAAGCACTGACGTCGTCAGCACTGTAAGGGAACTGACCCATGGGATGGCGAGGGAGCCAAACGACAGCCAGACTTTGCCTTTTCACATGGCTGAATGTGTGCACACAAACCTCAGGGGTTTTCAGGCTCCTGTAATAGGGTTTTCTCCAGTGTGCTGGTGCCTAGAAATTGGATTTCTTCAGCAGCCCAGCATCTGTGCAGAGCTGGCCTAATACTGAGGCTTCTGCTCTCCACTGTCTCCACTCCCGAGTGCCTGCCTCTCTTGCCCTTGCTCCAGGGCTATGCAGCATCTGTGGTGGCCAGCCAGAGGTCTGTGGAACTGGACCCACAGAAGCCCTTCACTGGTGCTCTGCAGAGTTCCCTTCTTCCGCTTTTGTTGTCTTTGGGATGATGTCGCAGGAGCCAACAATCACACAGTCAAATAAAAATCTCCTATTAGAACAATCCTCATTTGTTTCCCAGTTGGTGCTCTGGGAGGTTTAGCGGGATAATCTTGGATGTACGTCAGCAGCATAGAGTAGGGATCGTCTTAATCCTCAACGAGGAAGGCACATATGAAATGGGGCCATGCCACGGAGCCAAACACACAAAGAATTGCTCTTTTTCCTCTTTCCCAGAATTCCGTCGGGACAAGTCTGTGCGATTTCTTACAGAGCCTAGGTGAGTTTCCTTTTGGTCCAGTACCTGCTGCAGAGTTGGGACTTCCAAGGGATTCAGCCCTGGGCATACTCTGGCCATTCCTAAAGAGAAAATCTGATCACCCTCTGTCACACACAAGTCCCTGAGAGCTCACCTAGAAAAAAAAAAATAGCTTAAACTACCTCCAGCCCTTCTTTTAACACCCTGGCTAGATCTGGCGTCAAAGAATCACCTGAGTCTCGATTTCAAACATTTGATTGTGTAAGAGGCTATAAGTCCCTTAGCAGAAGATCCCACTAGTTCTTGCCTCAATGGAGACAGCATAGTGAAGTTATTCAAGGGTCTTGTCTCCATGGCTCCATTTTCCAGCATCACCAGGAGTGTTAGACCTGTCTGAGGAGAGAAGGGATGGCGGGGAGGAAGGATGGTGGTGTCCTCTCCATCCCCATGATGCTTGTGATATTAGATTCCACCTGCAGATGCCGAGGAGCTCAAGGTTGGGGGTCATTTTTGTCCCAGCCATGCAGGAGTTAGTGGGACCTTTGCTTCTCTCCTCTCACGATATTGTTCTTAACATTATTACCCACCCCCATTTTCTCTACATAGAAACTTGATCAAATTTGCATTTTCTAGCTACCCTCCACATTTAAGCAAACAATTACCAAATGAAAGGCTTTCTTAGTAATCCAATTGTTTTCTAAATATTTATTTTTTTCTTTTTATAAAGAATCAGATGAATATCACATCTGAACATTTACATGCTTCCTAGAATTTGTGAATAACCTTCTTTACTTTTGAGGTAGGGTTCTCCCCAGAAAACCCAGGCTGGCCTCAAACAGACCCTGCACTCAAGGTTGACTTTGAACTACCTCTGATTCTCATGGATCCAACCTCCCACTTGCTGGGATCACAGACATGTACAACCATGCCAAGTTTATATTGTGCTGGGTATAGACAGATTTTTCTTTTGGGGCCATCAGATCACAAAAAAGGGACCAGGAAACTTATTATTAATTTTGAAAGCACAGCCAATAACTTAGGCTTGTTTCTAACTAGCTCTTATAACTTAAATTAACTCTTATCTGCTCATCTATGTGTTGCCATGTGACTCATGGTTTTTACCTCTTCTCCTGCATGTCTGTTCCCTCTGTGTTCCCTGGTGACTCTGTCTTTCTTTTCCCCAGAGCACTCTCTGTCCAGAAGTCCTACCTATACCTCCTGACTAGCTATTGGCTGTTTAGCTTTTTACTGAACCATTCACAATGACATATCTTTACACAGTGTAACAAAATATCTCCCAACAGCTGTGGACCTAAGATATAGCCATTTGTAATCTGAAGATTTGAAGTCATCTTAAGTATCAATATGGAGTCTGTGGATCTCTAGCTATTCCCTGAGGCAGAAGGCAAGTCTGGTGCCACCTGTGGATGCAGTCAAGAGCTGAGGCATGGGTTTTGTGACCCCCTTTCTCTACTGTGCTGAGAGGGAAGTGGAAAGCTCCATCTCCTTCCTTTTCATTTTGCTCTAACCATATTCCTAGTGCATCTCATATTAGTTGAAAAAGGTGAACAAACTCACAGATTTTTCAAAACTGTAACTTAGCAATCTTCTGTGACTCTTTCCAATTAGCTATGATAACTTTTAAAATTTTTACTCATCTTTTGACTGTTTAACCACACTCACATTGGATTGTGGAATATCAAATATCTTTCCTCTTGTTTTCTTACTCTAATACATTGGTTGGCACTAGTTGTTTAGAGTGTTGCTTTGATAATACACCAAAGCCAGGACTAGGATTAGTGGAGAAGACCTCAGAAATCAACTAATGATGTCTACAAGATACTCAACTAGTGATATCTATAAGAGGTCTAGAAAGAGGGGGCTATAGAATTGACGATATTTTCCTGATATTTTTAGTTCTAATTAAATGATTTTTTTAGCTAAGCAAACTAATGCCTTTTGTAAGGTTATACCAAACAAAAACCCAAGTTTACTTTCTGTGTTATAGTTTTGCATTACTCTGATTAAATAACTGACACAAAAAGCTTAAGGGAGCAAAGATTGTTTAGTTCTTCACTTCAGAGGTTTTGGTCCTGACTAGTTGGTCCTATTACTTTGGACCCCAGGCAAAGCTCAACATCATGGTGGTGGTAACTTAAGGAGGAAGCGGTGCAAGTCACAGTGCCTAGGAACCACTGTGCCATCCTGCTGGCACTGCTCACTCACTCTATCCTCCCTGGGCCTCCAGCCTAAGGGACGGTGCCCATCTTCAGTGTGGGATTTTTCCCATGGGTTACTTCTCTCTGGAAATTCCTAGAACACTCAGGAGTGTACCTGTCTAACCTTCTATGCACTTCTCAATCCAAATCAACTTGATAATTAAGATGACTTATAACAGGAACATTCAGAAGATGTTTCTGTTTTCAAATGCTACTGTTGCTGCAAAGGAAGTCCAAGAATAAATAGACATGAAACCACCAGGACAAATATTACAGGGAGAGAAACAGATGGGGAATTTTAGAAATGCAGAAATGGGCTAGAGAAACTGTGATGTACTACATTTATTTACCCTTTGTCCCCAGTTCCAGGCAATAAGCTTCAAAAACCTTTGGAATGTCCTGAGTGGCAGGATGGACTTTGTTGTACTAACTGTCAGCCCCTGGAAAGTGTCAAGATGGTAGCTGGTCCTTAGAATGTCAAGCTGAGAATGAGGTTGGAACATCTTCCCAGCCTAAGTCAGAGTGTGTGTGTGTGTGTGTGTGTGTGTGTGTGTGTGTGTGTGTGTGTGTGAGAGAGAGAGAGAGAGAGAGAGAGAGAGAGAGAGAGAGATGGGACTGCAGGTCAAGGTGAGATGGAAACTGAGTTCAGATACATGGTCCAGGATATAATCACTCACAGTTGTGTGGTGAAACACTGAATCGAAAGTCTTGAAGGAGATCCTGGTTCAACACCTGCACAGAAAAGATAAAAAAAAGTAAAGGAGAGGGAGAAGGAAGGAGGAGGAGAGCAGGAGAGAGACAGAGACAGACAGAGAGAGAGAGAGAGAGAGAGAGAGAGAGAGACAGAGACAGAGAGAGACAGAGAGAGACAGAGAGGGAGAGGGAGAGAAGGAGGAACAGCAAACAGTTGGAGCGTAGAATAAAATAAAACTACAGAAACAGCCTCCAACCCTGGGACCCAATCTTTATTAGCGTCCTACTTCAAAAACAAAAAAAAAAGGAAGGAAGAAGAGCAGAAGGAAGGGATAATAAGACAGACACATGTTAGTTATGTGGCTTTAATAAGTTCTTTCATGTCTCTAGGACACTGTTTTCTTAAGGGATTAGATACCTCCGTGGGAGATTGTGTGAAGTGGTGTGTGTGGAGCAGTAAGTCGGTGCCTGGCTTCTAGCAAGTACTACAATGCCATCATGAAGAATGTATTCTTGGAAGTTAAAGATTCTGAAGTAAAAAAAACTGGTAGAGAAGTGTTGGCAGATAAAATTAAGGAGGTCTTAGAAACATTAACAAAAGTATGTAGAAGTGAAACAGAAAACAGAAACCTGGACACCTAAGTTAGAATGTGTGGAGGGCAGGACTTTCCTTATGCTGTGGGTGGGTGGATGGCTCCATTGGTAAAATACTTACCATGCAGCATGAAGACCCGATGTAGACCCCAGAGCCCGCATTGAAAATCATGTACGTACAAGAAACACTAAATGGGCTGAGCAGGCCCATATAAAATACATAAATTTTTTATGTGTTTAAACACATATACAGACATTCAACAACTGCAATGAAAGGAAAAGAGGCTATGATTTAGAGAAGGAGTCAGGGAGCATGGAAAGGGTTTGGAGGGAGAAAGGGGAAGGGGGAAATGGTGTAATTATATTTCAATTTCAATAAAATATAAAGATCCAGGGTGCTACTGCACATACCTGTAATCCTAGCTCTTAGGCCATGGATACCGGCGGTTACATGGAGCTCACTGCTTAGACAGCCTAGCTGGGTTTGTGAACTGCAGCTTCAATTCTCAGCCAGTAAGATGGAGAATGATTGGGGATGATGCCTGGCACTGACCCCTGGCTTCTACATGACTGTATATGTGCTTGAGCCAAGTACATGCACTTGCTCACACACGAGCTCACTGTCGAGTCCTACAGAGAACAGACAAACAGACAACAAATAAGAGAGTATTAAAGCAAGTTCCAGGAAAGCCTCCAAAGTAATACAGAGAAACCCTGTGTCAAAAAACAGAGAGAGAGAGAGAGTATTAAGCAAGTAGTGGGTTGAAAGGTTTTGCCTTTTGAGGAAAGTACTTGTAAGCAAGGTTTTCCTGTCCTGCCAACCAGCTCCCAAATAACCACAGAGACACTTATTAATTATAAATGCTCAGATGATAGCTTGGGCTTGTTACTAACTAGTTCTTGCATCTCAGATTCACCCATATTTCTTTCCTTCTTTTTGCGATTTTTATTATTTATTTTTTACATCCCAATCCCAGTTTCCTCCTCCCTCCTCTCCTCCCAGTCTCCCTACTCCCGCCCCCCCCACCTCCCATCAGCTTCTTGGAGAGGGTAAGGCCTCCCCTAGGAAGTCTACAAAGTCTGTCCCATCATCTCATTGAGGCAGGAACAAGACACCTCTCCAACCCCACACCCTCTGTCTAAGCTGAGCAAGGCATCTCTCCATATAGAATGGGCTCCACTAAGTCAGTTTGTGCATTAGTGTTAGATCTTGGACCCACTGCCAGTGGTCTCATATATTGATTGTCTCAGTCTCACCATTGTCACCTATATTAAGGGAGTCTAGTTTGGTCTTATGCAGTTTCCCCATTTGTTAGACCTGAGTCAGTGTTCTCTTACTAACTCCAGTCAGCTGATTCTGTGGATTTCCCCATCATGGTCTTGACTCCTTTATTCATATTATTGCTCCTCCCTCACTTTGATTGTACTCCAGGAGCTTGGCCCAAGGTTAATTGTGGATTTCAGCATCTGCTTCCATCTATTTCTGGAAGAGGGTTCTAGTTTCTCTGGGGTTGTGGATTGTAGGCTAACCCATATTTCTTATCTACATTCTACCACATGATGGTACCTTTTTTTCATCTTGGCATGTTCATCTCCTGCTTCCTCTGTGTCTAGCTGGCTACTCCCCATGACCCTGTCCTTCTTCCCAGCATCCTCTTAGTTTAGCTCTCCCACCTAACCTCTTCCTGCCTAGCTATTGGCCAGCCAGCTCTTTATTAACAATGAGAACAACGTGTATTCACAGTGTGCAAAAGAATTACACAGAAGGTATTGGTAGAAAAGAAGGAAGTAAACAAAAGACACAAACCTAAAAGGGAGGCCTTAGTAGATTCCTTAGTGAGGTAGGATGACTGACCTACAGTAAGCCAGCAGCCATGTTTGAATTCAGGCCCATGTAGTACTGTTGGAACTCAGGATAGAAGCAATGGGATGACTTGAAATCCTAGTCTTAGGACAGACTAGTCATGGGCAAATCTCTTAGCTGAGCAAAGAAGTTTGGATCTCCTCCTATGGACAATTGAGTGGAGAGCTGTAAGACCTATGTAGCATGCATAACTATGCTTGATGGGCAGGGGAGGTTAGAGTGTCCCAGTCTAGGGGTAGGGGCTGGGCTGCATGCAGGCTAGCTGGTGCTGGACAAGGAGTTGGCAGTTGTTGGAATGGTCTGAGGATAATCATCTCTGACCTTGGCGGAGACAAAGGAAATAGAGAGGCTGCATTCAGTGAGCAGGTGGAAGCTGGTAAGGCATGGAGAAAGCAAAGCCAAAGGTGCTGCTGAGAGGTTTCTAGTGTGGGAGATTGTAGATAAGAGTGGGGAGGGGGGGGACCTTTGCTTGCTTTTCTATTTGCACTGGGAATGATGAATTCTTTTGGTGTTATGAACTAAACCGTGTTTACTCCCAAATTTGTATGTTGAAGTCATAACCCCTGTGACCTCAGAATGTAACTTTATTTGGAGAAAGAGACTTTAAAGAGATGATTGAGTTATAATGAAGCTGGTAGAGTAGAAACTCCTGAGGCACGCACATATGCTTACACAGTAAATAGGTTGGATGAAGAGTGGGGGAGAGCTGAGCATTTCTAAGTTAAGGAGAAAGAGCTTAATTTAAGTTATAAGAGCAAGTTAGGGACAATCCTAAGTAATAGACTGATATTTCATAATTAATAAGGAGTCTCTGTGTTGTTTGTGAGCTGGTGGCCATAGAAAAAACCAGTTATATCTGGTCCTGCTGTGGGCAGCCGTTTTTAAAGGCATGTGGCTTTGCTTGGGTTTCAGGCATATCTTAAGGCCATAATGACAATTCCAGACCACAAGAAGATGTTCTATTCAATAAACCTAAATACCAGCAGGTGGTCCTTCATAAGGTTTATGGGAGAGATGAATTTTAAATTCAAGGTTATTGTTATTTCTATATCTTGTCTGGTGTAAAACTTGCTGAGAAAATGCCAATTTGATCAGGATTTTCCATTTCTCACAAAGATGGATCAGCATTTGAGTAATCATAGTGGGCCAGTTTAAACAGCTCATCTAAGGGCTGGCGATAGTACAGAGAAGTAGGGAGTTGCAGCCCCATGGTCTACTTCCCAGTCTACTGTCCTTTCCATCCTTGGCATCTTGACTTATAAACAATCCCCATAGAAACCTGGTATTTCTTCAGGAAACATCTTCAATCAATAACTGACTTAGAAAGCCTTTGTGAGAATGAGAGACTCTGCTGATTGGATTCATTCGTACTGGTCCAGTGGTGGCCATGTGAAGCCCTGTCATGCTGAGTGTCTTCTAGTGTCCTCGCTAAAGTTACCTGGCCAGTGTCATTAAAAGCTGACTTGGGCAGGTTGACTCAAAGGATTCTCTCACCCTCTGGCTTGTGCTGGGATTCCTCCCGAGGGGACTCTGGAGGGCATAGTAGATGGGGAGATGGTGAGGTTAGTGTAGGTGCACTACTCCTGGGATTTTGCTGTGGTCCTTACTCTAAAGCTTCCCTACCATACGGACTAAATGTTGATAGTCACAGCAGTCACAGAAACTACATGTCAAAGGCAGTGGAGCCTTGTCCATCCCGGGTCTCTGAAGAGCTGTGTAAAATATAACCATCATTCTGTTCCCTGTCAATTATATTGTAATAACTAAGAAATGACCTACTGAGGTAGAGATCCCAGAACACAGCAGATACTTCTTATGTATATGAGAACATCTCTTTCATTCTTCATCCATCCGTGTGCATTCTGAAGCAAAGTCCCAATTTCTTCTACTCCATGGGACTGCTTATTTTCAGTGAGGAACAGGGTCCAAGCTCCACAAAATGCACAGTAGTTATCAGGCTGAAATTTGGGGTCCTTTGTCTTTGACTTACTTCCTAGGCTACTCCAACTCATTCGGATCAATCCATTATTGCACAATAAACTACCACAGGCTAGCAGTTTCAGATAAAACAACAACAACAAAACCCATAAGCTTTTCTTATTCCAAACTACAGATCAAAGGGCTAGATGTAGCTTAGCTTGGATCTCTGCTCAGGTTAAAATCAAAAGGTTAGTCAGAAGACGGTGATCTTATCTAGAGACATGACTAGGGCATAGGCTTCCAGCACATTCATTCTGCTCTGCTACTCTGCAGCTTTAGAGCTAAGGTCCTTATTTTCTTCTCAGCAAGTACAATTGTTTTTGCCACTCAACTTCTCACAAAATCCCGCATGGCATGGTTCAGCTCTTACCCTCTCAGCTCCCTTCTAAAGGACTCTGCTGATGAGATTGGTTCATCCTGGCTTTTGTCTACTATAAGTCCACCCTGTTGTTATCGAGATGACATTCTGTCATGTTTGCTGTATTCTGTTGATTCAAAGTAAGTCACAAGTTCCAAATGCCCTCATACAAGGGTGTGAGCTCTTGGGACACATCTTAAGAGTCCTGCCCACCGTACACAGGCAGGTCAGTTTGTGCAATGAGTACTCCTGTCTTTATAGATCACTTGGAAAACAGAGTTTTAATAGAGGTAAGTCGGTGAGGAGATGATGAATGCTAGGCTTGTTGGATAGAGGAGCCATACATCATTGCGGTGAATATTACAAAAGAACCCCATGATTACTGCACCCAAATTCTGAGCAGATTAAGATGAGGGCTTGTTTGAGGGATTGCATAGATATGGCTGTGGATAGCATGAGGAGAGCTTGAATCAAATGCTAGAAAAAAATTTTTTTTTTAAAAAAATCTTTATCCAGTTAAAATAAGTAATTCTTATTAATCAGGTTGCTGCTCTTTGAAAGGTTGTCACATCTCTTGGAGAAAGTGTTTAATTTTGAAAGAGACCACTGTCCGACTACTGAATTTTAACTCTTGTTTACATGGCTTCTTGATGTTTGCTTCAGGTCCATGAACTGTGTGTGCACACGTGCTCGTGTGTGTGTGTGTGTGTGTGTGTGTGTGTGTGTGTGTGTGTGTGTGTGTGTGTGTGTGTAGAGGGGGCTGAGTGGAAAGGATAGCTTGTAGCAGATTCTATTCTTTGTTCCTTCAGAGACTCAGAAGAGAAGACCCTGAACTGAAGAAAAGAAAGATGTAAAGAAATGTCTCAAGACGCAGTATTGATTCCTCAGAATACTCAAAGTGCAACCTAAGAAAACACCAAGGACTAAGTATTTCCCTCTTATACCCTACCTCTAGGTATTCCCTGCTACAGGATCCAGGGTTTTATATTCCAAGATTACCTCCAGATGGTCTGCAGTGTTCTTTCCCGGCCACTTCCTAGTACATTTCTTTTCTTACCTGGGGAGAGGTACCACAGAGATCAATGCCAGAGGGCATTACTGCAAACACTGACCCAGAAGGCACACTCCAGGCCACTGGAAGCATCTGTTTCACAAATGTCAGGCTGGGGGACATCACCAGATGTTAGTGTTGAAATACCATTTAGAAGACAAACATTGACTTCAAGGGCCAAGGGTCACCTAAACAAAGAGCCAGGCTGGCAATGAGGCTCAAAGTGAGGGTACAGAGACTAGATTCATGTGGCCGTGACTCTGTGGTCTAGCTCACAGTTCAAGAGACTTCCTGATATAGTAGAAACTTCTACATCTTCCATGACTTAGATTCTAAGTCCTATCTTGCATGTTGGCTAAAGGACTTTTAGTGTGTCTTGGGAGGGAGAAGTACTGAAGAAAATGCCTATCTATCTCTTCTGATCTCAGAAGAGTGAGTTTTCCACTGTTCTGGTTGCTTCACCATGCTGCTAGATGTGCCTAGGGCATGAGTTGGCAGACAAGTTATATTTTCCCCATGGCTGCTCCTTTTTTCTGCCTTAATTATGCATTATTTCATGCTGAAGCATTCAAGGCAATTTTAAATAATAATACCATGTAATATTTGTCTGGGCAGTTTAAGATTAAAGATGGGAGTCAGACCAATATGGAGGCTAAGAGAGAAAGAATGAAGAAGAGATAGGTTTCCTTCTGCTTCAACTATACTTATCAAGATGCAATCAGGGAGCAAGATGCTGGCTTAATTGTTAAATCTCTAGACCATGAAGCTGAGAATTGGGACACTTTATTCTTTATATTGACAAGTATTTTATTATATTAGCAAAAGTGAAAATCAAACTGATCCGGCAGCTCTATATCTGGGCAGCACCCTCCCTCAAAGTATCTTTGATGGGGGGCAGATTTGTAGAACATTATAAAAAGAAATCAGTCAGCTGCTATACATATTTCACTAACCTGAAAAGGAAAGAAACAGTGAAATCAATAGGATTTGCTTTCTCCTTTTTTTTTTTTTTAAATCTGGCATACTCTGAGACTTGTCCCAAGGGAAAGTCCTAGAAGAGAGATGACCATAGATTTGACACGCTTTTCTTCTCAGTAGATGTTGTTCTGAAGATCTTGAAATTCAATCTTTTCTCTTATTCATTTGAGAGACAGCTGAAGGATGCAACAGTTGTTTAACTTCCAGGCACATAGCAACAAGTCAGTGGTAAACTGAAGACCAAATATCCTTTGAGTTTGACTGACTGTCGGAAGAAACAGCCCAAGCTGTTCTGTTCTAGGCTGCTGAGGTTGAGGTTGACTGAGCACTGGGACTCAGCCAGCTTGAGGATGAATGCTTGTGGAGGTTGTTGGAGGCCTGAGGACACTATCACAGAGGACAGAGCTGACCCTGTGGACTCCATCAAAGATGCAGGGCCCTCACGGTCATTGCTTCAGTACCACTTCACAAATGAGAGCAAGTCTCTCCAAAGCTGCACTCTGGGCTGGAGAAGGGGTTTACATGTACAGTGTTCACCCTTCCCCAGTGAAAACCCCATCTTCCTTGACTCTTCATGGAAAATGACCCCTCTTCCACTTTCAGAACAAGAAGTTTGGATAGCTGACTGTTCTTCATGCTCCAAGGTTGGGTGTCATCAATGGTTTGAACAAGAATGTCCCCCATAGGCTCCTGTATATGAACTCTTGCTCCCCAGCTGGTGGTGCCATCTGGGAAAGTTTAGGTGTACTCTTGGTAGAAGAAGTATGTCACCAGGTGTAGACTTTTAGAGCTAAAATCCTCTCATGACTTCAAGTTTGCTGTCTGCTTTGTGCTTGCTGTTCAAGGGGTGAGGTTTCTGCTTCCTGTTCCTGCCGCCATGCTAGCCACATGCTGCAGGGCCATGCCTGCCATGTGAACTCCAACCTTCTAGGACAAAATAATATCTTCCTTCTATAAGTTACCTCGGTCCTAGTGTAAGAAATACAAGTGCCCAGGAAATCACATTCTCCTATACTAATCATTGGCTCAGGGGAGGATTCAATGAGAAAATAGTTGAAGAAAAATTCTTCCTATAAAGGGTACTTGGAGAAAATACCCTGGAGGTTCTGACAGCTATTTTGCTGCTATGCTGGAGAGCCTGAGAATGTAGACAGTCAAGGAAAGGCAAATCAAAACACAAAGGGGCAGCTTGGTGAAAAAAAAATTGTTTGAGCACCTGGATCCAGGCATGACTGGGGCCTCAGTACCCTTACATTTTTCCTTTAATGTGCCAATAAACTGGCCATATATACTCACTGCTATTTGAGTTATTTTCATTCACTGAAACAAAGAGCTTTGGGTAACATGTGTCCAAACAGGGATCACAAAAGAAGAACCTTTCTGAGGTTTCAGACATATCAATTGATTTTTTTTTGAAGGAAACTCTTTATTTCTTTTTATGAAGCTGAATCCAAATTCTCTGGCATAATCCTGCACAAAGTTCTTTCCCTTGGGAGGGGGGTCTTGCCTCCTGCCATCGGCCTTCCTGTTAGAGATTTCTTGCTCATCCCACTGCTTCCATCACACATAAAAAGCCCTTCTCTTAATAAACACATGTCTACGTTCTGCAAGGCTGGCAGTTGGGGGAGAATCTCCCTGTTGGAAGGCTCAGCTGGACCCCAGGCCTCAATGCCTGGTCCCCTGATGTTTGTCTTTCATTGATATCATTAAAAGAGTCAGCATGTTTCCTCACAGGCTTATGTTGCGCAGATGAGGGAAACGGGCCACCCCACCTCCTGCTTCCTCTGACCCTCCTCCTTCTCACCCAGCCTTGTGTACACAGTCACACAAGCTCTCTCTCTCCTCTGGAGTGGCTAGAGGGAGTGGCACCACAACACACTCCCATGATGCACTGCTACTTTTTCTCCTGTTCATCCGGTGACCTCTCCTTTTAACTAGTTATTGAAGTATGTGCACTCAGCTTGAGCTTGAGAATATTTTCGTGATTAAAGAATACAGAGTTGAATCCCCCCCTAAAATTGGAAGCATCTTCCAACATTAATTTAGTTTTCTTTTCTTTCTCTCTTATTTTTCCCCTTTTGCTTGTTTGTTTTGTTTTTCGAGACAGGATTTCTCTGTGTATCCCTGGCTGTCCAGGAAATTGACCCTGTGGACCAGTCTAGGCTGGAACTCAGAGATCTATCTGCCTCTGCCTCCTGAGTGCTGGGATTTGAGGGCATAGGCTACCACTGCCTGACTATTTCAACTTTCTTATGGAGTTCCTGGCTATAGCCCTGCGCCGTGGGAGACTAATTGCAACAGAGTCTTGGTGAGAGGCCATTCTCCAGGGAAGGTGAATTTAAGTGATACTATCCACTTCACAACAACTTGGAGGTTTGCTCCAAGAAGTTGTAGGGTTCTACTAGGAGTTAAACTTTTCACATGGAGCCTGCTTATATGCTCTTTGAAAGGCTTTGAAGGTAATTTTGATGCGCAGAAGGTAATTCAATGCACAGCCACATTGAAAACAACTGGTCCAAGCTCTCTGTTTTTTCATGACTCAAAGAGCTGAAACAGTAAGACTAGTTTCAAACTCATTCAGTAACACACAGATTCTTGCTTTTATTCCCTATTGTTTTGATTACTTATTGTTGCATGATGAACTACTCCAATATTTAGTTGACCTAAGCTAAACTAACAGTGATTTTTCATTTGTGAATCTGACATCATGCAGTTCTATTTCACAGGGTGCCTCCAGGGACCCTGAAATAGCCAGAAGATCCAGAATGGCCTCATCCCATGGTGGCAGTTCTTACTGGCCTCCAACTGGAAGCTCAAGCAGGCCTGTAAGTCAGGGTTCTTCTCCACGTGGCTGCTAGGGGCTTCCTTGTAGTGTGCTGGGTGGTGGCAAAAAGATAGATTTTATGTGAAGAAGACTCTTTGTGTTGTCAAAATGCATTACCTGTCCAAGCCTGGAGTTACTGTGAGAGAACGTGACAGGAGGGTACAAAACTCCTTGAAGGTCCATCATAGGAACAACAAATTTCAGTCTGCTCCTCTCTCTTCCTGTGTCTCCAGGTAAACAGTCTGATAAATGTGGTCTGCTGACTCATAAAGAATTTGGAAAGGTAGCTGGATGTGGTGTTATGTACCTGTAAAGCCAGGTACATGGGAAGCTGAGTCAGGAAGATTGCAGTCCTGCTTGGGACACATAGCAAGATCCAGGCCAGCTTGGGTAACTTGGCTAGATCCTGTCTCAAAAAATTTAAAATTGAGTTTTAAAAAGAGAGGTTTGGGGGTTTGCAGCTCAGTGATAGAGCACTGGCCTAGCATATTTAAAGCTAGAGTTTATCTCCAATACGAAAGAAGGGGAGGTAGAGGAGGATAAAAGAATGAAAAGAAAATAGAAAGGGAAGGTTTGTCCCACACATATTGTTTGTCTGAGACCTTTGCTGTCTATTGCATCCCATTTCCCAGATAATATCCTCTGCTTATGCCTTTTTGTCATGGAGTGTCTTAGTTAGGGTTTCTATTGATGTGAAAAGACACCATAACCACAGGAACTCTTATAAAGGAAACCATTTCACTGGGGCTGTCTTTCAGTTCAGAGGTTTAGTCATCAGGTGGGGAGCATGGCGGCATGCAGGCAGACATGATGCTAAAAAGGTAGTGAGAGTTCAACATCTAGTTCAGCAGGCAGTGGAAAGAGACAGGAAGGCACTGGGCCTGGCTTGCACTTCTGAAACCTCAGAGCTGCACCCCTCCATGACTTACTTCCTCCAACAAGGACACACCTTCAATAATGCCACTCCCTAGGAGTCCATGGGGAACATTTTCACCCAAACTACCATACAGAGGCTACCCACTGAACACATTACTAAATTATATTAGATAATTTTATTTCAATTTTTTAATCTTCTATTTCTTCCCTAGGATTTAGTAGCTCAGGGTGAGTTTGTGAATCTATAATGCTTGGTGTGAACTATTTCTTTCCAGTTTTAAAACAATAACAAGTTTTAAAACTCAGATTGAAAAATAAATTATTCAATAAATATCCTCTAAGTCAGTCTTTGTGTTGTGCCTCATGCTTTTTCAGATCCTTTTCTTTCTGCTCTTACTTAGAACAACATTAAAACATCCTTGCCATGACCATAAATCCTGGTAACTAATTGAGCAGTGACTGATAGGAAAATGAATCACGACAGAAGCTTGACTAGCCAACAAGGTTACCTACGTGAGATACTGTGTTAATCACATGTGAATGACAAGTTCCACAATTGTTGTATCATGGTACATGGGAGCTGGTAAAGGATAGGCAGGAATCCAAAGTTTATTCTGAATGGCAATATTAGCATGGGTGACAGGAGACAGAACAGCCTTGCTTAGAAAGAACAGGGAGGCAGAATGACTGTGGGCAAAAAGAAGACAATCCTTAGAAGATAAAAAATCAAGGTAAAATAAACAGTTGGTCCTCTGTATCTTCCTAACCAATCACAGAGTCAACCATCTGTTCATTGAAAATATTTTTTTTTAAAAAAAGAGGAGTCTGTACTAAACATGTACAGACTTTTAAGAAAAAAAAATCACTCTCTCCTAAATAATACAGTATAATCACAATTTAAATCACATTTGCATTTTATTGGTAATATGGAAATGATAAAATCTGTGGGAAAATCTGTAGGCCAAGAGATAGAGAGATTGGGTTTGTCATGGGCTTTTGAAATCACAAAGGCCACCTTCGAACCAGTAAGGCCACACCTCCCAGCCCTTCTCAAGTCGTGCTATTCCCTGATAACTAAGCATTCAAATCTATAAGCCTATGGGAGCCATTCTTACTCAAACTACCACATTTATGTATGTTTTATATCACCAGGCCCACTTACTGCAAGGTTTGTTTAAATATTGTCTTCTCTATGAAGTCACCTTCTATCATTTCCCATTCCTAAACCAGAGGTCATCTCTCCTTTGAGAGCTCTAGTATTCTATTCGTGCCTTCCATTGACACTTTGTTTTATAATTAGTAATCACTTATCCATCTTTGCTTCTAATTTAATAGCAAAATTCTTGTTCAAACTAATTTTCTCTCTCCTTGATACAATAACTACATCTTGTAGGGCTTCAGTTAACACTGGATGTTGTATAATTGGAAGAACAGGTGGATATATGCATGCATAAACTGCAACACTGATTAATTGTGCTCCAGGTTCCTTCTAAATGCCTGACTGTCACCGTGTCTGAACATTTGGAGAATATGAGAGGCACACTACTATAAAACAACAAACAAACAAACAAACAAACAAAAAACCGGGTATTATTTATTCCTACTTGAAGCTTTTGCCTACTTCATCTTTTTCTTACTCTACTGAGCTAACATGGACACAGTAGAAACCTTCCCGTGACTTTTCTTCCCTTGATGTCAACAACAGCAGGTTGAAAGGCAGTCTTTCTCTGCCTTCTCATTCTTATTCTGGCCCCTCAGAGTTTCTCTCTCTCTCTTCTCTCTCTCTCTCTCTCTCTCTCTCTCTCTCTCTCTCTCTCTCTGTGTGTGTGTGTTTATGTGTCTCTCTCTGTGTGTCTCTGTCTCTCTAGATCTCTCTGTGTGTGTCTCTCTTTGCCTCTTTCTTTGTCTCTCTCTGTCTCTCTGTCTCTCTCCGCAAAGCATCAGGCAACTTTAGGCTCATTAAGCCCCAGCCAGAGTAGAAGAAACAGAAGTAGTTTTCATAAAGAGAATTGTCTCTTTGTTGCTTTTAGAAAGACCATAAAAGATTTCTTGACATCACTGGATGTGTGTGTGTGTGTGTGTGTGTGTGTGTGTGTGTGTGTGTGTGTGTGTACAGACACACATAAGCCACAGGAACTCCTTTGAATGGTCAGGCTGCCTACTGCCCAGTCTCATTCTTAGTAAAAAACAGCCTGCCTTCAGGGAAAAAGCTGTTATCTGTTTCATTATACACCAGACATATGGGAAGATTGTGGTGCCCGAAGCTTTTATAGCGCAAGGAGAGTTTGAGCCAAATTTGTTCCTGGGGCATTCATGTGTAGATCCTATATATGTGGTCCATATTGAGTAACCTGTTTACAATTTCTTTGTGCAAAGCATATGGTAGCCAGTTGTCTTTTGCTTTTTTCAGTTGGAAAGACACATGGCAACTAGCTCTCTGGATTTCCAGATGCGTGCTAGCTGAGGCTCAACCAGCAGTGTCCAGGCAGTCTTTTATATAGGCAGCTCCAGGGAGTTCTGCCTGTGGCCAGAGTTTTGGGTTGTTTTTGCCCTTTCTCTGTTTAGATTAAACCATTAACTTGTATGTTATTTATTACTAACAAAGGCTTAAAGACTCTCCTAATACTTATATAATGATTTTGGTAAACATCTTATTAAGACTATTAAGGAAACTTTGTGGTAGGACATTAAAAGGAGTAATTCTTCAAGGAAGCTTGGTAACTGAGAAATGTATCCGTTTGTTTAAAAATGAATGAAGGTTGGTAATTAGAGGCCTTCAACAGCAAGTTGGATAGTCCAAAGCTGGTATCCAGGGTCTTGGTTAATCCAAGACTATCAGTTAGTGGCTCAATCTTTCAATGGCTGGTGTCCAGGGAGCCTTCTATAGCCCATCCAACACTTTTCACTCCATTGATATATCACCTACATTTTCAAAAAGATCTTCAAAGATACCAGTTGAAAAATAGAGCCTTGGTTATGTTCAAGACATGGTCATTGGTGTTTCAAATGTATTCAAGTAAGTGTGTGCACTTACAAACTTATGTGGCCACCTCAACTATTATTTGATTCCTTCACACAAAAGGGGTGTGGATCATCATGTTTGTTTATGCGTGTATGTACTCACAAGCACAGATATGCCTGTAATATAAACAACAATGTCAAGTCATGGAAGTTGGGTTAGAACCTACTATTTTATTGTCTCCTTTCAGAAAAATGAGTGAGTCTATTGACAAATAATAAATTAGAAGATCATAAAACTTAGATTCTTCTAAGTCTGTATCTCTAGATAATACATGAGGTTTTATTTATTTTTTTATCTTTTGCTCTGAGGGAATCAACTTGGGCTGTTTAACTTGAAAAGACCAAATATCAGGATAATAGTGGAGGCTCCTTTAGGCTGTAAGAGGTTACACTGAGTAAGTAGTTAATGTCCCAAGGTGACATCAACACACTTAAAATGATACAGTCACTGTTTTCTCTGAATAACACAGACAGGGCAGATGACACAAGGGGAATAGCTGTAAACACACAACAGGCTGTAGGTGTCCAGTCCTTGCTTTGCCTATCATTTGCAATTTCCTGGGTTTGATCCCCAGCACCACAAAACCAAACAAAAAAGAGAATAGAAAGAGTATAATATAAAATGTGAAAACAGGAAGGAAAGAAAACCATGGCCTTATTAGACTAATAAGAGGAAAATGTACTTACAATAAATCTGTAAAGGAATACTTTGAAAACTTTCTTATAGTATGACTTTTCATTCTATATTGTGGATAGGTATATAAAATTATCTCTTAGACCTGTATTTGTATATCATCCTATAAATCCTATATGCACTACTTTTTTGAACAGGACCATTGAATCAGTTCTTAGCTGTTAAAGTAGACTATGTTGTCCAGGTTCCCTGTCTTTTCCCAGAATGTATGCATGTGTCCTGCTGAAAGTATTGAGGTGAAAATTTCCATGTTTTTCAGAGGCTAGAAAACACAGTAGCCTGAATTATGGAGTCAGAACTCATGAATTCATCTAGGACAAATGGGTCCTTCAGCAATGATTCCTGTCAACTTTATATAGAAACAATGTGATCCTTCTGCACAGTGAGAAACTTGGTGCCCTGGCAGACGTACACTCTTTTAAGGCCTGAGCTTCCTTCTCCACATTGATCTGGCCATATGGAACACCAGAGACACACTGAATAAAAGAGCAAGGGATGGATGGAATTTACTTCTTCTGGAGAGGTATGAAGGAGACTATTCTGCACAACAGCTTTGCCGGGGAAGACAAAACCTGCTGATGGAGTCATATGGGTCTGGAACATTTGCTTAGACCCCATTACTGCAGGTTTGCACTGTTTCTAGGTGACAGAGATAAAAATTGCACTGTTTTCTGGCTAACTATTCTGTCTACCTAGCTAACAGTTTGGCCTATCTGTTTGGCTGCATTCCTTGCTGCATTGTCTTTTTGTCTATGATTGTTGTCATTTACACTTGACCTTGGTAAGCCACCTCCTTCATTTCCCCTGGTTGACTATGCCCTAGTTACTTGGGGCAGACATCCAATTGTTTGAACAGACCTAACTTTTCCCCAGCTCAGGACCTTGGGCCTTGCTGTGTTCTTCTTCTGGAACACTGTGATCTGGATCTCCAGAAAGCAAGCTTGCCTTTGCCTTCCCGCTGTCTTCATATCCACACACTGCCCACTCTATTAGCGATCTCTCTGTCCTCTACCAGTCTCTGTCACTCCTTCTATTTTATTTCTTCACTTTTGCAAGTTGATGTCTTATCTCTTGGGTAACACGCTTATTGGCTGTCATTCCTGGCCAGAAACACTCATATGCCTCCTCGGCATCTAGACGAGCCAACACATGGCAGACAGCGATACTTACTATTAGTGTAAACTGGACTTCGTGTTCATCTTGAGCTCATCTTTTTTCCGGCGAAAATTCCTCCTTGGAGGAGGATGTTGTTTAGCAGTCTGAGTTAAAGTAGAGGATGCTTGCTGAGAGTGTGGGAAAGAGGTAAAGAAGAAAAGCCCATAGTTATAAAATACTGTGGGGTTACTTAGTCCTCCCTACCTTCCTGGCTGCCTTCAGCCAGATGTTTATGGAATAGAAATTGCTTTGTTTATCCGCAAGCTGTTTGGTCTTTCTTTTGTCATGAGAAGGCCTTTGTGCTGGGAAGGAACTGAAACGCTGCCTGCTTACTCCAGTGTAGACATCTGTTAGTCAAACAGGCATCTCTCCATAGACTTCAAATGACTACTTTCTTCTCATACGAACGGAAATAAGCTGCCTCTAAGGGGGCCCGAGGAGAATTACCCCCCCATCGGATGTCCTTATAAGGCAGGCCCCAGACATGTGCACATAATGTGCAAACAACTATTACCCCGAGAAAGAATTATTAACATGTCTCAACTTTGATAAAAATAAAAACAGAATCATTCCCATTGATACAAACTGTTTGTTTTTCAACCAGGATATCCATAAACTTCAGTTACAAAATTAATGACAGATGTAGAAGTCTTCTATCTGGGTTCCACATGCATGCACAGGACTTGGCCCTTCGTGGTGCCTGGTTGAAAACTGCCCTTTCTGTAAGACTGGGGTCATTCAGGAATGGTAGGCTTGTTCTGTTTATCTCTGTTACTTCTACAGCATTCTCTGAATCACCCAACTCACTTACCCTGAACTTCTGGCCTTGTTCTTTTTCATTCACTCATCTTTTATCTGCCACTGAATATTTTATTTTCTTGGTGACAGCAAGAATAGGATCATGAAACATCATTTGTTTTTTAAGGGAGGGTTTTCTCCTCTTCAGATCATGTTTTTATCATTAGTGATATTTCCTGAACATCTGCACAGTGGAAGAACACATTCTGTTCCTTGGAGTTTTTTTTTTTTAATTTAAATTTTTGAGGATTTCATATATGAAAACTGTATTTACATTATGTCTACCCTATTCTCTCCCCTCTCCAAATCTTCCATGTCCCTACTAATTGTCCCTCCTCAAATTCATGACCTCTTTTTCTATACTTGTGTGTGTGTATCCTATTGAATTGCACTTTTGGGCTGATGTGTTTAGGGCTGATCACTTGGGACTGAATTAACTACCAGGAGGACTTGTCTTTGGAGAAGACAGTTTCTCCCTTTCTCAGCATCTCTTTATTGACTGTACCTCTTCATCTCAGGGTGGGGCCCTGTGAAATCCCCTCCATCTGAGTTGGCATGTCACGTTGAAAAGCAGTCTACATTTTTCTGCCTCCTCTTCTGCAATGTTCCATGAGCCTTTAGGTATAAGGGTTGCAAATGTATTGAATGCAGCTGGGCTCCCCGCAGCCACCTACTCTCAGCATTTTGACTAGTTGTGGCTCTCTGCAGTAGCCTCCATCTGCTGCAGAAAGGAAGTTTCTTTGGTAAGGGCTGAGAGCCATACTTACTTGTATCTTTGACTGAGGAGTTGAGATCATTAATACCTAAAGTTATTACAAAAAGGTGTGTTTTGATTGCTATATTTTTTCTGTTTGTGTTCTTAATCTTATTCAGTGTTTCAATAATTATAGATTTTTTTCCCTTCCTGTAGCCTCTTGGCTATACTCATTCCTCTCTTCAGTTCTAAGTATTGCTCACAGTATTGCTCTGTAGCACTGATTTGGTGGACATGGATACCTTTAGCTTGATTGTATCATGGAAAGTTTTCCTTTTTCCTGCAACTGTGACAGGCAGTTTTGCTGGGTACAGTAGTCTAGATTGACATCTGTGGTCTTTCAGAACTTGAAGTACATTGCTCTGGTCTCTTTTGGCTTTTAAAGTTTCCATTGAGAAATCAGCTGTTACTCTGATGGGCTCTCCTTTCAATGTGACTTGTGGCTACATTCTTGGAGGTTCAATGTCCTTTCCCTGTTCTGTACGTTTAGTGTCTTAACTATACTACATCATGAATAATTTGTTTTCTGATCTCACCTATTTGGCATTTTGTGCATTTCTCATGTCTGTATGGGTGTGTCTTTCCTTAGTCTGGGGAGCATTTCTTCAGTGATCCTATTAAAGGTCTGGTCTATTCCACTGACCTAGGGTTTTTCTCCTTCTTCTGCTCATAGATTTGGTATTTCATGGTACCTCGAGGTTCCTCTATGTTCCTTTTGTGTGTTTTTGCACACTAATTGTTTTCTTTCATTGACTGGATCAATTGTTGTACTTTATCCTTGAGTCTTGATATTCCATTATCTACGTGATCCATTCTACTGGTAAGGCTTTCCCTGAGGTTTTTTTTTTTTTTTTTTTTTTTTTTTTCTGAGTCTTTGAATTTTTCATTTCTAGCTTCTTCAGCATGTCTCTTTATTGAATTCTGTTTTCAAATTCTGTATTGTCTTTGTAATCTGATCTTGCCATTCATTTGTGTTTTCAAAAACTTCTTGCTTGTGTCCTCTTTGGATTTTTTTCAATTCTTTGATCATGTTTATAATTTTCTTTTAAATTCTGTGCCCGCTGGAGAACATTTTACTAAGATTGGCAGTCTTTGCAGATGGGGCCTTTCATGTTGTTTGTATTTTTGTAATGGGATCTGGGCTTGTGTATTTCATTCACTGGCTATGTCTTATATGAGATAGTAGCCTCCGGTGTTGAGTGGAAGTTCGGTTCTACTTTTGTTCTTCTCCAAGCTTGGTGGATTTCAGGTCAGGTAGGAGGAGTGAGTAGGTCTATCCTTCAGATGCTCAGTGTTGATTATTGATTGGAGAGACTAGAATGATTCCAATTCACTAGTAATTAATGTAATGCAGGGATCCTAAGGGTTACATGTGATTGCTTGGGTGAAGTCCAAGAAAGTCCTCTGTTGTGCTTTCCTTTATGGAAAGGCAGTATGAGACAAGGGACTAGGCAGATTTTCTGAAAAAAGAACTCAAATGTGGCTTCTGGCTGGGCCTGGGCCTGGGCCTGGGCCTGGAGAGCAGTACAGACTCAACTGGGCTACATTCAGAAAGCAAGCATATAGCTATCGATCACAGTTGGGCCTGGGCCAAGAGCACTCACGGAAGTGACTCCTTCAGGGCCTGGAGGGGTAGTACTGGATGAGGAGCCTTAAACTAGGCAAGATGGTGTATGTATTGATGAGGATCTCAGCTGGGCCTGGGCCTTGAAAGAGTTACATGGGAGGAGGGAACTGAATCTGACTTACTGAGATGACTCACACATGTGGGTTTTATATAGACCCGGAGAGGCTTCATAGACAGTCCTTGCAGTATGAGGGTCCTGCGTCGTCTTTGGATTCTTTTCATGTTAGAAAAACTTGGATTTCTCTTGAGAGTAATATGGAATAGTTTCAATTATATCTTTATGGACCAAATTAAGTAAGGCTTCTGGTGAGAATCCAGGTGAGAGAAGATAAACCGGGAAAAGCCCAAAGGCATGAGGTGTCTTCTCTCAGGTAGGGACCACTGTAAGGCTGGTCTATGGAATACCTTTTTGTATTAATCACCTTCCTCCTGCTATATGATAGAACACATTAAAGAAGCAACTTAAAGAGGATTCATTCTTGGCACATGCTTGAAGGGACAGATCCATGAGGTAGAGAAAGTGTATGGGTGGGAGATTGCCCACAGTTAGATGAATCAGAAAGCAAAGAGAGGACTAGAAACCTCAAGACCAGCCCCCCATGACATACTTCCCCCAGCTAGCCTCACCCCCAAGGTTTCAGAACTTAGCAAAAAGGCACCATCAGATAGGAACAAAATGTTCATCTTACATTCCAATTGTTGTGTTAGAGAGAACTAGGTACTGCTCACACAAGCATTGTAATCAGGAAGACCTGTGTCTCCATTTAGGACACTAAAGGCATATAAGAATGAAGAGAAAATTATTATGGAATTTATACCATTGCCTTAATTAGGTTTTTATTACTGTGAAGAGACACCATTGATGACGGCAACTCTTATAAAGGACAACATTTAGTTGTGGTGGTTTGCTTACAGTTCAGAGGTTCAGTCCATTATCATCATGGTAGGGAGCATGGCAGAATGCAGGCAGGCATGGTGCTGGAAAATAACCAAGTGTCCTACATCTTGCAGGAAGTTGACTGATTGTCACACTGAAAGAAGCTTGAGCATAGGAGACCTCAAAGCCCACCTCCAAAGTGACACACTTCCTCCAACAAAGACACACCTCCTAATAGTGCCACTCCCTTTGGGGGCCATTTTCTTTCAAATCACCACAACTCTCTAGGGTAGAAATGTATTGCCTCTCGGGGCCAGAAAAATTTACAGATCTGTGCTTGAGTCTGTGACAGTCCCTCACTCTGCAGAACTTATGTGCAAAGTTTGATTTTCATTCTTGTACAATCAGTTTTCATTGGTAGTAGGGTAATGTTCAATTATTTATTTATTTATTTTATTTATTTATTTTTGGTGTTTCAAAAGGACATAAGATCCTGTGAAGGCACAGTAATGATTCCCCAAACTGTTGTGTCACTGAACTGGATGTACTCTGTGAAATCACTCAGTCCTTACAGATCAATTTGGGAAACACTGTGCATAAAATGTGTGTGTTGGCAATTTATAATAAGCATTAACTTTTAAAAGCTTATTAACATATTAAATATATTATGAAGCAAAGAAACTGTTTTGTCAGCATTTTATTTGACAGTGAAACCTTCAGAATATCTGTGAACATTTCACAGGCACATTTGGTTCATGGAGTTAGACTTCAGCCATGTTGAATGAGGTTGTGTTGCAGAAATTCCCTACCTCTTACTGCTGAAAGCTCATCTTGAGAGCTCATTGTGGTAAGATTCGTCTGAGCTCTGTGAGACTTGACTAATGTGAAGCTCTGCATCTTAAGTGTTCTTTGGAGGCCATGTACTAAAGATTTGGTTACCAGCCTGTGGTGCTGTGAGGAGGTGGTAGAAACTTCAGGAGATGGGATCTAGTTAGAAAAAAGTCAGGTAGGTCACAGACATTTGCCTTGGGAAAGTATTTCAGGACCCAGGCCACTTTCTTGTCTCGTTCCCCCCCCTTTTTTTTTCTTCCTGAAGGCCCTAAGATGAGCATTTCTTTTCCACAAAATACACCCAAATGTGGTAGTCTGCCTTTTCGTGAACTCACAGTAATGGAGCCAGGCCCCTGTGACTGGAAACCTCTGAAAATGAACCAAAAATAAGCCTCTCTTCCTTATAAGTTCCTCATCTCAGGTATTTAGTGTAGCAACACAAGACTCATTAACATAACTGATAGAAAAATTGTAGGATGCTAGAATCGGAGGACTATCCAAACATAACCCATGTTCAAATACATGCCATGTAATTATACCCAATTTCCACAATTGTAAGATTGCCAAGGCCATCACACCCTTTCTACTGCTCTTTCCCTGACCTGGTTCTATCTGTGATTGCCCAGCAGGCAACTGAAAGAAGGGAGCAGAAAAGATGGCAGATCTTCTAGAAGTATTTCCTGCTCTTGTAGAGCAATTTCAGCTCCTTCCACAGTTCCTAGTAGTTCAGAGCTCTTCATGCCCTTGGCTCTGATGCTTGGTATATCCTTTACTGAATCTCAAACAAGGAATTCTGACCATCCAGACTTCACTGCCAAGGTAAACGAAACATTTCACTAAAAGAGTGCATCCTCCCCCTCTTTTCAGGAAAATTCACACATGAATGCTTCCATCTGGTGTCTGGTCGTGGCCACATGTTCTCTAAGAAGGAGCCCACCCATCTGCAGCTGGCTGTGCGGAGCTGATATCTCACCACCTAACCCTGCCACCACTGGTAAGGTGAGGTGCAAATCTGGCTCAGGCTGGGCTGTCTAGATTGTCTTCCTTGGTGGTGGGATTTGTATTTTTCGAACTGATACCTACTCTGTCAGGAGCTGTTGGGGCAGCCAAAGGCATGGAGATGCTGAAAAAGTCTTAAAGACAAAAACAGGGAAGATGAGCTGTGTGGGTGAGAGGGAGACTTTCTAATCACGTTTCCAGTAAGACCTCATTAGATGTTATGTCCCAGGTTTGCTCCTGTCTGTCTGTCTGTCTGTCTGTCTGTCTGTCTGTCTGTCTGTCTGTCTGTCTTTGTTCCCCTTTCTGCTCTTTCTTGAAACAAGAACAGTTTGGGGTTACATTTATTTATTTGTGTGTGTGTGTACATGTATGCAAGTGCCACAATACGTGTGTGGAGTTCTGAGGATAACTTGTGGGAGTCAGTTTTCTCCTGTGGTTCTGGAGACTGAACTCAGGTCATTAGTCATGGTAGCAAGTGCCTTCACATGCTGAGCCGTCTTGCTGAGGGACACTTCTCAATCTTGTGGAATTCATTTGCAGGGCAATTTTCCAAGATATTGTGGAATTTAAAAATTGTGGAAGGTTAAAATAGTAAGCATCTTTTGTCTACCTTGTAATAATGCCTTTTCTAGCTTCAGGGAGCTCATCTTTAACACTTTGTTCATACATTTTAATAAACAGTTATTGGATAACCAAAACAATGAATGAAACAGCTCCCGTCATTGCAGTTCAATCATTAGGCATGGGATAGACTAACAAGGAGAAATGTTTCATCTGTGTGTTATAAAAAGAGACCAACTGTAATCTGATAATACAGAAATGCACAGAATTCCATCATTTCCCAAGTTAGGCAACTAAAGCAGATGTAGAGTTTATATAGGGACAAGCAGGCCTGATGCTTAAAGTGTGAGCCACTAAAAACAGCCACTGCATTCCTGAATTGTTGTGCTCCTTGGCTAGGGAACCAGCATTCCAAAATCCCCAGAACACATCCCCACCATCAGCCAGAAGCCAGAGTCTCTGCTACCCTGGTATCATGTCATGTTGAATATTTGAAACAGGGAATGATTGCCTATTTATCTTCCCAGATCTTTTTGGATTATTGTCATGGTGCAGAAAGTAGGCAGCCCACTTTAGTAATGACCCATTAGTAAGAGTTCAGCCCTGTCACCAAATCTCTTAAGAGGGTAATTCAGAGGGAATGGCAGCTCCCTCGAAACTCATCACTTAAGAGGTGCTTTATCTGTAGAGAGTAGGAGGAAAATGCATCAACCACAAACCTCCCTTGGAATGTGGAGGGATTTGACCCCAGAGCTGTGGACAGAATGCCAGCATGGAATCTGGGACTCCCAGAGCTGCCTTGTGAGCAGGATGGGATGAACATTGCTGGACAGTGTCTATTCAGCATGTGGTAGGATGCCAAAGGGCATCTGGTCAACCTCACCCCACTTCCTTTTCTGTGGGCATTAAAGTGAGAATCAAGCTGCAATTGAGTTTTCTTTGGTGGCTGAACATCTTACAGAGAGGTGGGTACCAACTGAGATAGTTAGACTAAATAAGATGATTTTTCTGATAGGAAACTGATCCCTTTCCATCTCAACTGGTGTTCATACTAGTCACTAGAAGTTAAATCCTAGCAGAGTGATATGGCCATACAGTCAAATGGTTTAAGTGAGCCTTGTGGAAGGATATAACTGATTTCTAATCTTTATGAAGTTAATTTCTTGTATTCCCTTCACCCAAGAGTATCCTGTCTGAACATTTGCAGCCAATTTCAAACTATTCATAGGAAAGAGATGATTGAGGGTCTTGCCTTTGGAGCTATCTGCAGACCCATTGATAATGGCCAACATCACCAACCTCCTTTTTCTATCTGCACTATGGCCTCTGCCATCAACATCTTTGGAACTTTCTGTTTTGTTATCTATTCTTTTTTAAAAAATCTAAATTTTAATCAGTTCTAATTGAGAAACTTTGGCCTTGTTGATTTTTATATTTCTTCTATTCAGTTATTTATAACTGAAGTATATCCAAAGTTCAGTCTGGCTTTTTAGGTCTAGGGCACACAATCCTTCAAGTAGTAAAAAGAAGGACTATGCTAGGACACAGCAAGAAGCTCCTGAAATATAAAACAGAAAAGCAAACAACATTCAAAGAGACAGCCATCAGGAGAAAGTAATGGGAAGTAGAGTTGGAGGTAAAGGGGAATGAATTTCAAAGCTGGTGTCCTTTACACTATAAGAGGGGTTGGATAATAAAATTTTGTGTGTTTTTGTATGAACAGTCAGAGTTGTTGCTTTGTGAATTTTTTTGCTAATGTCATAGAATCCCCAGGTGGACAAATTATTCAATGTCCTTAGCCATCAAAGAAAAGTGAATCAAAACTAAATCAAGACTCCAAGTCACCCTAGTCAGAACAGTTAGCATCACAGAAACAAACATACATTAGCAAGAACGTGGAGCTTGGGGGTGGGAGGACAAAGAGTTATAAGTTGCTGGTGGGAAAGTAAATTTGTACAGTCACCATGGAAATCAGTGCTAAGGTACTCAAACAAAATAGGACTAATGTAGAATCCAGCCATACCGTTATGGAGATCTACCCCCAAAAGTCAAAGCTAACCTGTGATAGAGATTGCATGCCCATGTTTACTCAAGAGTTATTCACAATAGTCAAGTCATGAAATCACCCTTGATGGATAAAGAAAATGTGCTACTAGTCAACCACAAAGAAGAGAAAAATCATGTTATTTGCAGGAAAATGAATAGCACTAGAGATCATCGTGTTAAGTAAAATAAGTCAGATCCAGCAGACAAGCATCACGTACTTTCTCTCATATGTGGATTCTAGTGAGAAACAAAAACCATGGATGCAGAAGGGGGACTAATGAGGAAAGGGGAAAGGTCAGAGGAGGAGTTAGAGGTGAGAAGTAATGGTATGAGGATGAATATGATCAAAGTGTATTAAATGCACGTATCAATGTGCCATAAAAATCCATTATTTATGTCATTCATACATACTGAAGCCACATGGAAAGCCAAAAGTAATGTCTCCAATATGGAGTACCCAAACTGAGGATCTCTAAGTAAGTTATAAATGATTTTCAGAGTTGCCTGATGGCTTGGCTTTCTGTTCTTTAAAAAAGAAATGTTCTGTGGTTATTTTTATGGGAGTAAAAGTGAAAAGAAAGTTATGCTTCCAACCCACAGAATTTCAGGTTCTGTGAAGGCACAATGAATATATATATTTTACTTGGAGCTGTGTCCCCAGAGCCTAGTACAATGTCTGTCCCACAGCATGTGCTTATTTGGTAAATATTTATTGATGTATATTACAAATGATGTCTGAATCAGCATTTCGCAAACCCATAAGCAGTTTCAGATTAAAGACACCACAACACAATTTTTATTGCTAGCTACTTGTAGCTGTTTGATCAATTTCATCCCGTCTAGAGAATGTGTGTGATATCCACGTTGGAAATCCTTTAGGGAAAAAAAGCCAGCAAAACCTCATCAGCAGCTGCATCTGAAATTTCTAAAGATTTCCTTTGTTGCAAGACAAATACAACAATTTCTTTTGAAGTGAGCACTTTATCTCTAACACCGTTGAGGATCCATCTTTACAGTGCAGCTGTAGGAACAGAGGTAGATTTGCTGATGATGAAAAAGGCTGTTCGTCTCCAGATTCAGATGAACTCCTGGGAGTCTATGATGAATTGAACTGGAGAAGTGAATTCTGTCTTTGCATCTTTAACAGACCCAAATGCCATTATTCCAGTGCAAACATTATTTTAGCATAGCTTTAGGAGCAGACCATTTGAACAGTTCCTTGGGAACCTTTCTCAATGGTACATGGTTTTAAATACATTTACTGAGTGACTGGGTGAACATGAGACAAGATAATAGATCAATGAATGTGAGGGTTTGCTCCTTGATTTTATTAGAAGCCAAGAAGCTTTTTAAAACACTAAATATATAAAGGACAAGGGGTGGGGGTGGAGCCATTCTTTCAAGTTTCAGGAACTTCTAACATTGAGGCCAGCCGCTTTTGGTAATATCAGTAGCACTAAGTACCAAGTAGTAATAATATTAATCAGCAAAGGCAACCTGGATGTGATTAGCAAAGTAGTTCCTAAAAGGAAAGCTGAATGAAAAATTAAAGTGCGACAGTGAACTTCAAATGAAATCCATAAGCCTTGGCCAGCACTTTAGTTCACTCTTACTCATAGCTCTTTTTATTAACATCATTGTGAGTGTGCCAGCCTGCTTGCTGGAGGGTTTGTGAGAAGCAATGAGGTCAGAAATGCAGTACACTAATAAAACAGAGGACACCTCTTCAGTCCTCTGAACTATGATACAAAACTATCATATAAAGGTCAGGGTTTTTTTGTTTTTGTTTTTGTTTTTGTTTTTTTCTGCAAACTGTACCTGGGTGCTCACAGAACAGCATCATAAGCCAGTATATCCACACAGTTGCCCTAGGATGGTTTGGCATCCTATCTCCACATCCAGGTTCACGTTCAGGTGGCAGCTGTGGTAGTCAGCAATGATCAGCCATCAGACAAAATGCAGGAACCATGACTCCTATCTGTGCACCCCTGGAGCAATGTGGGTAGCTGAGTGCACTATGAAAAGAAGCTGCACATTAAGCTTTCCTGTCAAGTTTTCATCACTCCTTTCCATTGCTCTAGCAAATACTGAGAATTTATTTTTGAAAACAGTTTCCCTTTGCCTTCTTTCCTCTTGCACAAAAATCAGACAGTCAGACATGATAGCTTTTCTAGAAGTGAGAAGGTTTTGTAATGTGAAGAGTAACTTTCTAGAACCTCTGATTTTTTAAATAAATTTTATTTAAATTAAAAACAATCTTAATTTACATACTAATCTCAGTTCCTTCTCCTTCCCATGCTCCCCATGAAACCCCCCATCCCACCCCCTATCCACCCCCCAGGGAGGATGAGTCCTCCCATGAGGGATCATCAAAGTCTGACACTTCATTTGGGGCAGGACCTGGGCCCTCCCCTGTGTATCTAGGTTGAGAGAGTATCCCTCCATAGGGAATGGGCCCCCAAAGCCCATTCATGCACTAGGGAAAAATACTGGTTCCACTGCCAGAGGCCTCATAGACTCCCCAAGCCCCCCAACTGACACCCACGTTAAGGGGGCCTGGTTCAGTCTGATGCTGGTTCCCTAGCTGACAGACTCGGGTCCTGAGCTTCCACTTGCTCAGGTCAGCTGTTTCTGTGGATTTCCCCAGCATGGTCTTGACCCCTTTGCTCATCACTCCTCCCTCTCTACAACTGGATTTCATGAGTTCAGCTCAGTGCTTGACTATGAATCTCTGCTTCTGCTTCCATCAGCTACTGGATGAAGACTCTATGATGGCATTTAAGGGAGTCATCAATTTCTTTATAGGGGAAGGGCAAACCTTTGATTTTTAAGAATATTTTTTTTCTACTGTGATTTTAAGTTGGACTTGAGTTAGGAGATGGGTCTCTGATTTCTTGTGAGTCTCTGGTTCTGTAAGTCCAGACCTATAACTGTGGCCTTTGCTCACAAAGCAACTAATCTCCCAAAGAGAAGGGGCTGGTTTGTTTAGGAATGACAGTCACACTGTACAGTGGCAGACATTCTCAAAGGAGTGCAAAGTTAGTACCTGGGAATTTCTTATTTCTCCCATCGATTTGTACGAAGTACAACTTGATACAATACCACTTTCACCAAACCAGCAGTTCTCAGCCTGTGCGTCTTGACTCCTTTGGGGGGGTCCCGTATCAGATATCCTGCCAGCCTGATCTATAGAGTGAGTTCCAGGACAGTCAGGGCTACACAGAGAAACACTAACTCGGTAAAAAAAAAATAGATAAATACATTACAATTAATAACACTAACAAAATTATAGTTACGAAGTAGGGGTGAAATAGGTTTATTGTTGGGGGTCACCACAACATGAGAAATATGTTAAAGGGTCACAGCGTTAAGGTTGTGTCTCAGAGCATTTTCCTTTGGCTGAGAGTTGATAACCTGAGTTCCAAACCAGTTTCCTCTGGGCACACAGACCTGGCAAGAATGCCTTCCCAAAGAACAGCTTTGGCATACAAGTGCTTATAGTATTGTTTATGATTTCCATGGTTTCTTTGTTTCTGCCAGTACCCTCGTCATGACTCTCTACCTCCTGACATGTCTACTCTACTAAAACAGGCAATCAACCATTCCAGACAAGTGAGGGTCCCTGGGTCCAATTCATAGTGACATTTGTTCATGATATTTAGAGCTGGTGCCAAGTGTATAAGAAAATGTTTTCTTTATGGCCTCCGCTTGGCATTTATTTGTGCTCTGAAGCTCAGCGCATCATTTCCTCTGGAGGGTTTTGAATTTTTAATGAGAGAAATATTTCTAGCTACACAATCTTGAGGAGTTTTACCATGTTTAATTTTTGAAAACCAAAACCCTTTGAAATGAGGCAGTATTAACGATTTCCTTTTGAATTGTTGGTTGTCAGTGGGTTCTCAGCCTGGCCATACCAAGGAGCATTCCTTTATTAACAACCACTAGTGGTATTTCCTGCAGGTCAAAAAGCAACTTGCAGCACCATTGATGGTTACGAAGAAATGCAAGTGCCGGCCCCACCCACTTCAAGAAACAGCATCACTTCTGGGTGGGTAGCCTGCCTTTGGGTCTGAGCCAGAACTCTTGCAAAGTCCTTGAAGCCCCAGAATGGGCAGGGATAAGACAAATAGTCTGGATTTCAAACAAAGATGGCTTTCTCAAAAGTTCAACTGCACTCAAGCACGAGCAGATAATTAGAGCCCTCATGTTCAGTAAAAGGGAAGGTTTGACATTTTAGAAAGTCTATTGCAAATGAGTTATAATAAGCACAATTAAAAAGCAAGATAGCATCCAAGATATGAGCAGTTGTGCCTGTACCCCACTAGAATAGAGAGGGTAAAACAAAGAAGGCACACTGAGGGTCCTAATGTTACCCAGAAAGGCCCCGCTTCCAGAGTGATTTCTTTCCCCAGCCTTGCTTCGCTGGGGCAAACAAAGCAAAGGTAAAGAGTGGAAGTGCTGGGGTCATCATAAGCACTATTCGTTCACCTTTGGAAGAGAATGAATTTATCATGGATGATACTAGGTCAGGTCAGTCACCATCTTCCCGCCTGGAGGCTCAATAAACCACAGCTTGCTGCCTACACTCAGTTCCTCATGAGTATGTACAGGGTTGAGCATCAGAGCTAGCAACTCTGATAGACTCCCAGGTGACATGACACCACCTGTGCCAGAGCACACGTCCAGAACCTTTGTCCCAGCCTAAATCATTAGGTCTGAGATCCAAGGAAATGGAGGCACCTGTGTTTGGGTAATCATGAAAGAATTTGGATTTATCCTCATATGTATGCCTGCGTGTGGGAACAACTGTGAAAGAGGCAAACACACGGAAGCTTGGGGCCCCTTAATAGTCACAAAGCAGTGGAATCCTCCGGGGAAGTAGGGAGAAGAGAGAGCTGCCACAGTACCCAGTGTCTTGTTTAATTACCTTTTGTACTTTGTTTTGCTTTGTAGACGTAGAAAAGTCGTGTTTGCCTTCAGCAGCTTCTACTAAGTGCTCTGGAGTAAGTAATGTCTTTACTCCTCCAGTTTCCATGGGGCCTCAATAAAAGTGACGTTAGGAAGTGGGGAGCAGAAGCAGTGAAGAAGTCTTCTAGATAAGCTATTGTGACATGTCCTTGAACCTTGAAAGAGCCTTAGAATCCTGACAATGGCCTTGAGACAGTGAACTCACAAAACTACACAACATTCAAGAGTCAAAAACATCACAATGAGAACTTCAACAACCTCTGGTTTAATGCCATTGTGGAGTTCTCAACTCTTAATCTGTGTAGTCTGCATTTCCAGCCTTTCTGGCTAATATTTAACATTTGTCTTCTTTATGGAACAATGAAGTTAAACCAAGCCACACCCTGAGACTCTAGAATATAGAGTAGTCCCCTAAAGTTAAATATTCCACCTTCAAAAAGAAAGCTTTTATGAGCTGCAAACTCAGAGCCCAGCATGAAAATCTAGGGCTAAGCTTGTAGCACTGCATTATCTATATTGTATATATTCTATAGGCAGTGTGAGGTGTTTGATTAGTTAAATGGGAGCCCAGATATTCAATGATCATTGTGATTCTTATGCTTTTTGAGTTGGGTTTCTGACTCTTACAGCTAAGAACTTTGTGACCACAGCATCTTTGTGGATTAGAAAGATGTGGGAAAAGTCCCAGCATCATCTAGGCCTAACCAAACAGATGTAACATGAAGTCAAGAGAAGACACAACCAGCTCTGACTCTACTGGTCTTCTCACCTCCAGATACATCTAAATTATTATTCCAGACCCTAGACATAACATATCTGGCAAGGGCCAGACCCAAGGAGATCATTGACCACACAGTCCTTCTTCTGTGAGCATGTCCAGGAGGAGGTGAGCTCTGTTCCTCTGTGCCATCTTAGTTCTGGGAAATTGTGCTCAAGAGACATGTAGGGACCATCTTAAGCTCCCCTTGTGTCCTTGGAAATCAAGATGAGCTGACCTTCACTGGCATTCTGAAGACACATATGAAAACAGCTTTGAAGTAGACTCTGGCAAAGTAAGAAAGTGGAAGTGCTTCATCAGCAGCACTCACTCTACCCCCTGTGAGTGCATTCCTCTCTCCAGGATACCTTTTCTCTCAATGCTAGAAGCTCAAAGCTGTGTTCTGGATCTCCAGCGGGCCTTTGGGCTATCTTAGAGCATCGGGGTATTCAGTGCTCTGGACCCAACTCTCAACCATCCTTTGCATCAGATTTTCCCATCACGTTGGCTGAAGCTCATGTGGTCCAAACTACGAACATGTTTGCTTGAAATGCTGTTGAAGAACATGCCAAGGGGATCTCAGAACAATATGAAAACTTGAAATGGTTCCAGAGAACACACTAGAAGGTGTACTCTGTGAGGGAAGAGATCTAGTCTGCCCAGATCATTCTGCAATCCCTAGTGCCTAGCTCAGGGTGGGGCACACAGAGGATGCTCTGAAGATGGCTATAGGCTGCTTCATCTCTATGCCCTTGGCTCCAAAAGTTCTTCCAGACTCAAACAAATGGAAAGTCTCCTCTGGACATCTGTGGGTGAAGAGTTGTTGGGATGTTTGGGGACCACAGAAAACTTTGCCCAGAATGCCTCATACAGTTTCCCAGTTCATTAAAATATTTCCTCTGGCTCATAGCCAAGGCAGAGGTATAAGCAAAGCAGACTATTATCAAAGGTGGACGTTTTTGCTGTAAAATAGTGATTCTCAAAGTCAGACTCAGGACCAGCAGCTTAAGCTCTACCAGAGATGTGTTGAGCAATATAAATACTGGATCCCTGAACCAATTCACTGATTAGCCATTGATTTTGGAGCCTAATAGCTATTTCCTGAACCTTCCCATTAATTCTGACACACTAAAGCTTGAGATATATTGCTATAAAGCACATGGTTGGTCCAATTACTGTGAAGTAGATAATAATAATAATATATCAGTATTAATTTCCCACTTTTCATGACACAGTTTGTAAAAGATATACAATAAATCATTCAGAAGTGATGGGATAGTATGCCTGCAACATACTTTTAATAGGTCCAATTTTGAAAAAAAGTTCTTCGTCATGCTTATGCAACTCTTTCACTGCTTAAAATATTTAAAAGTAAAATTTTTACAACGGTGATGGGGCTGATATATATATATATATATATATATATATATATATATAGCATATATATATATATCAGTCAAACTAGGAGGAAAGTCTGATTTGCATTCACTCTAGCTGCTTTTATGAACATCAAATGTAGTGCTAAATACAAAACTGTATATATCCCATGTTGTACGGTTAAGCCCCACATGGAAAATGATTTGTTCTATCAAGAACCATCTGTGCTTATTTTCACATTGACCCACCCAAAGTTTTTGGACATTTTTTATAACCACGCTGGTGGGTGACACAACCTCCAAATCACATCAGAGCCAACATGGTTTCTTCGGGGCTTCTGTATCAGTGGGAAAGAGGTTCTGTTAGACAGTATCTGCCTGTCCAAATGTGGAAAAGGGTGTTTTCTGATGACTGGTGGGCTGACATTCACAGCTCCTCATTCTTGGTGGCATCACCAGTTCCCTGGCTACAAACCCATGTTCTGAATTCCTCTCAAGTAGATTCTCTGTAAATCTTTCCATTGCACACAACTGAAATACAGCAAGAACAAAACACAGCCTGAGACCAGTACATACATTGGATTAGGTTCAAGTATTTGAGGCTTTATCTAGCAGGAAGAATCCTTTTAGAGTTAGAGAGGAAGTGAATCAGGCCTGTAAACCTTGGCTAACTAACTTAGATGATACTTAAACATGGGTGGCTCTTGGCTGTCTACTTTAAAGGCATTGTTCACTTTCTAAATAGCCCGCTCCCTTTTCCTTGGGTGATGGCAACACATTTGTTCAGGAATATTTATGAATGGAGGATTTCCTTCCAACTAACAAGTGTTTCTTTCCCAGTCATAATCTGTTGGAAGAACTGAATCTGATCAGTTATGTCACACAGGAAGAAGAGCACATTTGCTTTCATGGAGTTTATTTGGAGCATCCTGCCACTAATGTGAGCACACAGATTGGGCAAGTCCCACCAAAATAACTTTCAAACTGTTTGTACTCAATTAAATGTTTATTTAAAGTTTTCTTTTGGTTTTTACTGCTGTAAATGTATTGTTCATTTTTCACATACCAGGCACTGTTGTTTAGTCTCAAGGGCATTACTCGTTACAAATTTAACAACTGTGACATATTAAAAACAAGATTTAGGGAAGAAATTAGGTTTGGGAGGATGTGGCCAGATGTTTCTGTGGTGTTTCACCAAAATGTCACTTAAATGCTAGCAAGATTTTAGAAGGAAACCCCCATCAAGTCTCTCTAGCCATTTAACTGACCCCAGAATACATTACTCTCAGAGTCTCATTAGAAAACCCATTTGATTTTCATTTTAATCACAGTTTTCTTGAGGCCATGTGAATTCTTTTCAGTGTCAGTTTTCTTTTACAAATTGGCAATTGACAAAATTGTGACAAATTTACTACCTTTGTGACCCAAGTTTTGACTGAAGTGGGGTTCTCATAACTGTCTCCTATGGCTGCTATGAAAATTAAGTAAGTTACTGTTGACTGATTTGATTGGGATCCAATCCTCCCTCAAACAAGCAAACAAACAAACAAAATCACCTAATGTCCTGCTGCTTTTTGACTTAGAAGAAAAGCATTCTTCCTTGAAGCCTCTCTGAGACATTGGTGTTTGAGATTGCCAGTTCACATTACAGAAAAACATGTCCATCTAAAGACAACTGTGAGATAAAGCCATTACTATTTTCAGGTAAGTTAGGCTAGCCCTCTCAGAGCTGAACCTTAAGCCTAGAGAGGAGCTGGAAGTTAGGTACAAAAAGAATAGAGACCTGAACAGCTAGCAGGGGGGCCTAGCTCTGCTCTCCTTCTGTGGTGAAGTCCTTGGATATCAGGGTGTTGATAGAGAGAAGACCAAGACCCTGGAGTTTTCACAATTTGGTCCACATTCAACAGCAAACAAAAATATAAAAGCAAAGCAAATGCTTGTACCACGGAGGTTTTTCAAGGAAAAGGGGATAAGCTCTATCCAAAATATTATGCAGGGTGGAGACATTCCAAGCATGCCATTCCATGCCTGTGCCAATGGAATGTGGGTACAGCACAGGAACAATGGCCAAGGCTGGGAAGACTAAGAGGACCGGGGAAATTCTGAATAAAAAAACAAGTAATGAAGAGTGTCCACCTCTACCTCCGACACAACCAAGTTTTCTTTATTGGCTATGGGTTCCAAAATTTGATGCTAAATGATTATAGCTGCATCTTGTAAATATGAGCACACACACACAAACACACACACACACACACACACACACACACACACACACACACACACACACACACACACACGGAATCAGAAGGAGATATTGGGAAAATGGTTTGTCAATGTTTGAATCCCAAACTCAAAACGATACTTTTGTCTCTTTCCTGGATTCCAGGTTGGGTAAGCCTCCATAACAAACGTTTAAAAAAGAAATACAAACAACTTTCCCAATTAATTGTGAAGCTTGTGACCATGGAGGAACATGGTCTCCCACACATTTCCATCGCCTGGGAACGAGGTTTGTGTGCTGTCGTCATGGTGGCTGTTCTGTCCCCATCCACATTGGTGATCCTTTGAAACATGAGAGGATTTTGATTTTGGAAGGTTCTCTGTGATTCCCAAGAACTCTGTTGGCTCACAGCTCGGGCAGACGGCTGCATCTGCTTTCTGTTCATGGTAATCTATCTTTATCCTTTTGGGTAGATAAATTGAGGAAATGGGAAGAAACACGGCTCTCCAGAAATGATATTTTTGGAGGCTTTCTCAATAAACATTTTAGTTAGATACCTTTGAAGAAAATATTGTAATAAATTTCACTAAGAGGTATTGTCTCTTTTTCTTTGGATAATGTATTTAACCAAAGAAGGACTGTTCAGTTGCCTGGAGATGGAATGACTCAGTGTTTCTCCAAGGTGGGGTTCAGTGCACCTTAATCACAGTCACCTGGAGACTGAAAACTTTTGATTCCTGGGCCCTGCTCCAGCCCTGTGAGTCAGGATCCTCAGGACATCAATGAGGAAGCTGTATGTTCAATGAGTTCTACAGGTGATTCCTATGTGTCTTCATCTGTAAGGCACCATGGGTCTTCAAAAAGAAATCAGTGCTTGATTTTCAATGAAACATCTTATCTCACCCATTCCCAAGGTGCAGGGAACATGAATGGAAGAGAGGGTGGGAAGAATGTAAAAGCCAGAGGATGGGGAGGGGTGAAGAGAGACGTCTGCTGGATATGACAGGACTGCCGTAGGCATGGATTCTCACAGAAGTAATGGTTACCTGCATAAGACCTGCTTAGGTCTAGGACCATTGGCTTTCTTATTTTATCTTATTTTTATTTCTTTTTTATCACGGCTGAGAGAAGAGACCCATGAGGCCCCAGTCCTCCCTAAGGAGTCTTGGGACGCTGGTTAATAGTTGCTGGGGGACAGGAGTCATAGTCCTCAGTGGTGTAGCTGGAGTAAGTTGCCTCCACTCAAGAAAATGCCCTGGCACTCACGCTCATGCAAGCAATTCTAATTAAATACAGTGGTGTGTTGTACACACACACAGAGAGACATGAAAAGTAGGAGGGGCTTTGGGGGGAGACAGTGTTTCTGTAGGAGCATGAGGGATATGAGAGGATGTTGGATGAATAACATAATATATATAATGCACAGTAATACATAATACGAATATAAATAATATATAAATACATATATAATATATTTAACATATGAAATTGTTAAAGGATAGGCAATAAAATAAAAAAGTTAGCTACAGAAAACAAAAGTACCTTCACTCGAGAGCCCCTCTCACTCTGACGAATGGGTCAGAATCATGTTGTCTTTGGAAAAAAGAAGCTCAATCTGAACCCAATGAAAGTGATTTTCCATCTTCTTAATGTTTCTACTTTTGCTCTGTCTTGTAGCTTCCTTCACACTGTGCAACATTGGAATCAAGGACCTACCCCAAAACAGTCTACTGGGGCTTCTCTGTGCTGATGCTCTGGTGCTCCTCTGTGCTGATGCTCGGTGACCATGAGATACATTTTAAGAACACACACACACACACACACACACACACACACACACACACCAGCTGCAGAGCTGCCAGACATCTTTGGGATGTAGGGTAGATCTATATCTTTAATGGTGCTTTCCCAGGGCTGTGGTGCTTGACCTTAATTGCATGGTAGAACCTCATAGATTTAAAACTCCTCTGTCCCAGACTACACTCCAGACCAAAGTCATTACAACCTGTAAGACAGGATGCAGGCATCAGAGCTTTGTATCTCTCCCTACAGATTCCAGTGTGCGGTCAAGGCCAAGGCGTCTGTCCTAGGGCATCTGGAGAAAGTGCAACATCTGTGGGGATCATCAGTATTTTCCTCTGCAGACAGAACTCTTCATTTCCTATGTGTAAGGCTATACACTATATGCACAGTTTAGGAGGCATTTCTTGCAAAAACACGTTCCAGAGAGAGCATTTGAATGCTTCTTGAGTGTTCAGCCACCACTGTCAGAGCTCCAGCCTAGTCCATTGCTGTGTGAACTGTTGCTAGCATTTTAAGTCTTCGTCTGTGGACTTATGCCAGTGTGTTCTGTCCCTACCCAGCCTTGAAATACACAATTATCAGCACTTCCTTTTGTCTGTCTCAAGATGATCTACGAAATTTATCCATCTTCAGCTCTTTTCTGCATTCTCAAGAGCCAGTAACAGATCTCCAGTGAGCTGAAACGGGGTAAGTTGTTTTAAACTGGTGACTGCTTAATAAATTTGCCCCAGACAGCTCCTACAGCCAATTTCCCAGGGTATCAGAGCAACGCTGCAAGAAAAATTATTTCCATTAAACACCACAAAAATGTCTTTCCTGTGATACTTCACTATAAGGGTGACATGTGCAAGAGTCTCCATCACAAAACAGGAAAGCGATGTTTGAAAGTTAAATTAAAAAGTAAAGCATAGTTAAGATTTTATTGAGCTTAAACTCCACTCCTACCCTCTAAACATATAAATCTGTTCTGTGCTCTATGTCTCCCACTCAGATGGGTGATAAATTTCGGATGCTGGATTCTTATGTCTCTAAAAATAACGTTTACCTAAAGTGAAGGGCAACATCTGGGCCCACTGGGAGAGCATGGAGTGGTCTTTCAGTTAATTGTTTGTGTGGACAGGTTAGGTTTCCCAGTGTTGAAAACGATACCTGTTATTTCTCTTGGCCTCACCCACCACAGGTGAGGAGGGTTACCACACTGACTTTTCCATGGGCCTGCTCCTTCATGCAGAATGTTACCATCAATGCCATGACATTGAGGAGATGGAGTGTTTTTCACTATTGCTTCTGCTGAAGGCCCTGTGGTTGAAAGGGATTAAAGAGGTGCCCTTACAAGCCCCACTGCTTCATAGTGAGTGCCACTGGAACTGACCCATGTGCCTGTGACACTCTGTGACTGTCCAGCAGAAGGCATGTCAGATCACAGTGAGCACGGAGATGGTCCACATGTTAGAATTCTACAAGAATGGTAGCAAGGCAGACATTAGACTGATGGTGGTGAGAACTCTCTCTCCATATCCCAGAACAGCTAATCCCATGGAAAAGTAAGCCTTAGGAAGGATGTGGTGGAGGCAAGCAGCTGTGCAGGGCCACCCTGGGAAATGATAGTCTTTCTTTTCCTTCTTTTTTTTTTTATTTTTGAGGGGGGTGGTAAAGGGTAACATCACAGTCGGTCCTGAAATAAATCTTTAACATCTCCAGATCTTTGTATAAATTTGAGTCTAAACATTTGCATCCACAATATAAATTCTTCCAGGCACTGACTCAAGACCTGGGAGTTATCCTTTCATTTCTCCCCCTTTCCATACCGAATTCTGTTTGTTATTCCTTCTCTCCCACTCTCTTGGCTTCGCTGTAAGGCTTGATTGCCTCATACTAGTCTATGGTAAAAGATTCCTTACTCATCCTTGGACCTCAACCTTTCAGAATTAAAGGTCACTTGATACCTCTCACCAATGAAACACATTTGCTTTACTCTTTGGCACAAATTGCTTCTCTGTAGAAACTTTTAGTGGCTCTCCTATTGATTCCTCAATAAGATGGCAGCAGCTCATCCAGGTGGCCAAGGACTCATCAGTTTGGTTCCAAATCGTACCTGACTCCTTTGCTGCTCCCATGTTCTGGCCACACAACACATCTGCACCTCTCATCTCTTAACCCCATTTCTCCCCTCCTCATCTTTGGTGTAGACCAATCTCTCCACCTGGACTGCCACTTCTTCAAGTCTCTCTCAGCTTGCAAATCTCCCTTTCTCTAGTGAAGCCTTTATGACACTTTGGCCCAAAGTCACTGAATACTTAAGGAGCCCTGCTTATCAGGCCATCCCAGGGGCTGTGATGTGTAGTGGCTTAGAAGGCCAATTCTGTGCTTTCACTGACTGGAGTGTGCCTCACCCTCGGGTCCTTCTTCAGCATGTTGGGTTGGTAAATGATTGAGTGAAAGAAGAAAGGTGAGTGCCACAGAGTCTGGCGTTGTGGGTGCACATCTGTAATCTAAGACCCTGGGGAGTTGAGGTGGGATTGTGGGTAGCTAGGAAAAGCTGTCTGCAAAATAACAACAGCAACAATAAAATAAGCCAGAGCTGCTTTCTTCTCTTCTAGTCTTCAAATAAGACACGGCAGCATGGAGAGCGGAGGCTGAAGGGTCCCTGGTCTAATCTGGGGGCAACTAGCAGCTGTGGAGATGTGGCTTTGTGGTAGGGAGAACCTGGCACCTTTGAGAGCAGGTCAGTTTTAAGGATTGTCTATGTGTTAGGGACTTATCTGAACAAGCAGATCCTCCCTCACCTCTGGAATTTCTATGATAGAAAGGGTCAGAGGGATTTATTGTGGTCATAAAACATGTATTTTAGCATACTAACCAAAGATTGCAAAACTCTGAAACCCTGAGGCCCAAAGCTGGTGAGTGTGTGGTGTGAGAGGCTCTGGAGCCGTGTGAGCAGGGTGACCATCGGCGTGTGTTTGCTATGGCAGCCTGGCAACAGGGTGTGAGCAGATCCTGGGTTTACAGACTGAAAGGTGAAAGACAACACAAGAAAGAAATGCTTCAGGGCATTGAAATGGGGCAATGTGTTCCCAGTGCTGGCCAGTTAGTTTGTATCACAAGAAGGCCAGAATTAATACTTGTGAATAAAAGCTAATTTGTGGGTTTTTTTTTCAAGTTATTCTCATAAGCAGAAGCTCTGAACCAATATGAACCATCACCTTTTAGACAGAATATCTCTACAGGGAGGGCGAGTTTTGTTGCCCTGGTTTGCCACCTTATCCCCCCTTACTTTGACTATAGGAACAGGATGGACAGAAAAATCAGTTGCAGGGTTGGCAGTTGAAAGAAAGTTGACTGAGCCCGCTCATTCCCTGACCTCTTCTTTAATACTCAGTGTTTATATCAAAACCGGTCAATAATTGCCCATCTTGTCTCCTAGTCTCACTGTTTAGCTACCCTTAGCTTTTAAATTTGTAGTAATAGAATAAGAGTAATTCCTTCCCGACCGTGGGATTATAATGAAGATTAAATAACAAGCGTGCAAACATATAATTGAAAGGTGTTTTGTGGGCTGGGAGATAGCTCAGTAGCAGAATGCTGTCTAGCATGGGTAAGGACTTCTGCCTGCTGCTCTAGCATCACCAGAAAACAAAACAAAACTGTAACAGCAACTTCCTACTTGGCATACACTGAAATATCTGCTGTAGAATCACGTGTCAAGCCTGAGGTCTGGTGTACTTTTGTAGAGATGCTCTGGTTTAGGAAGTTGCCTTAGCTGGAAAAACTAGGTAACCAGGGGCAGTTCCTAGGTAGTATCTTGCCCTTGGTTTGTCTATATTCATATTATCTCTCTCTTCCCCCTCCCTCCCTCCCTCCCTCCCTCATTCCTTTCCTTTCTCTCTCCTTCCCCCCCCCTCCTTCTCTTACCTTCCCTTCTCTGTCTGCCAGGAGGTAACAGTTCTTCTCTTCTTCTACTGCCATGATCCCAAATATATGGGGCCCAAGTACACGGGACCATGGAACCATGAACTAAACAACCTGCAATTATGAGCTAAAACAATTTTTTATCTTTAAAATGTATCAGATATTTTGTTCCAGTCACATGATGAGAAAACTATATATACCATAAATATCACCAAAAAGTATAAACACCAAAAAATATCACGTGTGTTTGAAGCTTCTAAAACCCTGACAGTGTGTGCTGCATGTATCGGTGCAGTTACTCTGATAAACTACTTGTTACCTACCTTCTGGTTTCTATTTAATCCTTTAATTTATGCTCTCTTTAATGCAAATTCGACTAGACAGATAACTGTATAAATGCACATGTAAATCTGTCTAAAACACATTATTTTATCAACAATCACATTTTATGAAATAACAAGCAAGTCAGACGTGAACACAAACTAGATCAGGCTGAACAGGTCTTACAGATACTGTTCATGTGACTGTAAACACAGCTATATTCTCTCAGTACTGAGAAGATGTCTGTAAGTTCAGTGGACGCATGCTGTTCCACAGCTATTTGGCTTCCACAACAATGCCAAATACATTGCTGACCTCACTACATTTTTGCCAGGGGTTTTGATTTCTAGTCTGGTGTGTGTTCTTTAAGATCTTTAAGGTCTCACAAATAGGCAAATAGGTTGACTGACACTTGTCCCATCCCTGCTTTGGTGGCCTGTTCCAATTGCTCATCTTGTTGCATTTGCTCATCCATTCATTCCGTGGGCATTTATTTTATTTACTTGGCTTGCTATGCACTGAAACTATCACTTGTAGACTGGGACCCCCTTTATACCACACAGCTCTACAGGCTGGAGTTAGATCAGTAGTAATCACGCAATTTTTGTTTTCATGAAGGGGAAAGGGTTGTAAGTAACTGCACAAGATAATTTGAGGTATTAATAAGCATTGCAAAGCCATTGTGATTAACAATAGCTGGTGATTCCTCATTGTTGTGTCCTTGCACTGCTCAGTTCCTGGAACTCTGAGTAGGGGTCACAAGGAAACGAGGAAAGGACAAACTCATAGATGCACAGGAAGGCTGGGATTTGGTGGTCTTGGCTCTCAGGTGGAGAAACTGCAGCTGAATCTCGAAGGTGGGGTTTATGGTGTACAGCTGGATCTGGGAGGCTGTATTAGCTAATCTCTACAGGAGCAGTTCTGTAGGGGAGCTGTCTCAGGTTGTACACATCTAGGGGAGAAAGTTCCAGTCGGCATTTTCTGCATACACTGTCAATATTCATACTTAGAGCTCTAAGGAAGGTATTGCCATGTCTAGGGACCTCACCTGCAGAAAGTTTTGCCATCTGTCTGGGCCTCACCTCAGAAGGCTTTGCCACTCATGTGAGGCTGAAGCATTGGAGATCCTGATGCAGCCTTGCCCAGGTCAACTGCATACATTCGCTCAGGGCAGCTTCCATACCACATTGTCTGGGAGCTCTCCCTGAGGAGGGCCCTTGTTATAAACAAGGAAGGAGGTTCAGGAAAACATGTTAGTAGTAAAATGTCTACCTCAATTTATCCAAGCCATGCTTACTTTTCATTTCCAATTTCAATTTTTTTCACAAGGACCTATGACCTTTAAAAGTTTTTTTGTCTTTTTATTTAAATTCTTTAATTACTACTCATATTTACATATCCATCCCCCCCATTCCCTTGCCCTGCCATCCTCCCATGTTCCCCACCAACCTCCCCCAATCCATCCCCCAACTCCTCCCCAGGGATAGTGAGGTCCTCCACCAGGACCTTCAAAGTCTGACATATCGTTTGGGGGAGGGCCTAGGCCCTCCTTGCTGTAACTGGGCTGCAATAGTATCCCCCCCCCATAGGGAATGGGCTCCTAAAATCCATTTGTGCTCTAGGGTTAAAGATAGAAATATTTCAAATCTCTTACTCATGAGCCTAATAAAATATAGATAGTATTTCACAGCATCTTTAAGGGACTATAATTTGTATACCACTTGATCAAATTGCTTTTAGTATAGTCAGGGATAAGCACAACTATTACTACTACCAATTATTCTGTTTTATAGCATTATCACTATTCTAAAATCAACTTGAATACTTCAGTTATTAAGCTCCTATCTCTGTTGTCATGAGACTTAAGCAACAACAAAAACACTTTGTAAGGATTTGTCTATTATATACATTTCATATAAATGGAATCTCATGTGGCCATTGTATCTGGTTTCTTTCGCTTAGCACAATGTTGTCAAGGTTCACTTGACATGCTTCAGCTTATATCAACACTTCATTCCTTCTGATGGTTGAGAATATTCTATTATATGGGTATGCCACCTTTGTTAATCCCTCCTCTGATGGACATCTAAACTCTTTCTATATCTGGGCCATTAAGAATGTTGCTTCTGGGGCTGGAGAGATGGCTCAGCCATTAAAGGGCAGGCTCACCACCAAAAATGTAAGAATGTTGCTTCTGTAAGCATCCCTAATCAAACATGTTCTCATCTCTCTTAGTTGATTCTTAGAAGTGGAACTTTTGAGGTCAGGAGTATTTCCATGTTTGCAGTCAAGGATGTGACGGGCTGCTTTCTGAGGTAGCCATACATTCCTTTCAGGAGCATAGGAGCTTCTGATTTCTTCGTAGCTTTGACAACACTTGGTTTTGTTTTGTTTTGTTTTGTTTTGTCTCTTGGGTTAAAACCTTTCTAGTGGGCATGAAGTGACATCTCACTATGGTTCTGGTTTGTATTTTCCTGGTTACTAATAATCACAGTTTCATATGCTTCCTGACCCTTAGGGGTTTCTTCTCTGAAGAACTATTTGGTCAGATCGTTTGCAACCAATTTTAGATCGAATTACTTCTCTCTTGCTGGAATTTAAAATTCTCTCCTATAGTCTAGCTACATGACCCTGTTAAGATGCATAATCTGAAAATATCCACTCAGTCATTCCAATGCTGTGGTCTGAATGTGTTCCTTTAATTTCATGTTTAGAAATTTAATCCCCAATGTAATAGTTTGGGGGGATACCTTTTGAGAGGTGCTGTGGAGGTCCCACCACCATGTATGCATTCTTGCTGTCATGAAAGATGCAACATGCTAAGCGCCATCTTGGAAGAAGAAGCTGGACCCTCACAGTCATGCATGCAGACACCTTCATCTTGAACTTCTCAGCTTCCAACTCTTTAAGAAATATTTCTGGGTCTTTTGTACATTACTTAATCTGTGGCATCTTGTTATCCAGACAAGTCAAGACAACCAGCATCATTTGTTAGACTGTTCCTTCTCCACAAAATGGTTTTGGTAGCCATGCTGAATACCATTTGGCCATAGCCTATGGGCTTGTTTTTGGACTTTATTCTATTCCATCGATTTACACACGTGTCCTCATGCCAGCACTGCATTGTCTCGATGAGTGCTTCTGTGAAGTAAGTAGGTTTTGAAATTGGGAACTGTGAATCCTCCAATTCACAATCCACCTGTTCATCCTTTGCAAGATCACTTTGACTATTTTGGGTCCCTTACAATTTTGTGTCAGCTTTAGAATCAGCTTGCCAGTTTATGCAAAGCAGACACTTGAGAGTCTAGGAGCATTGTGTTGAATGTGTAGATTAACTCAGGGAGGACAGTGACTTAACAATAATAAGCCTTCTGTCCCTGAACAAGGCATGTGTCCATTTATTTATGTTGCTGCTAATTTTTTTTCTGATACAGGGTTTCTCTGTGTAACAGCCCTGGCTGGTCTCTAACTCACAGAGATCTGCCTGCCTCTGCCTCCCAAGTTCTGGGATTAAAAACATGTACCACCAGGGTGCCAACTGCTGCTAATTTTTTTTGAACAATGAGCTGTAGTTGAAGTGTGTGTGTGTGTGTGTGTGTGTGAGTGTGTGTGTGTGTTTTGAAGTGTGTGTTTTATACTTCGTTTGTTAAGTTTATCCTAAGCATTTGACAGTTATAAAGTGTTTGAAAACTCCAATTTTAAGTTATTCAATACAAGTGTATAGAAGTACAGTAGATATTTGAATGTTGATTTTGTTCATATACCTTGCTGAAACCATATTATCCGTGTGTGTGTGCCCGCGCGCGTGCGCATGAACACACACTGTAGGAGCTTCCACATGTAAGATTACATCTTCTGAAAAATAGAGATAATTTTACTTTGTCCCTGTTGATCTAGGTACATGCCTAATTTACACTAGTCCAAGCCTTCCATACAGTGTTGAATAAAAGTAGTAAAAAAAAATGAGGGATGGGATTGGAGAGACAGCTAAGCTGCTAAATTCCTTCCAGAAGACCACAGTTAAGATCTGGCCACCCATGGGCAGCTCATAGCCTCTTACAACTCTAGTTGCAGAGAATCTGCTACTGGCTTCTGCCTTCCTCATCTGCAGGTACATGCATAGATACACACGAAGGCACACACACAACATAAATAAAGAAAATAAATCTTGAAAACAAATGATGACCTTTATTTAATCCTTAAATTAGAAAAAGAAGGTATCAAGTATTTTATTATTAAGTATGATGTTTGGTATGGATGTGTGCATGCATTCATATATAATATATGTGTGTGTGTGTGTTTTATTCCTAATCTGGTGACTGGTTATTTTTTAATCATGAAAGGAGGTGATCTTGTGGTTTTGCTTCTTGCTTTGCTGACATGGTGTATTACATTAATTGATTTTCAGATGTTAAACCAACCTTGCATCCTGGGATAAACCCCAATGAGTCATGGTTTATAATTCTTTTTATATGGTGCTAGATTCCATTTACTAGTATTTGTTGAGAATTTTTATGGTCCCATTCATAAGAGACTCTGGTTCATAATTTTCCGTGATGTCTTTGTCTCCTTCACATTTCAAGCAGACTGTGCTTATAAAGCAAGATGGACAGTATTCCCTCTGTGGCTTTTAGAATAGCTTTGAATAATTACACTAATTCGTCTGTTTAGTGGGAGTCACAAGTGAAGCTATGAGGGGGTCTTTTGTTTGTTTACACATTTTATTTAACAACTTAGATTTGTCCTTTATGGGAATGTACAGATCTTTCATTTCTTCTTGAGTCAGTATCAGAGTTTTGTATCTTTTTTGGGATTTGTCCATTTTGCTTGTATTCTTTGACTTACATGCAGCATAATTATTCTTCCCTCCCTTTTATATTCCTTTTGGTTTCTATAATTCAGTAATAATTTCCCTTCTTTCATGCTGACTGTAATAACCTGAGTTTTCTCTAGTTCCTTCTCAGTCAATCTAGCTAAACATTTTTCAATTTTAATTTTTCTAAGGAACAGAACCAATGTCTGTGTGTATTGGCTCCTCCCTGGTCTCTATTTCACTGACATCCCTTAGTTTCCTCTTTGGTTTTAAAGTGTCTGAAATTATCAATTTAGAGTGCTGACTTGAGACCCTCCTTTCCATGTCCATTTTTGTGTTTGAGACCAGAATTTCTTGTGCAGCCCAGGCTGGCCTTGAACTTGAGGTCCTCTTGTTTCAGCCTACCCATATTATAGGAGAGTATTTCAGGGCCTGACGTGCTTTCCTTGTTTGTTTCCCATTCAGGAATTTGCAGTCACTTCTTAACTTCTATTTATTCTTTTGTGACTTGCTTATGCATTAAATAAATACTAACTTATCATGCTAGTTATTGATTATTCTGCTACTTTTTGAGTTATTTCCTTCAAGATTGCTCTAGCATTTATCAGCATTTTCTTCGGGTGTTTAGCAATAATTCCAGTGAGATATAAAAACATTTTTTGTACATAGTTTTATTCTGTTTGTACCCACTTTTTGTTTGTATTTTTTTTTTTTTTTGTCTTTGTTGTCGAGACAGGGTTTCTCTGTGTAACAGCCCTGGCTGTCCTGGAACTCACTCTGTAGAGCAGGCCAGCCTGGAACTCAGAGAGATCCATGTGCCTCTGCCTCCCAAATGCTGGGATTAAAATCATGGGCCATCACTGCCTGGCTTCATTTGTAATTATTAATTACAAACATTTTACTAGTGTTCTTACTGTGTGTGTGTGTGTGTGTGTGTGTGTGTGTGTGTGTGTGTGTGTGTGCTCTAATCACTGCCTAGAGTTTTCAACCTACGGAAATTAAATTTTTTTTCTACAGTCCTGTATGCTAACAACATATTCTCTCAGTTTTTGTTACCCTGGGAATTTATTTTGCCTTCACTTTTGAATATCCATTTTGTAGGAAATAGACTCTTGGCTGATAATGTTTTGGTTTTGTTGGGTTTTCTTTAAAGCACTTTGTTTATGAATGATTTAGTTACGTTTTCTTTTTGCTCCCTGAGTTTTCTCCCTGTCTCTGGCTAGCAGCACAGTGACTGTGTTTTGTCTATTTGAGGACCCCTTTGTGTTAATTTGCTTGCAGTTTATGGGCTTCCTTGATGTGTAGATTAATGTTTTCAAATAGATTTGGGAGGTTTGCATCCATTATCTTCTGGATGTTCTTTCCCTATCTTTTCTGATATTCATGGTTTGTTGATATCCTTAGTAGAAGCACACGTCTTCTGAGTTTCTGTTCATTGTCTTATTCTTTGTTGTTGTTGTTCACTAGAATATATTGTCTCTATCAATCTATCTCAACTTCTCTAATTTTTTCTACTACTTCAAATGCACTATTTAATGAATTTATAAATTTTTAAGTTATTGCATTTTCAACTCCAGGATGCTCTGTTAATGTTGTCTATTAGACACACTACCACCACACCCTTCTTTGCTCCTTTAGGACTGACTATTTGCTCTTTGAACACATTTATAATAACTACTTTGAAATTAATGTCTATTAAATCTAAAATCTGGTTGACCTCACAGACAGTTTTTTCCCATTTAATCCATAATATTTTATGTCTCTTTGCATATCTCATATTTCTAAAAGAAATTAGATGCATGATGTTGTAGATAATGGGTCAGATCTGAGTGCTGATTTCCCATGGTGATCTTACTATTTCTTGTGCATTTGCTCAGTATCTGTCTGTGGAGTCTGTTTCTTGCTATAGTGATAAGCCTCTGATGTTGCTCTACAGGAGGACACATCCTTGGGTGCCATAGTCACCTGGAACCAAAGTGAGTTTGGCAGGGGTTTCTTTAATCATTTCTTTTTTTCTGACCCACCCAGCTACTAAGTAACACTAATTGTCAGCTGATGGCTCTACTGTTTTCTGTAATAGCTTGACAATGAATCCAATCAAGCTTTGTTTCCTTGGAGGCTGTGGCAGTAAAGGGCTGTGTTAGAGATGCTGTCTTCCCAGGTCTACTCTGGCCTTTCCAACAAATTGGAGCTTAACCTATGTCTCTGGGGATGCAGCCATCCTCCCACAATTTCTGATTTCCTCTCATTACCACTTCCACAATTTTTTGTTGACATTTTGTTTTGTTTTGAGATTTAAGTAGCCTAGGTTGGCCTTAAGCTCAATATCTAGTCTGAACCTCTGGTCCTCTTGATTCCATTTCCCAAATGCTAGGATTACTGGCCTGTTTAACCACTCATGAGGTTAGTTGATGAGACAGGATCTCACTCTGTAATGCAGGCTAGCCTGGACGCTCACTTGGTAATCCAGTTGGCTTGCATCTCATTGCATTCCTGCCTCTGCTTCCCAAGTGCTGGGAACCTGTCATTATTTCTGACCTGATTGTACCACTATTTTGAAGAGTGCCTGCATACACACACACACACACACACACACACACACACACACCTGCCAAACACACACACACACTGTTGCAAATAGTAAATCTTTTGGGGAGATGCGCAGTTCTTTGTCCAAGTCTTCCTTCTCTTCATAGACAGAATCTCTGAACTATGATTCTATGACGGATGGGAAGGTAAGGCCATATTTTCTCTGAGTGACAGCCTTCCTTATGGAGGTGTATGGTGGTGGCAGTTTCTGCAGTCTCCAGCTTACCTCACTTGACATAAAATCCCTGTCCTTGAACTTTTAGTCAGGACACAGACAGGGACCTAGTATTCTCAAACACACCATACTCTCCATTCTATGAATGCGGTTGAGTAGAAAATGGGATCTCTCACTTACTTCCCAGCTGCAGTCTCCCAGAACTTAGCCTAGATGATAAGTAACCAAGTGCAGGGCATGGATTGCAAACCTTCAGCCCCTGTGAGGAAGATCACTTCTGATTGGGAGCTCAGGGGAAAGAGAACCAGTGTTTCCACAGTACTCCCCTTACAGATATCATCTCCCCCAGGAAGCTATGGTTCTTCCTTCCTGTCCAGGGACTCTATCATCCTTACATAACATTTGCAAGTTTTCTTGAATAAAAGATCCTTAATTTTCTGTGTGCTCTTAAGACAATTTCTTTTAAGTACTTTTTTAACTCTCCTAACTATAATCTCCTCTGCTTTGACTGGGGAATGGCTCTATGAGACCCCCTGAACTTCTAACAGTGGAAGTAATTTTTTCTTTGATTCACTCGTTCTCTCAATTTGTTTAGTGTGTCTTATTCAGTGAGTGGGAGCTGGGGACATGATGGTGGATAAGACAAACTTGGAACTGGCTAGCCATTGATCAACAGAGACAACAGTCGAAACAAAGGAGAATCAATGCAATGATGACAGAGATCCCTTTAGGTTTTGAATTCAGAATGAATGAATGAATGGATGAATGAATGAATTGCATCAAATGATCTTAAGGAAACCATGCCCTGTGAAGACCTGGGGAGCTGAAATTATACAGATTAGAGCCTGCTGAAGAAGAGAGGGTGGCTGATATGGAGCTTCAGAAAGAAGTGGGAGGGATCTGGGTTTTGTGAAACCAGGAGCTGTAGGACCGTAGACCCTGGATGAAGACTTCAGGAGTGACAGACTTTTTTTTTTTACCATGGTAGTTGACCAGATGCAAGCTGCCCAAGGACACAGTTACTTCAGGAAAACCATTGCTCACATGTAGCTTATGACAGTCAGATCATTCAAATAAGGCATCAGCTCATCCAAATAAAGCATCATCTCATTATGGTGGCACAGTCCTGTGGTCCTGGACACTTGGGATATGGAGGCAGGAAGATAACTTGTACTCAGAAGCTTGAAGCCATTATGGACAGTACAGCAAGAGCCCTATCTCAAAAACAAGTAAAGAAAAAAGTCAATAATTACAGAGTGCACATTATATCTTAGACCATCTCATTTAATTAAAAAAATTTATTAAATCTCTGAGAATTGCAGAAAATGTATTTTGATCATATTCACCTCCAAGTCCTCTTCTTCACTCCCCCCAGGTTGCCCCCACTTCCCCACCCCCAAATTTCATGTCCTTTTAAAAAAAAAACAACTTAATAACCCATTGACTAATTTGTACTGAGCATATGCTTCCAGGTGTGGGGCTGTCCAGTGGGACATGATTGACCTACCAGGATCTACGCCCTGAGGGAAAACCAACTCTTCCTCCTTCGGAAGTCACCAACTACTGACAATAGCTCCTCAGTTGGAAGTAGAGGCTCATCAGCCCCTCCCATTGTGTGCTAGAATGTTGACTGGCTTGATCGTGTACAGGTCTTGTGTAGGCAACCACGACTGCTATGAGTTCCTGGGCGAAGTGTCCAGGAGGCACTATTTAGCTCTGGTCTCCCCCTACCTCTGGCTTTTACAATCTTTCTGCTCCCCCCTCTTTGATGGCCCCTGAGCCTGATCTGGGCAGAGTGTCATCTGCATATCCCATTTGTGGTTGATCCCTCCATAGTCACTTATTCTCAATGTTTCAACCAGGTGTGAGTCCCTTCACTGGCCATCATCTACAGCACAAAGAAACAGGTGTCATAGTCAGTGTTCTGTTGCTGTGAAGAGACACCATGACCAAGGCAACTCTTTTTTTTTTTAAAGCATTTAATTGGGGGCTTGCTTATCATGGTGAGGAGAATGATAGCATGCATGGCACTAGAGCAGTAGTTGAGAACTACACCGGATACACATGCAAAGAGAAAGAGAGACAGGGTCAGGCAAAGGGATGGTGGATGGGGTGGCATGGGCTTTTGAAATCTCAAAGCCCACCCTTAGTAACACACTTCCAGCAAGACCACACCTACCCCAGCAAGGCCACGTCTCCCAATCCTTCTCAAATAGTGCCTTTCAAATGTGCCATTCACATCAGGTGTGGTGGTACACAAATTTAATCCAGCACTCTGAAGGCAGAGGCAGGCAGATCTCTGTGTGTTCAAGACTAGCCTGGTATACAAAGTAAGTTCCAGGACAGCTAGAGCTACACAGAGAAACCCTAACTCCAAAAAACCAAAACCAAACAACCAAACAAATAGTGCTACTCCCTGGTGAATAAGCACTCAAATACATGAGCCAATGGGGGATAGGTTCTCATTCAAGATATACAACAAGGTACAGAGCTGGGTAAGACTGTTAATGATCACCCCCAACCCTCAGCAGCCTACAGAGCACCACCAAGTACTATGAGAGCTAGCCAGCAAGGAGGAAGCTTCCTTGTCAGTATTGGCTTGATTTCTCCATGCCCTGTGACCAAAGTGTAATGTCTTCAGCACTAGGATCTTACCATCAAGGTCTGGTAGGCAATCAAGAGAAATGACTGCAGACTGTACTGTTGGGGGATAAGGTTTCTAGGACACTTTTACCCCAATAACTGAAAGGGAGGTGTAACATACCCAGCACTGGGCTTTTTATTTGGTGCCATATGTCCTCTGGGAAAAGCCTAATTTCCTGTGTAGAGTAACACCAATTAAGAGCTTTTATGTGGATATATATTTAGGAAGCTTATGAAAGAGTAGATTTTCGTAATGCTTTTTAAAAAAAAGATTTATTTATTTTTATTTTATATATGTAGGTGTTTTGCTTGCCTGCATGCTGATGTATTGTGTGAGTTTTGGTGCCTGGAGGCCAGAAGAGGGGGTTGGATCTTTGGAATGTGCGTTAATGTGAGTTAAGGTGAGTTGTGGGTACTGGAAATCAAACCAAAGTCCTCTAGAAGAGCAACTAGTGCTCTTAACTGCTGAGCCATCTGTCCAATCCCTCCACAACACTTTCCAAGCACATTGAGAGTTAGTTATCGCTCCCTCCCTAGCCCCCTTCTGAGCTCTTCCTTCCCAATCCTCTTTTGGCTTATGTCTCTCCTCCCATCATTCCCCTGTTCCTTTCATATCTTCTGGGGTCTGCTCTTGACACTTCTTTAAGCTCTTTCATCCCTTCTTGTCATGGTCCCTTTCTATTTCCTACATCCTACAGGTATTCCAAAAACACATAAATCTAAAAAGTTGACACTAAGGTCCACATGAGAGTGAGTGTCTGTGCCATTTGTCTTTCTGGTTCTGAGGTACCTACTCCATCCATTTACCTGAAAATTTCATAATTCCATTTTTCTTTACATTTTTCTTTTGTTGTATATAGGTGCCACATTTTCAAGGTTCATTTGACAACTAGTCTGTTTCCATGCTCTAACATTTGCGAACAGAGCAACTGTGAACATGAATGAGCATGTGTTTCTGTAGCTGGAATTAGAGTCCTCTGAGACTATTGTCAGGAGGGATAGTTGGGTCCTACAGTACAGCAATTTCTAGCTTTTTGAGAAACCACTACACTGATTTCCACAGTGGCAACAACAATTTGCAGTCCCACCAACATCGCATGAGGTCCCCGGTTTTACATATTCCCACCAGCATTTGTTGTCTTTTCTTAATCTTAGACATTCTCACTGGTGTCAGATAAAAATCTCAAAATAGCTTTAATTTTCATTTCCATGATGACTAAGAATGGCCAACATTTTTTAAAAAAATATTTTGGGGCTATTTCTATTTCTTCTGAGAAGTTTCTATTCAGTTCTGTTGCTCACTGTGTAACTGGTTGTTTTCCTAGGTGTTCGGATGTTTGTTTTTTGTTCCTTATATGTTCTAGATACCAATCCTCTGTGGCAAATATTTTCCCCTTTTTTGTAGGCTGCCTCTTCAGTCAATTGGCAGGGTTTTGGTTTTTTGGTTATTTGTTGTTATTCCTATTTCCTGGGCAGTAGAGTTCTATTCAGAAAGCCCTTACCTGAGCCTAGATCCTGAAGTGTACTCTCTAGTATTTCTTCTAGGGACTTCAGATTTCAGCTCTAACATTAAGGTCTTTGCTCCATTTAGAATAGATTTGTGTCAAGGGTAAGAGGGACGGATCCATTTCACTCTTCTACATGTAGATACCCCGTTTCCCAAGGTCATCTGTTAAAAAAAATTCTGTCTTTTCTTCAACACACATTTTGGCATCTTTGCCAAAACTCAGGCCGCTGTCGTTGTATATACTTACATCTGGGTCTTTAGTTTTGTCCCATTGATCAACGTCTCTGGCTTTGCGATGCTGCCATTCTATGTTTATTACTATATCTCTGTGATATAACGTGAAATCAGGTATGGTGACACTTCTGTCAGTATTTTCATTGCTTTGAATTGTTTTTGACTGTCCCAGGTCTTTGTGCTTCCATATTGTTAGGTCCAAAACCGACCCCCCAAATATCAGTATTGGTGATATTGTCCTAAAGGATTTTGGCTCAGTAAACAGAAAATTGATATTGGGTAAACTGAGGCCTAATGGTGGGTTTCTGTTTACAGAGAATCTCCCTTCATCTACCCTCATTCTATTTTGGGTAAGGCAATCTAGCTTGCAATCAATCTGAAAGCCTGTATCAGCTTAAAAACCCCAACCTGCTGACTAAATAAAATCTCCTTCTTCTCCACCATTTTGCTCTTCTCTCTGACCCCCCCTCCACATCCCCAAGAGAAATCCTTGGCAATTTGATCCCCAAGAAACATTTCTACCCAGGAGTGGTCCAGTTCAATGCTTTTCCTGCACTCTAGTTTACTCATATGAATCTTTATTTTCCCTTCTTGTTTTTTATTTTTATAATCGTAATTACACAAATTTTAAATTAGAAAAAAGCTTCTTTTACATGTCAATCCCAGTTCCCTCTCCCTTGCCTCCACCCCCTATCCCAATCCCTTTCTGCTCCCCAGGGAGGGTGAGATCTTCCATGGGGGATCTACAATGTCTGTCACATCATTAGGAGCAGGGCCTAGACCCTACCCCATGTGTCTATGCTGAGAGAGTATCCCTCTATGTGGAGTGGGCTCCCGAAGTCCATTCGTATCCTAGGGATAAATACTGATCCACTACCAGAGGACCCATAGATTAACCAGACCTCCAAACTGACATCCTCCTCCAGGGGGTCTGGAAAAGTCCTATGCTGGTTTCCCAGCTATCAGTCTGGGGTCCATGAGCAACCCCTTGTTCAGGTCAGCTGTTTCTGTGGGTTTCTCCAGCCTGGACTTGACCACTTTGCCCATCACTCCTCCCTCTCTGCAACTGGATCCCGGAGTTCAACTCAGTGTTTAACTGTAGGTGTCTGTTTCTGCTTCTATCAGCTACTGGATGAAGGCTCTAAGATGGAATTTAAGGTAGTCATCAATCTCATTATCGGGAAGCACATTTAAGGTAGCCTCTTGACTATTGCTTAGATTGTTACTTGGGGTCAACCTTGTAGATCTCTGAACATTTCCCTAGTGTCAGATTTCTCTTTAAACCTATAATGGCTCCTTCTCTTATGATATCTCTTTTCTTGCTCTCTCTATTCTTCCCCTGACTAAATGTTCCTGCTCTCTCACTAATATGAATTTTAATGTTGATTTTTTCTGTGAAGAATTTCCTTGGAACTTTGGTGGGGATTGTGTGGAATCTATGGATTGCTTCTGGTAGGATGGCCAATTCCACACTACTAATCTCACCAAGTCATGAGCATGGGAGGGCTGTCTATCCTCTGCTGTCCTCTTTAATCTCTTCCTTCTTCATTGTACAGGCTTCTTCCTCACTTGAATTTATTTCTAGAATTCTTTCTAAGGCTATTGTGAATGGCACTGTTTCCCCAACTTCTTTCTCAATGTGTCAGTATATAGGCAGGATACTGATTTTTTTAAAAGATTTATTTATTATGTATACAGTATTCTGTCTGCATGTACACCTGCAGGCCAAAAGAGTACACCAGATTTCATTATAGATGGTTGTATGCCACCATGTGGGTGCTGGGAATTGAACTCAGGACCTCTGGAAGAGCAGCCAGTGCTCTTACCCTCTGGGCCATATCTCCAGCCCAGGATACTGATTTTTGTGTATTAATTTTATATCCTCCTTTCTGAGAGCCTTTATCATTTATTGCAGAAGTAACAACTGATATTCTAGGTATCAACCCATCAGAAATAAATGACAAAGGCTCTCAGCACCTCATACTTTTCTGAATGTGATTATCAGCTTTAAGAGATTTCTGGGAGAGTCATTAGGGTCTTTTATATATAGAATCTTATCATTGAAGGATAAGGGTACTTTGACTTCTTCCTTTTCTATTTACATCCACTTTATCTTCTGTTTTTTTGATGTAACTAAGACCAAACACTGGTTTGAACAGGAGTGGGCATGTTTGTCTTACTCCTGATTTTAATGGAAATGCTTCAAATTTCACCATTTAGCATAATGTTGGCTATGGGCTTGTTGTACATTGCCTTTTTTATATTGAGATATGCTCAAAGACTTTCATGATGCTCGATTTTGCCAAAAGTCTTTTCTGAATCTAATAAGATGATAGTGTGGTTTTGTCCTTGAGTCTATGTACTTAGTGTGTTACATTCATTGATTTATGTACGTTGAACCATGTCTGCTTTCCTAGGATGAAGCTGATTTGGAATTTGTAAAGGATCTTTTTGTTTTGCTTTTTAAATTGGGCTTGTAGGATTATGAGAATTCTTGCATCTATGTTTATCAGAGGGATTAACCTAAGATTCTCTTTTTTGTGGGGTCTTTGTCTGCTTTGGGTGTTAGAGTAATATTGCCTTTGTAAAAAGAATTTGGGAGAGAGCCTTCCCTTTATATTTTATGAAATAATTTGAAGAGTATTGCTGTTGGTCCTTTGAAAGTCTGATAAAATTTTGTGCTGAATTCATCTAACTCTGAGCTGTTTCAAGTTGGGAAACTTTGAATTACATCTTCCATCTCATTGGCTTCATTAAATTGCTTACTTCTTGGCTTAATTTTTGTAGGTCATATACCTCTAGGAATTCATAAATTCTTCTAGAGTTTCCATTTTAGTGGATAATTGACTTTTAAAGTGTGTTCTTATGCATCTCTGAGTGAGTTCTTATACTCGTTGGTATCTGTAGTAACATCTCCCTTTTCATAGCTAGTTTTATTAATTTGTGTCTTCTCTTTCTTTCAGTAGTCTTGCTACAGGTTTGTCAATCTTGCCCATCTTTTCAAAGGACCAACTTTGCATTTCATTGATTCGTTGTCATTTTTAATTTTCCTTTTTGTTAAGTTTATCCCTGTTTTGATTATGGTTTTCCATCTACTGTTTTTGGGTATTGCTCATTCTTGTTTTTCCAAGGCCTTAAGTTATTAATTTGAGTTCGCTCAGATTTTTTGGTATACACAGTTAATGTCATAAACTTTCTATTTAGAGCCGCCTTCATTATGTCCCACAGGTTTTTGGTATGTTGTCTTTTAGTTTTGATTTGATTCTAGGAATTTTTAGATTTCCTTCTTGATTTCTTCCTTGACCCAACTGTCACTCAGTAGTATTTAATCTCTATAAGTAGTACTCCTTGTAGTTTCTATTACTATTAATATCTAGCTTTATTCCATTTTAATAAGATAGACTGAAAGCTGTTATTTCAGTTTTCCTGTATTTGCTGAGACTTGCCTTGCGACCTAATACATGGTCAATTTTAGAGAAAGTTCCATGGACTGCTAAAAAGAATGTAGTTAGTGTTTGGTTGGAATGTTATATAGTTTTCTATTGGGTGCATTTGGTTTATGATATTATTTAACTCCAGTGTTTCTTTGTTTTTGTCCACATGATTTGTTTGTTGATGAGAAAGGGTCATTGAAGTCACCCACTTTTACTATGTTGGGTTATTCTGTAATTTTAGTTCCAATTATTGTTTAAAATTGGGTGTACCTGAGCTTGGTACACATATGTTTAAGATTAAAATATCCTCTTGGTAGATTATTTTTCTCATGTAGGTGGACTTTTCTGTTCTACCAGCTGCTCCCCAAATAACCACATAGAGACTTCTTATTAATTATAAATGCTCAGCCAATAGCTTAGGCCTCTTTTTAACTAGCTCTCATAATTTAAATGAATCCATTTCTATTAATCTATGTGCTTCCCAAGGCTCATTTACCTCATGTACGTACTTCCCATCCTGCCTGCTCTGAGTCTCATGGCATCTTGCTACTGACTCCTCAGACTCGGCCCTTCTTCTTCCCAGCATCCTGCTAGTCTGACTCTTCCACCCAGTCTCTTTTTGTCCACCTATAAGTCGGTCAGCTCTTTATTAACCAATGATAGTAATACATATTTACAGTGTACAAAGATTGTTCCACAGCACTCTAGTGATTATGAAACAAACCTCTTAAATTTTTTCTGCTACTTTTAATTTGAAATCTATTTTATTAGGTATTAGAATAACTTTGCCTGCTTGCTTCTAAGTTTTAGTCACTTGGAATGCCTTTTTCAATCTTGTCTTTGATGGCTCCATGTGTTTTTTTGGAGGCAACAAAAAAATGGATCCTGTTTTCTCATCCAATATTCTAATCTATGTTTCTTTATTGGGAAATTGAGACCTTAATATTCAGAGTTATTATTAACATTTGTGTATTAATTCCTGCCTTCTTTGTTTTTGTGGTGTTTTCTTAGACCTCTTCTGACTAACTGTTCTGGAATTATTTATTTATTCTTTGTGATCTCTCAGGCATGTTTATTCTATCTTTGGAGCAAATCATTCCTTCCAGTGCCCTCTGTAGAGCTATTTTAGTGGTTATGAATTTTCTTATCTGTTTCTTTAAAGATAGATTTATTTGTTTGTTTATTTATTTATTTATTTATTTATTTATTTGTGTGAGTGTTTTGCCTGCAATTATGTGTGTACCACATGCTTACCTGGTACCTGTGGAGGTCATAAAAGGGCATCAAATTCCTTGGAACTAGAGTTATGGATGACTGTGAGCCACCACATGAGTGCTAGGAATTACCCTGGGTCTTCTGCTAGAGCAACAGTGAACTTAATTTCTAAGCCATATCTCCAGCCCCGTTTTTATGTTTTTTAATTGTGCAAAGTGTTTGTTTCTCCTTCTGATTTAATAGATAGTTTTGCTGTATATAATCTTTTAAGTTATTAGTTGTTTTTCAGAACAGGGAATTTATCTTTCCAGATCCTTGTGGCTTTAAATTTTTCTGTCAAATAGTCAGGTGTTATTCTGATGGTCCTGACTTTATAAATGATTTGGCCCTTCTCTCTTGCAGCTTTTAATGCCCTTTCTTTATCCTGTTTATATATATTGCAATTCTATTAGGTTGCAGGGAGTTACTTTTATGGCCCTGTCTATTTGGAGTTCTGTAGGCTTCTTGCACTTGGATAGGCATCTTTTCTCTAGGTATGAGACATTTTCTTTGAGGATTTTATTGAGAATATTCCTCATCCAATCATTACGGTGTTGCCCTCTTCCATGCCCATTATCTGCTAATTATACTTTCCATGACATTCCACAGCTCTCCCCTTCCTGTTCATATCTCTTTTTAAATTTACTGTTGACCTTCACTGAGTGATCCGATTCCTCTACTTTATCTCCCTGATTTTCTGCTTTCTCCATGATCTATTCTACTAGTGAGGCTTTCTGCCAAGGTTTTTAGTCAGCTTACCAAGTTTTTCAGTTTTCAAAATCATTTCAGCTTGAGTTTTCTTTGACAATCCATTTCCTCATTTCATCCATGTTTGTTTTTGTTCCCTTGGAGGGTATTTCTGACTTTTTTGAATTATTTGAGCATCCTTATAAATCATTCTTTTGAATTCTTTATCTGGTAGTTCTTCCAAGTCATTTTCATTAGGTGTTGTTCTTGTGTGATTAGCGATATGTCTTGGTTTTTCGTGTTGTTTTTGTTTCTGTACTGGAGTTTCTTCTATTATTGAGCTTTTCTTCCTTTCTTTTGTGTTATTTAGTTTCAAAATTAATATTTTTAAAATGTAACATTGTTTTTTCTCTCTCAGTGGTGGCATTTGCATCTGTGGAAGATTAGGTCCTAGTGGGGTTCAGATGTCCTTTTCTTCTGTAGAGCTGGCAGTTCAGCCTGGAGGCTCTATCTCAAATCTTCTTGGGTCAGGTATTATCCTTGGTCAGTTAAGACCTCCTACCTGGGTCTGCAAGCTTTCCCTAGGAATTGTAGAACTTTCTATAGGCCTGGGGGCCTTACTCAAATTCTGCTCTGGTCCCCACCCTGATTTCTCAGCTATTGCTGGAGCTGATTGGAGATATGGAATGTCCTGTAAAATCTGATCCTCATCCTGGCCCCCTGTCTTCCCTGAAGCTTCCTGCAAGATGTAGAACTCCCCAAGCACCAATGAACCCTAATTCAGGGTGGCCACTCCCAGGGTCTGCAGCAAACAATGGAGCACCTGGGAGATGTAGAATGTCCCAAATGCCTGTGGCCTAATCTAGAGTTAAATTTGGCTCCCTCCCTAGTCCCACAGTTTATGCTGAAGCCACTGGGCAATTTGGGACTTCCTGAATCTTTTATTTAATTTTATTTGTGATGTAATTTCCATCAGCCATTGTTTGTTTGTATTGAAACTAGGGCCAACAATGATTGCCTATATGACCAGTTCATTGTTAGCTGGACTCTCCTCACATAATTCCATAATACCTGTGTGTACAGTTCAGTGGTGAATGGAATTTATGAATGAGAGAAGCTATGTTAATTCTCTGGCTGATTCTCTTCCTTTAAAACTGAGTCCCTCAAAGAATAATTCCATATCAAATGCTTGACTCTGTGCCTCCATCTACCCTTTAACCTGCCAGTGTGTGCTTCTGCATTTTGTTAAGGGCACTAATGACCCTTAGCAAAAATCCAACAAGCTTTCCCCAGTTCTGCTTTTCTGGCTCAGTCTGCATTTCTCAATGTCCTTCCGGCCCCCTTCTTTCTGCTGTGCAGATCTCTGTTCATGATTTCCCTTAGGCATTCATCACTGCTATCTCTTTTCTGTTCGCTTCTTAAATTCTTTTCCAGGTGTCTGTTTTTTACACCTACTCTTCCCCTTGGTTTCCTCTTTCCTCTGTATCTGCTCTTTCAGGCTATGTACTGCTACCAAGGCTGTAACTCAACATGCCTGAGGTTTATGAATCTCTTTTTCCAACTCTAACTTTTGTCCATCTAAAAATTGACATCTGTAAAACTTATTTCTTGATCATTGTTTCTTCCCACATCAATCCTGTATCAATTTCTGGACTTCTGAACAAATCAGTAGACAGTCTTCAAATGCTGAGGCTATTTAATGATAATCATTGCCTTCAGTGTTCCCTGTGGCCAGAATGTCCCTTGCCCTTTCATTTTAGTCTGGTTAGTGTGTCCAGCTCAAGGCTGGACACCTTTCTTCAGCATCCACACTCCACCCTGAGCTAGTTACAAGTGAATTCTGTACCTGGCCTGGACTTCCTTGAAATGATCTCTAGCATGTGCTGGAGACTTGTATTTGTTTGTGCAGCCATTTCCCTCTGCTGGATTCAAGGGTCTGTATCTTGTCTCAGTTGTTTTTATAGCCCCAGATCCTGCCATGGTGCCCAACCCTTAGTAGGCACACATTAGATATCTGGGTAGCAAATATAAAGCTAGTGGAAGGAATCTCCCCCAATGAAGAAGTAACATTCTGATCCTCACATGGAAGAAGACTGTGGTGACAGAAGAAGTCATCCATGACAGCATCTGTAAAAGAAATGTCCTCTCAATGGTTTTGATTTTTAGCTCTACAATTTTCAAGGATAATAGATAAAGACCTCTTGAATCCAATCAACTTCTCTTGCTCTAATTCTGCGCTGAGGAAGCAGATAGTGCTTACTTAGCTTCGCAAGTATTTCTGCCCCCAGGTGAAAACAATTGAGAACCCAGCCATTGAGAAGCTGTGATTCTCACTGTAAGGGGAACAATTGGCATTGGATCCCTTGGGGTTTGTTTAGAAGCTGTTGACTTCCTAAGGTCTTATCATCTCTAGTGTTATCTCATTTTGATAACACTGATCTGGTCATCTGGACTGAGATCAAGACCTGGAGGAAGTTCTGTCTACCTTGCCTGGCTACGTGCTCAATCACCCCAACCCTGAGCCACACCTCATGCTCTTCATGGCATTTTCTAAGAAAAGCATTTATAATGTATTTTCATCAAAGAACTCAGCAGGAAAGTTTAGGGCTTGTTTGATTTCTACCTAATATTATATAATAGCATTATCTATGATCTCCCTGTGAGGTATTTCTCTAGCACTTGCTGTTGGAGAATATCAATTCTCTCAAAGTCAGAATGAGTATGTAGAGAAGTTAAAAGCATAACAAAGGATGGGAATAAACATATACAGGCCAGAAAGTGAAGCTACAATATTTGATATTTGGCAATGGGTGAAAGGTAGCTTAGACTAACACTGAAATGGTGGAGAGACGTTAGAGGGGAGAAAGGGCCATTGCTAGGAACTTAAGAAAAGAGAAAGTCAATGAACTGTCCAGTTTATCCCTGATTATAAACTACAAAATATATCTCTGTGGTACTGAAAGTCAGATTTAACAAGGGGTCTTCTCTACTAAGGGTCACCCCCTCAGGTCACATATTAATGGTCTTTATTTTTGCTTTACTTGGCATGTTCTGATCCAACATGAATAAGATTTATTCAAATATGTATTAAACATGCCACTCAGGTGTCAAGGACTAGGGACAGGACCATGGTGGACAAGGTGGACTTTTGACTCAGTTCCCAGATGTTCCTTGGTGTGGTGTGAGAAAATACTGTGTACTCATGGTATCAGAATGAAGAAGGGTGTCAAATCCAGGGCCTGGTGTGGTGATACCTGTGATTTCAGTCACTAAGGAGAGAGACTCAAGTGGGAGAGTTTTTCAAGATCAGCCTGGGAAAGACAGGCTTCCCTGAAGTCAAGGGAGGGAGGGAGGGAGGGAAGGAGGGAAGGAGGGAGGGAAGACATGAATAGCAGTGCCAAATGGAGTTCTGCCTCAGATTCTCTGCTTTGAGTCTTTAATTAGGAGAAGAGAATCAATTTACCTGGGAAACAGCAATCCATCCACCTGGCATTTACTTGTGTTTAAAGTTTCACAAATACTGAATTTTCAAGTAAACTCCCAGTTAGTCCATTCAGCAAATGATGTCAATGAAGCCTCATGAAGGAACAAGCAATTGAAATAATCAACACGAATTGTCAGTGCTACCACGACTAGAAGCTAAGCTCTAGCAATGCAATGAAGCAGGTACCTGCTCAGACTCCGGCCTTCCAGGAAGTAGCTCGTGTGTTTTCACTGGGTTCACTAGTAGTCAAAACTAAACACTCTGGGACCACGACATCACCATATGCAGCTACTACTGTCTACCACAAAGGAATTCACTGTCAAACCTCCTGCCCTAGTGACCAAAGCTTGGGAAGGAGACAAGAGTTTACAGGAATGGTTTCATCTTGAAATTTCCACCAAGAGGGTGACATGGGTCAGAGGTTGGTGTTCTGGGATAAAGCAGGTATCTTCCTGGGTTTGGTTCTGAACTTATGAAATTCAGATATCAAGATGTCTGCCTTTCTGTGAAGGTAGGGGGGCAATTATGTAAATGAGGCAACCCTGAAAATAAGCTTTAAAGAGCAAAGATAGGGTCATTAATTGTTAAAATGTTATGAAGAGAAAATGGAATTCAAACTTTTGACTGTGGATATGGTTTACAGGGGATAAATGTTCTGTAGTCAGTTCCAGGTCTGTTGCTGCTTAACAGTTTATTACTTCAAATCTTGAGAAGAATCTCATGCTGGGTAAATTGATTTAGAGATTGCTCAAAATCACTTTAAAAACCAAAACCCAGGTGCATATTTAAAGGGATACCTTCTAGGGGGTTAGGACACTTCTGGGTTTTCTGGAGTTTTCACTGAAGTTAACAGGAACCCCTTACCAGAGTCTTGGTTGACTTCGCCAATCTTCGCTAACTCAGCTGTCCAGATACAGCCTACCTTGATGGTAGGTGGCTCCAGGCCGAACCAGAATCTTATCTGTGGAAGTGGGTCCAGCCAGGCTCATTCCACTTTCCATAAGCAAGTGAGTGTCTGGGAAGCAGTATCTTCAAGATGACCAAAGAGTTTATTTTAACTATAAGTGAAAACAAAACAAAACAAAACAACAGTTCTGGTTACCACAGCAAGGGTGATCCCTATCTGACTTCTGCCGGCCTAGAGAGAGGGAGGAATCTTAAACAGCCCACACCAGCTGTAGGCTCCTCACCCAGGGCCTCTCTCCCAAACATTTCTGACATATCTCAGATTTTTCCAATCTTACCTTGCGTTAGAAGAGATTGCCTCAGAGTGGAAGCCTCCTACATGGGTGACCCCATGTAGGTGTTATCAAGACTACCCCCCCCACACACACACACTGTTAAATCAGCATTTTCCTCAACCTTTTTCTGTCTGCTCAAAATATGAGATTGCTTGGCAAGGCTTTGGAAGCCCTACTGGCTTGCCTTGTCTTGCAAGTCTTCTGCCAGCACCTGTGAGCCCTCACCGAGAGAGAGAGAGAGAGAGAGAGAGAGAGAGAGAGAGAGAGAGAGAGAGATGGCTAATGTACTAATTACCCCAGACCCAAAAATGTCAACTGTAGACAAATGAGAGCTGTGTTTATAATCAATCAGTTTTATGACCTTCTGATGGTGATGATATCAGCAGCGTTTACACTGGAGACACAGTGCTCTTTTGCTGGCCTGCAGCTGGCCGCTTCTGTTGCTTCAGAGCGTAGTATGATGTGGCCCATTAATTGCAGCATTTGCACCGAAAGGAATGTGACTTTGGCCAAATGGGCAAACCCCAGTCCTCAAGACTGCCAAATAAATTATTTTTAAAAACCTTAAAGTCAGCCTGGATGGTTTTCAAACAATCGTGGTCTGGGGGCCTACACTTCCACCAAATGATAAAATCCCCAATGTGTTCCTTCTAAGCTGTAACTTGATATATAAATGATTTGAAGACAGTGAGAGACACTGATCCCAAGCAGGATGGGGATAGAGAGCACGGGAGGGAGCAGGGTCTCGGCTTATCTGTACACAGTACAGAGAAGAGTTGCCCCTCTTAGAGACTGACCTTTGGCATGTCACCCTTCCTGCCCCCTCCTAGTTCCTCCACCACCCAGAGATTAGATGAATATGTCTCGGCGGCCTTTGCCTACAGAACAGTTTGTGATCCTTAGACCAGGGCATCTATGCAATGTGTAAATATCATAAAATGTGGCAGAGAAATGTTTACACCGAGCTGTGGTTTCTGATCAAAGCCAAAATGGTTGGGTCCTTGAATGAAAACTTCTGGCTTCACATGTGAGATTTGCAAGTGCCTTTGGCACCTATAAAATGCAATTTGTGAGGTGCCAAACAATGTCCTGGGGGTCTCCAAAGCCTGCCTCTTTGGCACGGAGATCCTTTCAAACCTAGTCTTGCCAACATGTAGACATGTGGGTGAGTGAACTTTGCCTGAGTTCTGGGTGTGTGAAGGGTACAAAGGTTTTCCCAGTCAAGCCCCAAGTGCATTTGTGCCCCAGAACACCTTGCCCTTCATTTACAGACAAACCCCCCATTCCTGGAAAAGCCAAGCCCATCTGTTTCTCATTGGTTTACACTTTAGTCATCATAAGGTTGGTTTTAGTTGTATTTCTTTGTTTTCATTTCAAGAGAACTTTAAGAACACAGAGTGAGGCAGAGGTGGCTGATCCCAGGTTTCCTCTACCCAGGTTCTAGTATTAAATGGACTACTTGCTTGGTGATACTCTGCTTTATTCCCACCCTTTCCCACTTAGCCAGCTTTTGTGCATAGATTTTTAAGGAAAAAGATTTTTAAAAAGTCTTTCTTCGGTCCTGTCCCACTAGCAGGGACCTGGAAGCCAGCAAGAGTGCTCAGGGTTTGGAGAGAGAACTATTCTTATTTTTTCTAAGGACTCAGCTGGATTTTTGTTTTGTTTTTTCTTTTCTTTTTTTCTCAGTTTGTGAACGTGAGTGACTGGCTGAAAACTGTTTATCCCACCGACTCTAGACAATAGGGATATCCAAGTCTATTTTTTTCTCTTTTGTCAAATATTCCTAAATCATGAACATTTGTAAACTGTCAGAAAAGTAAATGCTGTCTATTTTCTGGCCTTTGGGGGGAGTTATAGTCCCTCCAGGCAGCTTTTCTCCCCAGCTTTTAGTCAAATGAGCATTTGCAGGCATTTTAAGTGCTGCCAATTCCTTTCTTCCATACTGTTGCAAATCTTTTGAAGTAGAAATAAAGGTAGATTACATCCTGTCTCCCTTGTCACAAGGAGATAGCCCATGGCTGACGCCATCCTGACTGACAAGCTCATGTGCTATGTGTGTGTTCTAGCCTGGAACAGCTCCTTATTTGAAAAATTAAGTGACTAACACTGCTGAGTTACCAAGCTTTGATAGAGGGAAACCTGTGACACTATTTCTAGATAACTCGATAACACCCTCTGACATTTTCTAATCATGGGGCAATATAACTGTAAGTGTGTTTTCATTTTCCCTGGTAATGGCTTTACGCTTTGACGTGTATTCTAGACAGGAGAGTAACAGCTGAATATATAAAACCTAACCATGCAAGGGAAGCCTTGTGACTGTGGTACTGAAGAAGGTTCAGAAACACTACTGAGCTGTAGCTATAAATGCTATTCAAGCGAATGGCAGCCTGAATGGGCATTGAGAACCTGTGCTTGGGATTGGTCCTTGCTGACATCTGAGATCACCACAGCCTAGCATTAACTACGCATGTCATCAAGTCTCTCTCTAGCCTCTTTCATATGGAAGGCATGACAATGCTGCCTAGTTTGGCTGTCAATAACCTACTAGGCAGGTAACTGACATAGTGTAACACCCTGCTGTGGCTAATTTCAAGATGTAGCGGTGGACTGGGGTAAAAGGAGCACAAGGAGATTTTATGGACAAGCACCGGTTGATACCAGCAGCCCGTGAACAGCGTCCCCACTTTCAGCATGTGAAGTGCTGACTTGGTGTTATATACTTCCATGCACCTGATCTCCTTGCTCGTTAAATGCATCAGTGAAAAGGAAAAGTGTCATTTCGAAATGAGATTTTTAAGGAGAAATACATTTATTGGTTGTATTTTCCATTTCAGAAATGAAATTAAAAAAAAAAACTCACCTTGTTCTTGATTAAATAGTGTTATATGTTCTAGACTTAATGTGTAGGTAGGAAGCTGGAGCTCTTGGCTCATTTGCTTATTAAGAGGTGCTATGTCAAAGGCTGACACTCTGGACCTTCTGGTGCCTTCAATGTACTTCCAGAAAGGCTCTCTGCCTTGTCACGTGCTCTTTTCCTAAGGCTATCACAACAGCACCATAGATGGGTGCTTTCTACAATAGACATTCATATAGACACTCATTTCTAACAGTTCTGGAGGCTGAAAACCTGAGGTGAAGGCATCATGAGCAAGGTTCCTCCTGAGGTTTAGTTAATTCCAGATGTAGTCAAGTTGACGAGCAAGAATAGCCATCACAGACATCAATTCTGCTAGATTTAGGCTGTTCATTTAATTTTTTTGTTTGCTGTGTGTGTGTGTGTGTGTGTGTGTGTGTGTGTATGTGTGTGCATGTGTATACCATAACAAACACGTATCTTGAAGCAGCAGAACAATCTTCTTTGATAGTTCTCTAGGCCAATGATCCAACATCAGGTGACATTAGAGCCCCTTGGCCTCAAAAGGCTCAAGGGAAGAAAACTTTCTTATCTCTTCCAGCTTGTGGTAGCCCCAGGCATTTTTGGCTTCTGGCAGTATATCTGTGATCTTTCCTTTCATCTCCTCCTGGCCTTCCTTCTTGTGACTTTTGAAGGCAGGAGTCACTGGTTTGAAGATACACACAGTTATGTCAATATGACCTTACTTCAAGGTCCTTAGTATCTACAAAGATCTTCTTCCAAAAAGGCCACATTTACAGGTTCCCAATAACCATCTCTTTTTAGGGGACGATGGAGGGAAAGTACAGTTCAATTTATGATAGACTGATTAATTCATCCAATAAAATGACAGGACAAGATTCATGGTTACAGTATCCATGGCACTAAGTAGGAAATCTTGCTTTTTACATGTTTTTCCTAAATTCGGATCAACTCATACCAGCTGTGATAGAAACAGCTACATGGCCTTCCAACACGTACACCCTCCTTCTGTAATGTCAAGTTGTGCAAAGCTATAGTTACATCACTGGGAACTCCCCAGCTCCTTTGAATTTTGGTGTGGCCATTAGTAAGTTTTGGAAGATGGACTGTGAATGCAAGTGATGCATCCTAAGTGTTCTATTAGTGGTATGTTGTACTTAGAGGGAATATGCCTTGTTTGTGCTCTCCTTGTCTTTGATGGCAGCCTTCTGGGAAGCCATGTGAGAATGATGCCTTCAGAAGATGAAAGGAAACTGGATGCTTGAGTCATCACTTTTTAGAGAGCTGCTCAGAATAAATGGCCATTAATGAATATCCTAATGAGACTTCGAAGGAGCTACTTTTGTTATGTTGAGTCACTGAGCTTTGGGGATCATCTGTTATAGCAGTTAGCTTATCCTGACTCATAATGTAGCTGTCCCAATATATGCACAATAACACTCATTTTACAGTGAAATTATACCATTCATTCAGAAGATACCACCATGTTATCTTGCCAAGGAAGGAACTGGCCACAAAATGATAATAGCTGGAAGAAATCTTTGACTATCACAAATTGATCTAACCTGAAAAATATAAAGAAACATTAACTATTTACTTACCTTAATCTTACAAGCACCAGAACCTTGCTTGGTGTCCCCAGATGATAAAGAAGAGTTAATGGCAATAATAATTGATTATTTAATAATTTAGAAAGCAATGACGTTGTGTGAAAGACTTTTAAAAACAAGCAGATGAATTTGTGTTTCAATTTCTACTACAGAACTTTTTCTGTGTGGTTTGGACAAATTAATTAATATTTCTATGATTTAGCTTTCTGTACTTATAAAAAGGAGAAAAATGGCCTGGCGTAGGTGGTGCACGCCTTTAATCCCAGTACTCGGAAGGCAGAGGCAGGTGGATCTCTGTGAGTTCGAGGCCAGCCTGGTCTCCAGAGCAAGTACCAGGATAGGCTCCAAAGTACACAGAGAAACCCTGTCTCGAAAAAAAACAAAAAACAAAAAACAAAAAAAAAAGGAGAAAAATGAAACTATACAATGTTACTCTGCAGAGTGAATAGTGAAAGGATTTGAAGTGGTGGGTGCATGGCTCAGGTAATGATTGTGGCTGCTTTGCCACGTTGGTTACTTTATAATTGGTGTGTTCTTTCTGAGAATACCTCAAATGCCTTTGGTTTCCACCACCTTCTTCTGGTTTGGCTTGATGTTTGCAACATCTAGCTTAGCAGGCACGATCACATCTACTAGTATATTGGTTGAGTTTAAACAAACTGGAAAAGATGCCTTAACTTCATCAAGAAAATGGACAGTCTTTATGAATACACCCTACTCAGAAAATTACTAATACGATGTTCCAGAATTCTCAGAATGCAGTGTATTAGGCTAGATAAAACCATGAGAATCAAGTTGACTTTGCAGTTGGGTGATAGCATTTTTAAGTGAATTATTTACTTATTTATGGGGTCAGGAGGTGTACTGTGGCGTCAAAGATGGTCAGAAGACAACTAGCAAGAGTCAGCTCTCTCTTGCCCTGTGGGTCCTGGGAATCAAACTTAGGTCCTCAGACTTGGAGGCAAGTGCCTTTACTGGCTGAGCCATCTCACCAGCCTATGTTTCGGATTTGTTTTTATCATTTCTGTTTTGGCCCTAGTATTTTAGATAATATTTTAATTATCATATTCTGTTTCGATATGGAACTTGGAGGCCAATGAGCATTTCTGTGGGTTCTATTTAATGTTTTATACATGTTTTATCCACTACTCTGTCTCATAGGCTAAGCATATAGTAGCTGATCAATGAAAATATCACAAACAAGTAAGCATCTTTAATATATATAGAACTGGGGGACTGCAGAGATGGTTCAGAATTTAAGACCATTTGCTACTCTTCCAGAGGACCTGGGTTCAGTTCCCAGCACTACATAGTAGCTTACAACCATCTGTAACTCATTTATTTACTTACTTACTTACTTATTTATTTATTTATTTATTTATTTATTTTGCATTCCAATTTCAGTTCCCTTTCCCTCCTCTCCTCCCCCTGCCCCCACCTCCCACCTTCCTCCCATCCCACATCCTATCTGCTCCTCAGAGAGAGTAAGAGGCAACTTGCATTTTGTGACTGGTCAGATGAGTGTTCCAGGGCTTTACATACTCATCTCACTTTAACACATCTCTGAGTAGCCCCTCCAGTTTTAAAGAGTCCTTGTCAACTTTGTCAAAGGCCTTGCAGTTCACTCAACCTTTTTTTCTGCTCCACATCTTATTCTCAAGAGGTGTTGAAAGTGTTCTACAGTGCTCTTCCTTCACAGAAATCTCTCTCTGCGTCTGTCTTTAGGAAGCCTGGGCCCTGGTAGATGGTATCAGAATTGGTTAGGAAGCACTCTCTAAAAACAAGATTTGAGCGTGCCATCACCATGGGTTGGCTAGTGATGTGAACCCCTTCATGGTAGCAAGTGGAGGGTAGATGGTCCCTAGAGTTCAGTTGCAATATCATAAAAACAACTCAAGTGTAAATGAAAGGAAGTACTGATGAAAAGGATAGTAATGTGGTGTGGTACCTCAGACATGTATGAAGTCTGGAGAGAAGAGGAGACCATAGGTAAGAGCCACAGAGTTTGACATCTTGCTAAATGAAATGCTGAGTTAGGGTCAAGGTGATATAATGCAAGCAGAATGTGAGACACCCTGAGCTTTAGGCTCGGGTCTCAGTCATCAATCACTTCAACAGAACTCCAGAGAAGGTTGCTGGTTCAATCTTAGCAAGTCAGTGGAGTAAGCTTAGATTCAGAGTCAAGAATCTCAATAACTTAGATCCCTTAGAGCCCATGGGGCCTCTCTACTAAAGCCTAGTGCCTTCCATTGCTGGATGCTGAGGCAGAGTACTCTGCCTTGATAGTCTTTCCCCCTTGGGAGCTATATCTGTCTGGCCACTTACTGGTAACTGTGACTAAATCACACTGTGGCTAAAGCATAATACACCCCAGCCAGGAAAATTCTGGATTCATTAAAGAAGGAAACAGCTGCAGGAACTTGTCAACATGTATTAGCAGGATGTAAGAGATTTGCCTGGATCAAGGGAAAGAAGAGAACACAAAGTCAGGCATGAAAGTTCATCACAAGGAAGCATGCCTAAATGATGCAGGGTTTAACACCTTGGTGGGGATTCCAGGAGTGATGCAAACACTAGAAAAGGAAACTTGACCTTTTTTCCATGTTACATATAAAAATTCATTTGAAATGGGATCATAGATTCTAACATGAAAACTACAACTATAGGGACTGAGAGATGGCTCAGCAACTGAAAGTACTTGTTGCTGTTGCAAAGGACCCAGGTTCAGTTCCAACTCCAGCTCTAGGAGTTCTGATGGTTACTTCTGACCACTGCAGCCACCAGGCTCAGAAGTGGCACACAGACATGCATATGAACCATCCACACAGATTAAATAAGTAAATTGTAAAAGAATTGTAACCTGCAATTATAAAACTACTACTACTACTACTACTACTACTACTCACACACACACACACACACACACACACACACACACACACACACACACACACACACACACACACACACGCCAAAAGAATCCTTGTGACCTTGAATTAGGAAGATTGTTTTTTAGGTAGAATATAAAAAGCATCAATTTTAATAGAAAAACAATTGTAAATTAGACATTATCAAATTTAAAACACTTTTTCTCAAAACAACAGCCAGTAATGCTGTTCAGGAAGATGAAGAGAAGCCAGACTGAGAGGAAACACCTGTACAACATCCACATAATACCCATAATATCAGAAGATCCTGGCTCGAAAGAGGACAGACACTTTGGGAAAAAATGAACAGGAGTTTGGAACAGATACTTCAGCAAAGAAGATATTTATATGACAAACATTCACTCCTTAACACGACACTTTTCTTTACCATATGCCCAAGAACAATGAAACCAAGGTACCACAGATTGAAACATCTAAAACTGTAATTCTGTGTACAAATTTTTCTGTACCACCAGCTCCTTAAAAATGACAAGGAGGCTTATTGTTATGAAACCTTGGCCTTAGCTTAGGCTTGTTTCTAGCTCTTATAACTTAAATAACCCATATTTTTATTAATCTACATTCTACCACATGCTTTATACCTCTATCCCATTTTGGGTATCTGACTCATTCTGTGTCTGGCTGGCTTCTCTACCTCTCTTCTTCTTCCCAGAGCTCTTTGTCCCCAGAAGTCCTTCTCCCTGCCTGGCTAATGGCCATTCACTCTTTATTAAAGCAATCACAGTGACACATCTTCACACAGTGTAAAGGAATTTCCACAGCATGATCCAGCATAAAGTTTTTCTCTTTTCAGTTGATATTCTTGAGTGTTTTATCATAATAACCAAAAACTGAAAAATATACAAAGGAATTGACTGCTCAGGGCACAAAAGAACTGTTTAGGATGATAGAAACAGTCTAAATCTTAGTTATTTTCATGACTAGACCTAAAAAAAAATTGTACACTAAAAAACGAGTGAAGGTTATCATATAAATTATATCTCAGTGTCAATTAAAAATGCTCCATAAAAATCTAAAATTTATAAACTTTATCCTCTTGCTCAGTTTTCAGATTCAAGCCCATATACTACTGAATTCATAGCCAGGAGACACAGCCAGGTTCCCAGGAGAGAGAAGCATGTCATCCATACACTCAACAAAGACGCTTTTCTTTGTAGGCTATTTCATTGAGAATGGAGAAAAGGAAGCTCATGAGCATTGCAGGACTGTTGGATACAGGGTGCAGTTGTGAACTGATAGCTAGATGGTCGGAAAGGCCGTCATGACTCCCTGTTATAGAGGAGCCTGTGGAGAGCAGGTGATCCCTGGAGCCATGGCCCATGCTTGCTCCCTAGGCTCACTGGGCTCAGAGGTTTACATAGTATCCACTTGTCCAATCCTTGAATGGAGAATTGGAGTAGAACTACATGGTATTTGGCTGAGCCCCATATCAGTTTCTTGACCTCTATGGTAAGAAGTATTGAACTGGGCCAGTAGAGGCCTTTAAAACCCCTGCTCCTGGACAAGGCACCTAGGGAAAAGTGTTTCCGATCAGGAAGAATGGTAGAGATTGGTGTCATCATAAGGCTCTGGATCATAGTCTCTTACTCTCCCCACATAATTTACATGACCAGTCCCTTCTAAGCTAGAATGTGTGGGTAAAATTATCAGTTTATCTGGGTTCTATCAAACACCCTAAGTCTTAAGTCAGGACATGCTAACTGCCCTCCAGATGTACAAGCAACACAGCTGGAATTGACGAAGGTCAAGGGGCACAATTAGACTGTATACAATTTCCATATCATCAATCATGGCTACAGTTTCCTTCACTTGCCTTGCCCCTGTGGTCTCATACCGAGTCCATTATGACCAGTTGACACAACAAGCAAAAGCTGAGCTTGCTTGTGGATGTGTTGGCTTAAAATGTGAGTCTATGGGGAGGAATCTCTGTGGTGAACTTGATAGTGTCATGTGTCTTTCCTTTAGGCCGGTAAGGGAAGTGTTCAAAGGAAGAATATATACTGCCCCATGGGCAGTTGAAAGTGGGTTAAATAGTCAGGGGTCTGGAGGAATGATTAGAATCATGGAACCAGCAGATACAGAGAAGGGGAACGTGGATAGACTTTTGCAATGAGCAAGTGTGAAAGTGTTTGCCCTACATATTAGTATTCCTGAACATTAACCACAAACCATTAACAAATAAAACACTGAAGCCATGAAATAAGTGGGATCCTTTGCCTGTGATAATCACCCAGCTTCTGCCAGTGGTTCTCCCAGAGAAATCCCAATGCGTTCTTGAGCAGTAGAGCTATGCAGGCTCGTCATGGACTCTAGCGAGCCATGGGTTTCTACTCCTCAAGACTGACTTGGCTCTTTCTGCACATGGGTTTCTACTCCTCAAGACTGACTCAGCTCTTTCTGCTGGCTCTAGATGCTAACAGAGGCAATACCTCAGGCCTGGCTCACAAAAGCAAACTGTTTCCATCAGTCCCTTTCTAGCTGGGTTTATCTGGATTCAAATAAACACATATTTTAGACAGGAACAGTTTTCTTACCCAACAGGCTTCATTTAAGCTTTAATGACTCATCATTTGACCTACAAATGTGGGATCGTTGCTAACACATTAGACTAGAGATAAAGTGAGTTAGTGTGCATGCCACAAGTTGTATAGTGCACTACCTAACTTCACTGTCTTGAAGGCATAGACACTCATTTCCCCAGCTGCTCCAAAGCCACTTGGAAATAGTCTACAGGTGAATTCTCCTCAGCAGAATAAAGGTACATTTCAGGGTACACTCCTCCCTGGGGTACCTTATGTTCAGCTACTTGTCATTATGGGGGTACAAAGGGAAAACTTTCTACCTCATCTCAGAAAAGCATCCAAGAAATGTCTCAAGTTCCAGAATTTTTTTTTATTCAAGACAGGGTTTCTCTGTGTAGCCCTGGCTGTCCTGGAACTCACTCTATAGACCAGACTGGCCTCAAACTACTTGCCTCTGCCAACTGAGTGCTGGAATTCCAGAATTCTTTACAGGAACTATATTGATATCCTATCTGCTTAGTTCTGTCCCAGTTTCCCTGCATACAGATGTTATTTCTAAGAACATTCCTTCATAGAAGTTGTAACAAGAGCACGGAAATCTCCAGATGAGCAAAACCACGGGGAAAAGAAAAAACAGATAAACAAAAGAAGAAAATTTCTATAATTTATCATTGATCTATTAATAACTCAGTATTTCACTTCAACCTTTTTTCTATGGATGCATGTGTATATACTATATAATTTTGTTGTGTGCATTGTATTTATACCTTTTAAAATTTCATATATTGCGAACATTTGAGTCACTCTTCTTTAGTATTCCTCTTAAGTTGCTGTACAATTAATAAACTGCTATGCCAATGTTCCATTGTGTAGGTTTCCAACCTTTTCAGTATTGTAGACAGTGTTCTAATTGTCAATATATCAGACTCACATGATTATAACAAAATATTGATGCAATTCACTCGTAAACAGGAGAAAGTTGTTCGAGTTTATGTTCTTGGAGATTCCTGTTTAGTGACTGTGGACCCCTGGTAAGAGCAGCACAAATGACCACCTACACCACAAGTCAGGGGACAAAAGACAAGAAAGCATGGGTTGGAACCCCACAGTCTTTTTTGTCATGCTCTTGAAGATCTGCCATTTGTCTCTACCTTTGAAAGGCTAATAGCATTTCCCAATACTGCCAACACTCTAAGATATGAGTTTTGTAAATGCCCAATATCCAAATAAGAGAAGTTTATTCATGCAGCTAAATATCTGCCCATTTGTGGGTGATTTTTCTTTTTTCCTACAAATGTAGAATTTGATCAAAAGCTAGGTCATATTATCTGTCTATACCTGTTATATGTAGATACAGAATCAGGTGTGTGTGTGTGTGTGTGTGTGTGTGTGTGTGTGTGTGTGTGTGTGTGTAATTCAAAACATACTCCAAGTAGATCATATGGTTGTATCTTTAAAGTCTTCTCTATCTAGATTTTCCAGTGTGTAATACTGGAGTCAAATATGTTGACAAAGAGGATTTCAACACATTTATCCCTTCTAATTCTTTACTGGTGGTAGAGGGCCCATTTACAAGGTTTCTTTAAGTGGGGGGGGGTTCATTGTCAATATTTTACCTAAGATGTGGAAACACTGTGGCTTTTATTTTTCTTCCCATTTTTATGTTATTTCACCAGGAAGGGATATAAGGCCCTTCCCCTTAGATAGATAGATAGATAGATAGATAGATAGATAGATAGATAGACAGACAGACAGACAGATAGATAGATATAAACTCCTAGCACCTGTTGATACCCTGCACCTCTATATTTAAATAATTTCCAAATTTAAAATTGTTACCTGGAACTCTACTACTACCCCTCAGAAGGGACAGCTGTGGGACATGAAAGAGGAGAGAAGACACACTAAGCCAGAGGCAGGGCCCTCGTTCCAATTAATGGACATCTTGGAGGAGAGCATAAGTAATTGGTTTTGAGGTTGTTCCCACTGCCTCAGAAGGACACCGAAGTGCTCATCAAGACGTGCCAAATGTTTATAGACTGCCTCTTTGGATGAATATCTGTTTTAAATAAGGGAATTTAAAGGGGCCTGTAACTCACTTAAATTACACCAAGATGGGAGACTGGAGACAGGATATGGCTTCCAGTTGAAATTCCTTGATCTCTGGCTTAGTCTTAATTTTATAGATAACAAAAGCCATTGCTGGAAGAACTTTAACCACTTGTGCCCAAATAGTATTCAGATGGGACCCAGGCTTCAGGCTTTCCCCAAGCTTATTGGTTCAGAGCCATTTTCATCTGAGGGCAAAGTTTGATGTTTGTTTGTGTAATGAGCACGTGTAATCTGTGGCTTGCAAAAACTCATGAGTGCCTTTCCACCAGGAGAAAAGCAGAACCATAGATCTTTGGTCTCTTGTCACTGACACCCTAAGCCCATGGTGCTGACCACTGAGTCCTGAGAGCTCAGCCACAGTACCTCCATGACTGGTCCTCCCATTCATCCTGCAGGGCAAGCCCAGATCACACATACTGCCTGGGTCTGGACCCATCCTACTGTACCAACGATGAGACTTCACTGAACTTCCTGTTTGGCCGGGGTACTGGGGAGATGCTGGTACTCACAGAGATTTCAAAGGACTTGGTCAGAGAAAGCAAGTAATGAAACTGCCTCTGAACGAGGAAAATCAAAGATGTGCACATGCAAGGAGAAACACCAGTCAGGAAGTGAGGAAGGAAAGATAGAGGGTAAGGATCAAGGAAAGATGATGTCTACACATGCCTATCGCTAAATAGGTGGGAGGGCTTAGACAATTTATTAACTTGTCTAGGGCCTTGAGTTGCCAGTGTTGGTAAGTGAAGGGCTCAGACCAGAGTCAGGAAAATCATTCCTTCTTCAAGTGCCAAAGTTCCCTGGTTTTATTGGAATTTATGTTGAAAAAAATGTTTGGTGCTTTTCTTGCTGGAACTGTAAGCTATTTCTTCTGTGTTTTAAATCTTAATGAGTCTATGTGACTGTTCACTTCTAAACTCTCACGCCCCTTAACCCTTATCAATCTGGAAACAGCATCCCCTTCACCACAGTTGTTGTTCAAAGTTCACAGCTGGAAGGTGACCAGAGGACTCTGTCATGTTCTTCTCATGGCCCAGGGGTCACATGGTGCTTACTCTCTTCTTCTTTGACCCATACCTTTTTTTTGAATCCCTTCCATCATCTACTCATTTTTTAAAGAAAGAAATCAAAGGCCTTAGCCCTTTAGTTGCCTTCTTACTATCTCGCCACAAAAAACCTCAGGATCAAAATGATGGTGAACCCTGATTTCATGGTCCATAATCCATCTGAAAGTCAAGGTCACGAAAAATGTCGTCTCCGGCTCCTCGGGAAGGTGATATCTGTGCCCTTTCTCTGCTGTGGTATGGAAGAAGCCCCTTAGGAGGATTGTCTCTGCTCAGTGTTCCACACTGCTCTGCTGTGCTTTCTGAATTCTTACCAATGACTGCCAGAAGCAAAGCCCAAGAGTCATAAAACCTGATTTCAGTGGGTCTACCACCTCTTTGATATTACTGTTTTCTGAAGTGCTAATGACTTTTGTTTTCTCCATCTTTGTATTCTGACTCTACTTCATTGACAATTTCTTTTTCTCTATTGCTAGTTCCTCCCTATCTCCTCAGACCTTAAACACCAGACTGTACAAGGATACTGTCCTTAGACCACTTCTCTTCCACAGAAGCCACTTCCTGATCACAGTGCCCAGCTTCATGAACTTCTCTGGTCTATACTCTAGTGGTGTCCAAATATATGTCTCCAGCCCTTACCTCCAGACTCACTAACCACCTGTCATCACAATTATCTTATATTTTTTGCTTGTGAGCCTAGCCTTTAACAGCTGAGCCATCTCTACAGCCCACAGTTATCTTATAATCTCAAACTCTGTATGTCTGTGCCTGAACCTGCTCCTCTCTAGTAGCCCCTACCTCAGGTTACACTGGTAACTCCATCCCATCAGTTAGTCAGGCCAAAACTCTTGGAGACATTTTAGGAATTTTTACTTATATCCTCTTCTGTTGATGTCTTCACCTTTGAAATATATCCAGAGTAGGGCTGGAGAGATGGCTCAGAGGTTGAAAGCACTGGCTCCTATTCCAGAGGTCCTGAATTCCATTCCCAGCCACCACATGGTGGTTCACAACCATCTGTAATGAGATCTGGTGCCCTCTTCTGGCCTGCAGGGATACATGCAGACAGAATACTGTATACATAACAAATAAATAAACCTTAAAAATAATTTAAAAAAAAAAAAGAAACATATCCAAAGTACACCCGTTTATTTCCACCTCTGCCGCTGTGATTGATGCCTTCCTGGTCTCTTTGCTTCTTATCTTACCACCAGGGATACGATCAACACAGAAGACAGCACGGTCTTTAAAAATATAAGTCAAATTACAGGGTTCCTTTCAACTACTCTCTGGTGCAGAGCTTCTCAATCTGTGGGTCAAGACCCCTTTGGGGTTGCATATCAGATATTCTGCATATCAGAGACTTATGTTACAATCATAACAGTAGCAAAATTATAGTTATAGCAATGGAATAATTGTATGTGGGGGGAGGCCCAACAATATGAACTGTATTAAAGGATCGCAGCATTAGGAAGGTTCAGAACCCCTGTCCTGGTGTTTGTTTTTACATCCTGGCTCAGGACAAGTTTCAAGTTTTTGTGATGATCCACAAATATTCTAAACATTCTCCAGCACTTTTCCCTTTTAATACTTTCCTCGATTCACCACATTGATCCCCTTTGCTCCATAGCAACTGGTTTGGCCTTGGCACTATTTGGGTAACAGAACCTTTGCATATACTGCTCCCTTGCCTGGTCTGCTCCCCTATCACGGCTCACTATTTCACTGTGTATGCAGCAAACGTTGGCCTTGTACCCTGTCTTTTTCATTCCTCAGAGGAACAACTTCCTGAGGCAGAGGTGTGGGGGCAGATGAAGTCCTGAGTGGATGTGTATTGATGACAGGAGCATGGCCATGTCAAAGACTCCAACGCCTCAGGCCATGGGAATGGCAAGACCTTCCCCTGGTGTAAGTACAGAGGTTGACAAACTACTGGCCTTTAGCTAAAACCAGTACATGAAGAAATTACCAACCACAGCTTCTACCTCCAGGATAAATGTAGCCTGGGACTACTCTCCTACTAAGACTAGCCCCTTCTCCATTCTGTGTATAATAAATTCACTGAGCTTTCCAGTTGCTGTTGGTGTCTCTATCAGCATGCAGGTCCCACCTGGTACCAGCTTTTCTGTACACATATCTGCAGTTTCTTCATCTCCTGATGTCCCAGTCAAGTCAGTCTCAAAGCCATACCAATCAGAAATCACTACACAGAGGTCTGATTCTGTGCTCTTTGTAACTAAGTTCCCAGTGCCTACTCCTGGGCTTCGTGTATAGTTGAGTACACATATACACAAACATGTGAAGAAATGAGGATTTTTGGTCATTCCTGAGGGATTGGGAAAGGCTGTATTGGGTAAAGGAGAAGAGAGGACCAAGGATTTGGTCTAACCGGTCTACGTTCTCTGTTCTGTGAATATGACGAATCACAGGGACAGCACAGCTTAGATGGGAAACCAGCTAGTGCTGAAAGCCATAGAGGTAAATTCTCACGCTGCTGCTGTGGGAAGGTAGTGATAACACAGGGCTTCTGTGAGATGAAAGACTTCCTGCTCCAGTTGACAGTTTGCATACCCTTACTCAATCATGGTGTAACAATGCACACTTGCCTAAAGATGGCTTCTTACCTGCATGCATTCCCAATATTAGATGTGAGAAATCCAGAAAGCACCATTCCAGTTGAAATCTGTGTGCCAGTCATCATCTTAATATCCCCTTACAGATGACAGTCCAAGCACATATAGATCTGGATACTTGGTAGCATATTATCATTTATATGATTAGACATATGGCCAAACTAGCTTAAGTGAACAAGAAAAAAGACTTCTGGGCTCTAAGAACTTGGGAGGTGAATGGATGAACATTTTTGGGGGGGAGCGGGTTAGAGGAGCCCAGATGAAATGACTTTGTATGTGTCACTCAGATTTACCTTTCCTGGGTTGGTTTCACTCTAAAACATACTCTCTGCCAATGATGGCAAAGATAGACAGCTTCGGGTGATTATGCGCTAATGTGGGCCATGTCCCTATCATAATCCCCTTACGTAGCAAGGGAAAAGTTACCAAAGAGGGCCAAGCCAAGCAAATGCAAAATTAACATAACTGTTCTTCTCTTGGTGGCCATTTGGGAGGCTGACTTACTCAAAAATTTGAAATGTGTTTTTATTTCCTTGAAGCCAATGACATAGACTCGTCTTTGTAAACCCAGCTGGCTTCTATTACCACGTTTCTTAGAAGCCCGTAATGTTTTATTTCCTCTGCAACTCTTTCATAATGTTATTGTTCCTAATAGCATTGATGAGGATTTGGGAACTTTAGACCAAATACAATTGAAATGATGGTTAGCCCCTTTGGTGGCTCTGTCATGAGCTGCTGAAAATTATGCAGCAATGCAAGCAGTGTGGTCTTTCCTCCAAACAGGCCTCACACCATCCTTTGGCCAAAGGCAAAAATTAGTAGAATTCTACTCCAGAGTGTGACACAGCTTGAGAACAAACTCATAAGTTAGGGCATCAAAAGGCTCCCCTACATTTCAGTAATAAGGTTTGAAAGCAGTTGGCACGAGTCCTTGTCATGAGCCCTATACATGGGTCTGAGCCATCATGCTCTTAGTCTCTTTGATCCAGGGAATGGGATAGGAATCCTGACCTTATTCTTAGAGCATATGGGTCATTGTCATTAGAAAATCACTTTCCTGCTCTTCCCAGGGACCTCTTGACAGAAGCTCTAAGGCTCTAAGGAAGAGACAATTCAGGTTCATTGCCACCAGCAGGAAAATAAATTCTGCTGATTTGAGTCATAAAATGGTTTGTGAGAAAAATACTAAGTGGCTTACAATACCAAGGTGGGAGACAATCCTGGCCCAGCAAATTGTCAGGAGCATAATATCTGTTATGGTTTGAACCTGGCATGTTCCCCAGTTTGTGATGCTTCTCTGAAGGCTGTGGAGTCCTCGCTGGCTGGGAGAAATGAGACTTTTGGAGCAGGCTTTTAAAGGTGATTACCCACATCTCATTCTAACCAGTGGTCTCTGCTTCCCTGGTGGCTACCACATGATGAGCCTCATGGTCTGGCCACCACTGGCCACTGACATGGTCACTGGCCACTGGCAGAACCCTTGTGTATCCTCATCTTTCCTGCCACGAGGGGCTGAAATCCTCTGAAACCATGGGGCAAAGTATATGTTTCCTCCTTTAGGTTCTTTTCTGCTAGGCTTTCATAGCTGTAAGGAAAGTAACGAACGCACATATCATGGGCTGAATTGTCCCTCCTCACAGTCATCAAGTCTTCATCCCGGACCTATGAAGACAACTAAGGTGCTAAGAAAAATGGATATTTGACCATGTGCTCCAGTGAAATTGTGGCCAAAGGCTTCCTAATACAGTGGCTGGTGTCTATAAGAAAAATAAGCAGAGATTTACACCCAGGGAAGTGTTCATGTGAAGACAGAGGCAGAGGTTGGAGTTACCATGCCACATGCCAACTGCTAGAAACCAGAAACAGCAAAAGAGGCTTCCATCATAGAGGCTTCAGAAAGACATGTGTCTGCCAAGTTGATTTAGAGGTTTTAGCCTCTAGAAGCAAATCAGATTTTGCTCTTTGGCAATATTCAGTTTGTGGCACTTTGTTGTGGTAGCCAAAAGTCCTCAAAGCTACACCTAGTCACATGTGAGGAAGACACCAGAACTGCCCCTGCTGCCATCAGTCACTGTCCTCAGAATGACACCCCAGTTTACCTCACTTCTTGTTTTTAGACATGAGTGTCTACCTGTCTGAAGTCGAGGTCACACATCTTATTCTAGACCTGATGACAAGAGGAGAGAAAGCAACAGTCTGGCCTTTGGGGTGTGTGACACAATCAACCTTGGTAGGTAAGCAGCTTCAGGTCCTTGGCAATGAAAACAAATACACAAATATAAACAAGCAAACCATGTCACTGCAACATACATGCTAGTTATTCTTCTTGTTGCTGTGACAAAATTCGACAAAAAGAATTTAAGAAGGTAAGGTCCTGTCTGTGCTTAGAGTTCCAGGGGATTTAGCCCATCATGGTGGAAACCATGTGGTGGCAGGAGTAGGGGAATGTGATCGATCACATTCTGTTCTATCAGGGAGCAGAGGATGATGGAGGCTGCTCAGTGTGCTTCTCCTTTTTACCCCATTCTGGATGCCCAACACAAGGAATGGTTCCATTAAGATGGAGGTTTCTGTCCCACCTGGTCCCACAGCTGTGTTGCTCCAAATAAACACACGGACACTACATTAATTTATAAACTCCTAGGCCAATAGCTAGGGCTTCTTACTGGCTAGCTCTGTCTTAGTTATTAACCCATTTCTAGTAATCTATGTACTGCCAGGAGGCTGTGGCTTACCAGTAATCCTGCATGTTACTACTTGGGTAGCATGGTGTCTCTTCCCTGCTTCTCTGGGCCTCTTCTCCCAGTCTTCTCCTGGTCTGGTCATCCTGCCTATCCTTCCTCCCTGGTTATTGGCCAAACAGTGTTTTATTCATCAACCAATAAGAGAAACATAGACACAGAAGGACACCCCATCAGTACCGCCCACATCTAGGCACACCCTCCCCCCTCAATTAGCCTAATGTAAATCTCTCACAGCTGTGCCCAGAGACTTGCTTCTATGAGTCTGAATCTCACCTAGTTGACAGTCAGAATTAAGCATCACTACATAAACATACAAGAGAGAAGCAGTTTACACGTGGGGTAGACAACAGATAGTAAAAGTGAGGTTGATGCTTGCACTACGGAGATGTCAAGCTTTTTGTTGTCTTGTTTTAGGTCCCTGCTACAAGGCAGGGACTGTATAGGTTTCCATGAGGGACCTGAGAAAGTCGTTGATTGCCACACATCTCTGCAAAAAAACAAGGCAAGTATGTGTTAATGCAGAGGTCATGCCTCCACAAGCCTGGGCAGATAGACGCTGGAGAGGGCCAGGGGCCTAACACTGCAGGAGAAAGTGCTGACTCTAGAGCAGGCCCAGGGCTGAGCCTTGGCTCCTCTGCTTACTAACTGGGGCTTGGCTACAGCTTTATCTTTTGAAGTCTCAGTTTTCCTGTTAGCAAAATGGGGCTAATCATGTTAATATCATAGGATTTCTGCAAGGTTTGAATGACTTAGGCCACATCAAGAACTTAATCCGAGCCTGGCTTGCAGGAGGCGCTCAGGCAGTGTCAGCAGCATCCATCCGTTACTGAGTTAGTTCTGAGCTTCAGAGAGATTATCTTTTATCTCTTTTTGAGTATTATTTCAAAGCACAGAACTCATTAAAACCCAAAAGCTGTAACCAGAGAGCAGAAGTTTTTAACACTTTTCTTTTATCATGTGCTGGGATTATGTGGTGTAAGTGTGTTCTCCCAGGAGCTCCTGTGTCGTAAACTGGGTTGTCATGTGGAACTGTGACCAGGTGGTGGGAGCTTACTGTGAGGCCCTTAGGTCACAGAGGACATGCCCTCTCTAGCCTCCCACCTGTGGTCCTCTAGCTTCTCATCCCATCATGAAATCTCTTCCTTTTGCTCATCTTCCAACCTTGATGCCATCCATCACTATGTGGGTTGTACAAGTACCGGTGCCATGATGCTTGAACTTTTAGTCTCAAAAGCGGTGAACTAAATAAACCTTTTTTCTTTGCAAGTTACCAAACCTTAACTGTTTTGCTATAGTTTTAGGGAGAAGAAACTACATTGCATGCCTTGCCTTTCAGATATATTACCAGGAAACATATGGTCCTGGGCCTCTTGGGATGGGATACAATGAAAGCTTTGCATGTATGAGATACTCAGTACATGTTTGCTACATGTACTGGGTAAATCAAGCAAGGTGCCCTCTCTTTAATTGTCAGGTTTCCTGCTGTGTTCTCATCTCTTTCTGGGAGTTGCTGATTCATATATGGCTTATACTATGTTGTAACACAGTATGAATCAAATTCCAATCAAAGGAAACCAATTCATAAATTTACTCTGCTCTAGGGTAAACAGGTGGCTTTGGGTAAATATATAGTCTTACTTTGGATAGCCTATAGTGTATGGTGACTTATTGAATTAATCAACTCTGCTCCTTGTGGGTATGATGGGGGCATGGCTGCACATTAGGAGGCCAGAGGAGGATGTTGGGAGTCCTGCTCTTTTCCTGTCTCCCTTATTCTCTTGAGACAGTCTCCTACTGAACCTGGCTAGGCTGGCAGCTAACAAGCCTTAGCAATCCTCCTGTCTCCATTCCTCACTGTCCTAGGGGCATGAGGCCACATGTGATTTTTCAGCTGAGGATTTGATCTCAGGCCCATATGCTTGTGTAGCAGAGCTCTTTCCCACTGAGCCATCTCCCCAGTTCCAGTCAAATCCACATCTAAGAAATACAAATTTGAACTTGCAGGAAGCCAGCAGTTGGAATTAGGGACAGAGATAAAAGGTGTTCTCAGAGTGAAGCCACTACTTAGCTCATAGGTGAGCACTTGAGGGAGAGTTAATGAGGCAATTCTATGTAGTCAGCAGGGAAAATAGAGAAGTGTAGATGGAAGTTTCTGTCCCACCCAGTCCCGTAGACACGTAGTCCCAAATAGACATAAAGATGCTTATATTAATTATAAACTGTTTGGCCTATGGCTCAGGCTTCTTATTGGCTAGTTATCTCTTAATTACTATTTCTATTCATCTATTTCCACCTGGTCTTGGCTTACTAGTGATGTCTGGGCGTCCTATCTTCCCAGTAGCTACATGGCATCTCACTGGCGACTCCCTCTCTGCGTTCCTCTTCTCTGAATTCTTTTAATCTGGTAGCCCCACCTATACTTCTGCCTGGCTACATCCCACTTATCCATTGGCAGAAATATCTTTATTCATCAACCAATAAGAGAAACACACATTCACAGCAATCAGAAGGACCTCCCCCATCAGAGAAGCATTTACAACTGCAGGCTGCACATTCTTACTGTGTGATGATAACTCAGTGAAGTAAATGGCAAAACCACTCCCTTGCTGCATCTGAGGACACCAGTGACTAGTTGAAGATCTGTGGTGGATACAGCTGAGTTGGTGTTCCCTTCCACTCTTGCAACTGTGTCAGAGCTGTCCTGGCCATTCTGTTAAAAGGCCTGTAGTGACATTACTGTCACTGACTGTGTGCTACGGTAACAAGTGCTTCATTAAAAAAAGGACACCTGAGTGATTCTTGTTCCCTAAAGTCCCGTTATTCATAGTGGGGTCCAGGAACAGCCAGTGCAGCGATCCCCTGATACTCATTAGAGATGAGACATTCAGGGCTCCCCACATAACTCTTGAATGAACATAAGATCTTTAACAGGATCTCCTTGTAACTGATGAGTGTTGAAATGTGAGGTGTACTCCCTGGGGTTCAGCATGGTGTGGTGCAGCTTGTGAGTAGTGCAGGAAACAAGGTTCCTGAATACAGTAATAGCCAGTTTGGGTTTCTTTTCTTCTTTTTCTCTTTTCTCTCTTTTTTGTTTTGTTTTGTTTTTTGAGATGGGGTTTCTCTGTGTAACAACCCTGGATACACAGAGCTTGCTTTATAAATCAGGCTGATGTCAAACTAACAGAGATCCTCCTGCCTCTACCTCCTGAGTACTAGGATTAAAGGCATGTACCAGCATCACCTGGCTTTGGTTTCTCTTAAAAGGGGGAATTTTCAGAAGTTTTGTGTTTACAGAGAATTCAAGACAGGATTTCTCTGTATAGCCCTGGCTGTACTGGAACTTGCTCTGTAGACAAGACTGGTGTCAAACTCAGAGATCTGCCTGCCTCTGCCTCCCCAGTGCTGGGATTAAAGGAGTGCTTCTCCACCTCCCAGCTATCAATTATTCTTGTTTTGTTTTGTTTTTTTGTTTTTCGAGACAGGGTTTTTCTGTGTAGCTTTGGAGCCTATCCTGGCACTTGCTCTGGAGACCAGGCTGGCCTCAAACTCACAGAGAACTGCCTGCCTCTGCCTCCCGAGTGCTGGGATTAAAGGCGTGTGCCACCAACACCCGGCCAATTATTCTTAATAATAGGTTTCATTATGACACTTTTGTGCATGTAGACAATGTATTTTTGTTATATTCAGCTGTCTGTTACTTTCTCTTGCCTCCCTCCACTTCTACTGATACCCTTTCGACCAGCTCTACTACTACTTGCATGTCTCTCTGTGTGTATATGTGCGGTTGTGTTTATGTGTGTATGTATGTGTGTCTGTTTGCATGTATGTATGTATGTATGTATGTATGTATGTATGTATGTGTGTGTGTATGTGTGTGTCTGTTTCTCTCTGTATGTGTGGGTGAGTCTCTGTGTATGTGTATGGTGGGGATTGTCCCCATGAGTTTTAGTAGGTCTACTAACAATAATATGGAAGATAAATTGCCTTTAGAAGTACCCCCATCTTACCAGTGGCTAGACCACTGAAGAAAATGTCATTTCTCTTCTATTAACCATTAACTGCCTATAGATACTCAAGGAGGGTGGGGTTGGTCCTATGAGGCCCTTCCCTCTTCATGACAGAGTGGTGGCAGGCCCAATCTAGTGCTGGATATCAAAGCTTCTGATAGTTTAATACTTCTACAGCCATGACATACCTGGAAGACAGTTCCTTTTCACATCACTCAGATGCCACCACCACCACCCCCTATCTCCCCCACCCCTCCACCCCCACCACCCCACCCTACCTTCCTGGGGCCCTTCCATTCTTTCTGGCCCTTCTGTCAGGACATTTCCTGAGACTTGGGAGGAATGATAAAAATTTATGGCACAGCATTCAATAGTCACTTAGTCTCAGCACTTTGAATAAGAAAAATATTCAATGAGAAGCACTTCATAATTATCTAGAATGCAAAGTGCCATCATGGGCCCAATTAACCACCATTGCTCATGTAAATCCATGCAGGAAAGAGACTGGGAAACAGAACAAGCAGTGGATCTGATCCAGTGCCCTAGCATAGGACCTCTTGTTGGCTACTTGGCAAACTTAACAGTATGAAAGGAAAGGATGGGGCAACGCTGTATCCCTAGCACATTACACTGTTGACACTGACATTCAAGATTTTGCAGTCCCACTCAAAAGCCTGGCTGCCAAAGATGAGCCAAAGTCATGGTGACCGCCCAGAATTGCACTGATCTAGAGAATAGCCATTGGCTAAAAAGATTTCAAATGGGGTTTAAAAAGCTAATGGATGGGAAAACAAATTGTGTCCCAAATTGATCTGGGCTAACTGACCCAGATCGACAAGAAACACCTTTCTTTATTTGATAACGATTTGTCACAGACCTGTTTGCTTTGCAACTTGCAAAGATTACTGAAGAGGAACATTCAACTTTCTCAAGCACATGTCCCTAGTCTCCTTCTTCAAGACAGGCCTTGTTATCTGTTTTCTGTACTAACATCTATAAATGTTTAAGTGTTTCCAGGTATGCCACAAACACACTAAGGTTTTTTTATATAGGAAGGGCTGGGGCTGGGGATGCAGAGAGATCAGATATGACCAAACTATACAAAGCTGCATTTACCTGGTAAACTTGAGGACCACAAGAAATAGGAGAAACAGTGACTTATAAACCACTAGGAAGAAATAGGAACTCTGGAGTCTATATCAATAGTAGGTGGTAAATAATAAATGAACTAGTTGCAGAGATAAGCAAGAGGTGATTGGTGAATGTGCAAGGATGGTAGAGTCAATGGGACATTACAACCATTCTAGAGAAGGCTGACAAGGCTCATCAGCCAATGCCACCTCTACAGGGAAATTCTGATGAGAATGAGGGGGTTTGAATCATCCTGTAGTCTCTTCATTTCCCCATGGACTGCTTTTGTGTTCCAAAAGCAGAAGGCATACACACAACGACTATGTGTACAATTGAGAATGTGAACCACCCCTCACCAAGTCATCAAAATAAACATCACCAGTGTAGTTCACCCACAATATCCAGAGAAGCATACAACACTGCCCCTGCAGTTCTGGGCCACTGGAGGCAGAACTCAGCCGTGCTATTAGGACTAGCAGACATTCTAAAATAAAAGCATTTTACTACAAGCAGTGGTGACAGGGAGAGATGCTGATGAGGAATGCATTCTTCAACAATGCCGATGCCATAAGCCAAGAGAGGCTGTAGAATAAAGTAGGATAGAAAGGGTTGATAATATAATTAGAAAAATGCAAGTGTCAGACCCCAGACTTGACCCTGTTTCGGAAGAGAAAAGGAATTCCAAAGATTTAGGTCAACTGACAGAATGAAACGCAGTTGATTTGATAAAAACGCAATTGATGAATGGCTTCTGCTATGGTTGCTGTAGGACCACTTGCTGCTGTCCAGCCCCAAGTCACCATGTCCCTCAGAAGCCCCTGAAATTCCACCAGGAAGCTTTTTCTCTGCCTCAAGAACCAAGAGGTAGGACATGAGGTGGGTTATTTCTAAGACAAGAAGGAGCTATTTCTGGTTTCAGTTCAGAGCCTGGAAGTTTAGACAGTGTCAGTGACAGAGGACCCTCTGACTAGCTTGTGCCAATCTCAGCAAAACCCCAGTTCTTTTTCATTTGCTTCCTTGTTTCTGTTATGTTTTGAGATAGGATCTTTCTATATAACTCAGACTGGTCTAGATCTTCCAGTGATCTTCCTGCCTCTGCCTCTTCCTGAAGTGATGGGAAGACAGGTGTGTGCCACCCAGCCAGCTCCCTTTAATGTCATTATTTAATGCCTACTAACTCCATCTAGAGAAAAGGTTAGTACAAGGTGAATAGAGGTGGCTATCCATAAAAATGGATGAATGGGTAAACAAGCTGGATAGCATTAGTAACAGAGTACTAGCATAAATTATAAAGGAACAACACAAATAAAACATACTTTTCTTCCTTAGCTCTATCTGAGCCATGCTTACACATCCAGCTATTCCCCTCCATCTGCATTCAAATTTAAACAGCTTTTTCATTTGAGACAGTCTCTTTTTTTAAAGATTTTATTTATTTATTATGTATACAACATTCTGCTTCCATGTATATCTGCACACCAGAAGAGGACACCAGATCTCATAACAGATGGTTGTGAGCTGCCATGTGGTTGCTGGGAATTGAACTCAGGACCTCTGGAAGAGCAGTCAGTGCTCTTAACCTCTGAGGCACCTCTCCAGCCCCTATTTGAGACAGTCTTAAGTCAAGTTAGTAACACAAAACAGAATGAAAAAGAGGAAAAACACTTTTAAGAACAGGTGACAATTCTTTGTCTGGCTTCTCATCAGATAGGTAGAAAGGGAAAATCAATCTAGTGTGTAAGAAAACATCTATCTCGCTGTCCAACTTTTAAATGGGACTTAGAGAGAACTGTACATTTAAGGAGTAGTAAGTGAAAACCCTACAAGGGGGACTGGAATATCCATTTTAGCTCGCCGGGGCAAAAGGGAAGTGAGCCTAAACACATCTGGGGTTCCCTCTGCCTGGAAAGCCTGAGGAAGCCAAGATGTGAACAGAGAAATGTAGGAGTCGGGCAGTAGACATTCCTAGTGAGGTTCTGCTCAGCTCCAGGGTGGCACTTATATCAGAGGATTTAATGTACTGTAGACTATTGATATTGGGCATTTGGAGAAAAGCAAGAGGAATTCTGGGGGCCTGGGGAGCCAATGTTTCTTTTTTTTTTTTTAAATGTCTGTGTACTTAAGGAAAGCCACCTTACCACAACAACCAACAGCGTGAGTCTAACAAACCTAGATTTCATGCTAAAGAAATGATGGGATTACTGTTGTGTGTTGGGCTGGGACTGTGTGCCAGATTGTATGTTCAGGTGATTTAGCATGTCCTGGTAGAGACCAACGGATCAACGTGAAGACTGGGGAAAGGATGGGTAGATGAGTCCAGCCCATCTCTAGCTAAGTCAATGAAACAGCATTCTTCCTCAGTCATGGTTTGGTTCATTTCTGCTGCTTATAAATGGAGTGCCAGGACAAGCATATGTCCCCTTGCTTGTCCCTCTGAATCCTGCCAGCTGTTGTCCCCAGATATGGGTCTGGTAATAAGATGGTTAGTGGAAGCTTGTAGATATATTTTTCTATTTTCATTTCTAGTTGATCCCACCGAAGACACCTAAGGGCAGGACCTTAAGGAGTCAAGATAAGAAGTATTGGTTTCGTGCATGCTCCTGGAACCCATTGCTATCTTATCTAAACTGTTTTGTTGTTCATAGATACCTGTGATGTACACTTGTGCTTGTAGACCACTTGTTTGTAGGTTAATGTGCAGACAGTGCACATCCAATTTGCCAATTGCCTAAGTCCCACACCTATACCATGCATCTCTCCCAATTTATATGGCTGGCCACGGATAGACTGAAACAAAAGCCGGGCTTCCACTTCTTAAGTGTCCACTAGCCTTGTGAAGGACATTCCAAACAAGACCGAGGGCTATCTCTTTTCAAAAACAGTTTAAACACGAGCATGTTTTTATTTTGTTTTGTTTTTGTTTTTGTTATTGCTGTTGTTGTTTTGAACAGCCTAGTTCCTTTTTATAGAAAAGTCATAGGAAATGACTGTTGGAATATTGCCTTCAGCTGATAATTTTTAAATATTTCAAAATTATACATCTTAAGCCAGGTATGATAGATAAAACCTGTAATCTCAGCTCTTGGAAGACCAGAGGACTGCTGGAAGCTTGAGGTCAAACAGTTCTAATAGTTTTAGGTCAACAAGGACTACAAAGTAAGCCACTGTCTCAAAACCAAATCAACAAACCAAGCCAAACACCCACACACAGACACACACCCACACATACACATACACACACACACACACACACACACACACACACAGACACGAAAGAGTAAGACTCACAGTTTTTGCCATGATTGAGCAATAGTGAAATTCATGAACAAAGGCATAATTAGGGAAGGTACATTATTTTGTGTGCTCATTTGCAGAGTTTTCGGAGCTACCCATGGCCGCACACATTCCATGTAGATCAAGCACTCTACCATGAGCTTTGCTTTAAGATGTTGGGTCATTTGGGGTGACTCATTACTAAGAGATTTGTACACATGTTTTTTAAGTTAGACTACACAAGATACCACAGCCATGGGCTATCGTTGATGCTTCTAAAACTCCTACAGGAGTTGTAGTGTCCTAAAGCCATCTCATTTATGTCCTGCAAAGTTCTATGAGATAACCATGGGTAGGATTTTTACTCAGCAGCTTCCCATTTCTGGACACCTGCCGCTGTCCTTAGCATCAGTCTGTACACTTTACTTAAAACCACTTCCTTTCTTGACTCCCTTCCCTATCTCCACCCCATTTCTCTCATTAGCATATACATTTTTCTTGAATAATAGACAGATCCCTATCTCACACTTCTCATTCATCCAACTCAAAGCCTTAATATGCTGCTAGAAATACCATCTAGCAATACCTATAAGCTTCATTGCCAATAACTTTGAAATTTTACCAAATACATTGACTAACGAACAAAGCATGTTATCACTGTAGGAAAGTCAGCACGGAAAAATGGCGACAGTGCTGGAGACTTCATTTATAGACACTACCTGCCTTCAGTTCTTTTCAGAATCTTTTTACGTAAGCTTCGACATTCATACTTCCAAAATGAAAAACAATTAGGACTCAGTGTGTGTTGGGGTGTGTGTGTGTGTGGTATGGTGTGTGTGTGTGTGTGTGTGTGTGTGTGTGTGTGTGTGTGTGTGTGTACCCCCAAAGAACAACTTCAACTTCAGGTATCATTCCAAAGTGCTGTCCAATTTGGGTGTTTGAGTTTTTTTCCCCAACTCCATCCTTGAACATCCATTTGTTTTAACCTGCTCGGCAATGGGATTACAAGTACTTGCCACCACATTCAGGTTGGGTTTGGAAGCCAGGTCCTTGTGCTTATAAGGCAAACACTCTTTGTCCACTGAGCTGTCTCCCGAGTTGCCAGGACTCAACATGTTGAGTAACATGTCCAAAGTCAGATAATCAGTCCATGACGATTCTGGAATTTCTTGAGACATATCAGAGGTTGATTATATATTTCCTAAAATACTATAAAGGAAATGGCAATGGCCCTCTCACTTCCTGTCCTTCAATACTTGTGGGATGAAAAACGAGTGCTGACTTTAGAAATGATTGATGGGTTTCAAAAGCAGATTTCTAAAAAAGAAAAAAACCTAATCTGAGCCACATGACCCACCTTGTTAATTTACGGAAACCATCCACTCAACCTCCCTACAGCCAAACTGAGCAAACTGGATCTTTAAAATAGCATTTTTAGCTTCAGGCAAGTTTAAGAATGAGGGCCAACAAACTCAGAGCAGCCAATTCTCAAACAGAAGCACCTGATGACTTGTTAGGGAGCCAGTAGGATGACCGTATGTAGCTTCAAGACTGTCAGGTCTAAATGCCACCATCTAAGTGTCAGCTTCCAGATCACCCCAGCCTTTCTAGGCCTGTTTTTATGTTGAGACTGGGCCATCTCTTAGGAGAATCATGCCTGAGTTTGTTGCCCAACAATAAAAACTGCACTCCACTAGTACAACATAATAAAGGTATGGTGCTCTCCCCAGATAAATTATTTATTTATTTATTTTATGGCATTGGTGTTTTGCCTGCATGTATGTCTGTGTGAGGGTGTTAGATTCTCTGGAACAGGGGTTAAAGACAGTTTTGAACTGCCATGTGGATGCTTGGAATCAAACCCGGGTCCTCTGGAAGAGCAGTCAATGCTCTTAGCCACTGAGCCATCTCTCCAGGCTATCTAAGAGGGGAGGAAATCATTTTAATAGAAATGCATTCACTAAGTGAGCTAAGCCAGGTAAAAAAGGACCAAGCTTGGCTGGCTTAACTCACAGGAGGAACTCAAATCATCAAAGTCATAGAAGCAGAGACTAATCGGCTAATGATTGCCAAGGACAGTAGTAGTGTTGCTTAAAAATGTACCCTACAGAAATTCAGTTTGGAGTGATGACAAAGTTCTGGGAATGGATCAATGGTGGTGCTTGCACAACAGCACAAGTATACTGAATGCCACGGAACTGGACATTTTTTTAAAAAGGTTTGAAACAAAACTTGACAGAAGGTTCCCAATTTAAGAGCACCTTCTGCCCTTCTGCAGCACTTGAGCTGGGTTCCCAGCATCCACATAGGCCAAGGCTCAACTGCCTGGAACTCCAACTTCAGGGGAATCTCACACCCTGTTCTGGACTCTGTGGGCATTGGGTTCATATGTAACGCAATACACATGTACACATTTAATTAAAAATAAAAATTAATCATCTTTAAGTAAACATAAATATAAGGCCCTTAAACATATTTTTGAGGGACCTTGGCACTTCGGAACTTTGGGCTTTTCTTTGTCTATTTGATAATTGTGAACTTGTCAGCAGTCGACCTGGCAGCCGTGTGGAACTTTGTATTGGAGCTTGGCAGCATCTGTCTCATAGCACAGACTGAGGTTTGCTGAGGCTGTTTGTGTAATCACTGGTGGTAAAATCAGGAAGATGCAAAGTGGGTGTGTACTGGAGTGCAGTTCAGCCAACCTTCTAGACCTTAAATTAGAGTGATGAGCATAAACACGGCAAAGAGGTTTTTTCCCCCCAACTAAATTGCAATTATATTTTAAATTACCTACAATTACCAGAAACCATCTCAAAGCTAGAAATTAACTTCTTAGGCGCAGGTCCCAGCAGATCAGCTGTTAAACGGAGCTTCTTGGGCCGCTGAACCTCTCGCTTCAGCTGCACCCAGGAGAGCAGTCGGGAGGTGGAGCCTGAGGTTCGTTGTCACGTGACTGAACAGCTGTCTGCGGAGTTGCTGGGCCTTATTTTTACAGCTTCCCAAATTAACAGTTTCATTCCATTCGGTGCCGTTTTCCTGAAATACTTAACTTGTTTTCTTTTTGAGAGCAAGTTCGTGTTTTATTTTAGGCTTCAGTGGAACAATTTCTATGCAACCAGTTTAGTCATCTAGTATTTAGGGCATGGAATTGGGACAAGGAGACACTGAGAATATCCCTGACTTGTGGCCATGATCTTAGTAAATGTTCTTATCTTCCAAGCTTCAGAGTGATTGTCAGACATAAGGGATGAAAGGCTGGGGAAGGGGTTCTTTCTCAGAGCTTTAGACACGGGGCTGGCTTTGGACACATGGTCTAAGCTGTCTTACCTGACCTTCATTGTCTTCTCTCTTTCTGTGAGAATATGCAGTGTTCTGGATGAGCCTCTGCTACACCACCTGGCTAGTGTGCAACTCAACAAGTGATGGACTTGAAGCCAACACCAAAGAGCACATTGCAATGTTAACATTTGTGCTTAATACTTTGGGGAGTGCATTAGCTAGTTTTAAACATCATGACCTGCTGTTTCTCTGATAACTCATAGTAAGTCTTTCTTCCTTAAATCCATACTCCTGTCTGGAATCCACCTCTTGAATGATCTTGGAAATAATGTTTTTTTCTGAGATAACTTCCTCACAACTCAACATCGGGGCTCCCACTGGAAGGTGCCTCCCACTGTGCGTAAGGGTCCCCCTCAGTTAATCCTCCCTGGAAATGCCCTCAAACTTTCCCAGATCCCATCAAGTTAACAATCAAGATTAACAAACCCATAATACCCTGATTTCCACCAAGTTCTCCACCTCTCCAGCATGTTACTCTTTGTTCTCCTAAGAAGCCTTGGTCCATGCTGTTGGCTGTATCTAACTTGCACACCCCATTTCTTCTCTACCTCATTAGCTCGCATTGTCTAGACTATGGAGGACCACAGGCTAGAGAGGACACTTCTCTAGAAGCCACTATATTACTTAAGACAGCCTTTTGCAATCCGCTCATTTAACAAAAACAGTGAGTGCCGCTGGCATGCGTCATGGTATGACTTGATGGGCTTCTTTTCATCTCACTAACCCTAACCCATCTCTAAGTATGGGGAAAGGGAGGGAGGGTCAGCTGGGAAGGAGTTTTTAAGTGCTGAGAAGGATAGCGTGAAATGTGTAATTTTCACATTTCTCTCAACCAGTGGTTCAGAGTGCAGATGAGACTCAAGCCTCCAGTGGAGGATGGTTGGATGTATGTGGAGTCCATGTGAGCTGCACGAACAGAAGGCTTTGGTCAGTGGTGAACTTAGACTCTTCAGGATGCAATTCTATTCTAGAGTCAGATTAACAGAGTTGTAACTGGGGGATAATGATGGAGATTGTTCTGATTATTGTTTTATATTTAATTAACTCATGCTCCTTTCAACAAATTCCTGGGAGATTTCTGAGGTGTAGACAGACAGGTATAGAATTAAAAGATAATAAAAATCTGGACTAAAGTATCTGCCATCATGGTGTACCAACATAAAGGCTTATTTACTAGTGTGTGGCAAGTCTTCAAAGTCATGAGTTTCACTGTGATCTTCTCCTATATGCACAAACTGTACTTTAAACATATTCACCTCTTACCACCTCCTTTATTATCCTTCCTTTTCCCTAATAATTCTTTTCTTGGGATGTGTGCACACATGTGTGAATGCATGTGTGCATGAATGTGTGTATATACGTGTGTGTGTGTGTGTGTGTGTGTGTGTGTGTGTGTGTGTGTGTGTTCTTTTTCTAGATTTAATATAAAAGAAAACATGTGATGTGTATCTTGCCTTTCTGGACCTCACTTACTTCATTTGCTATAATGGTATCTAGTTTAATGTGTTTCCATGTAAATAGCATAATTTCATTCTTTAAGGCCAACCAAAACCCTGTTATGTGTACATGCCACCTTTTCTTTTCAAGACAGAATTTTTCTGTGTAACAACTCTGGCTGTCCTGAAACTCACTCTGTAGACCAGTCTGGCCTGAAACTCACAGAGATCCACCTACTCTGCCTGCACCACCACGGCCTGGCATGCCACTTTTCTTTATCCAGCCATCTGTCAACAGGCACTCTAGTGGATTCTGTAGCATGACTACAGTGGCTAGAACTGTAGTTCTAGTTCACCCACCATCAAATACAGCTATCTCTTCTTGTACGCCGACTTTGATCCCTTCAGGTGTATGGCAAGGATGGTACAGCTGGATCATACAGTCACTCTGTTTTTAGAAGTCCCAGTAACTTCCTAACCAATTTAGACTGTTGCAATAACTGACTTAATAGGGATACTTTTTATATTAATAGAAAACTTGACTCCAAGGCAAACATCTGTTGTAGTTGTTCAGAGTTCAGAAATCCCCATGGCAGATGTCTCTCCAATATCTTACTGTAGGATGACAGCAGCCATTACCCTAAAACAAATTCGGTGTTCAAAGTAGGAAGAATGGCAGCAGGAGGGTGCTGTAGTGACATCCATAAGGAGGGAAGCTGTCTGGAGACTTCCACTTATGCCCCCTGGTCCAAACTGTCACAAGACCCACGGAGCTGTAACACTTGGGCAAAGTAAATATTAGGTTTTTCTAACTTCTCTCATGGGATGTTAAAGGACATGTGTTTGAGAACAAGAGTTGGACAACCAATGGCAGCTGTGACTGTGCCATCTAACTCTCAGAAGTATTCAGAAGTATTCAGCCATCTATCAATGTGGTGCTCTTTGGAACTCTTTTAAGGTTAAAACCCTGGCAAAAGGACAGCATGGTGCAGTGTTTAGAAACTTCACTGGTTACTGTGGCAACACACTGCTTCCAACAGGCTGTGGCAGAGGATGAAGCTTTTGCTGTGGTGACAAGGATATCTTCTGAACCTGCTGTTTGGATCAATTTGAAACAAGTGCAAACAGAAAGGCCTGTCTTGATTTAACTTGGCACCCTTGTTTATTCATGGGTGCTCCTAAGAGCTTTTCAAGTAAATCTTGCAAGTCATAAGCTAAATGAGGTAGGCAAGCTCTCCTCACACTTAGGGAGCACACACTGATCAGGAAGAGTAACGGTCCCTTAGTTCTGATGAGGGACTTTGAATTAAAGGAAACATGAAATAAACAACAGGATTTTAGCACACTGGGGATCTTGAAGCCATTCCATCCTCTGTCTGTGCAATGCCTCTCAGCTTCAGGTGGCAGGAGAGGCTTTTGTACATTTGGCCTGAAAACTGTCTAGAGTAAAGCTTAAGACAGAGTCATGCTGTCCCACAGAGATGTGCACATACAGCACACACATGTACATGTTCCAAATAAATTAATGGATAAATATGTGTAGTTATCCCCCAATACATTTTAACAGCTATTATATTGTAAACTATCTGTTGTATAATAATTATTTAAACTGTGAAGCTGTGTCTTTGCCAAAGTGCCTTCTGATTGGTTTAATAAAGAGATGAATGGCCAATAGTTAGTCAGGAAGAAGCTAGGCAGGACTTCTGGGGACAGAGAGAACTCTGGGAAGAAGAAAGGCAGAGTTACAAGCCGGAAACAGAAGGTGCAAGATAGAAGAGAAGTAATGCCACCTGACAGAAGGTAGATTATATAAGTGGGTTAATTTTAAATTATAAGAGGTAGTTGAGACAATCCTAAACTAAAGGCAGAGCTTTCATAATTAATAAGAAATCTTCATGCCATTATTTGGGAACTGGCTGGCAGGACAGAGAAAGACTAGTTACATATGGTACTCAACATGGACTAGAATATCCACACAAGGCTTCTCCGGTAGGCTTGGTGTACAGTGGCTGGGCTCTTTCAAGAGGCCCTAATGTGAAGTAGAGCCCTTGAGCAACCAGCATGCTAGGTAAAAATGCCTGCCACATCATGGACACAGCAGCTTCTCGGAGCTGTCTGCATGAGACTAGACTCTCAGTGAACCAAGGAGGGTGAGCTAGCAGCCAGAGACACAGTGGCTGGTGTGGACATTTGAGGTTTGTCTCGAGGGCAGAGAAGACTGCAGGTACACAGTCCAGACCAAGAAAACTTTTAAACAGATATTGTAAATGAATGGGTATAGACAGTCATAAAAAAATTAAATAGTTTAAAAATAAAGTTTTTAAAGAAAGAATAAAGTAACATAAAAAGAATAAGCCACGTAAGGATGGGAAATACACAAGGCATCTGAATAGTGTATGGTGCTTTGATGACTTTAAATTATTTAAATGCTAATGTACAAAAACAATAGCTGCTGAGAGACATTGGACTATGGAAAGTGCTAAATTAAACCAACCTATATATTAAAAATGTCTTCACTTCAGAACAGAAGTCAAAAAATATGTTGTGCTTGTGGAGAGGTTATGTCTTTGTTTCCACAGGAGACAAAAAGTTATGGTTCTCTTCTTAATGATGAAGATCAGATTTGACTCAGCTGAAAATCTTGACTATAGACATGAAAAAACAAACCAAGAAAGACTACAGGACAGGTGACATGTCTACTTACCTCTACTATGGGAACAGTACTGAGACTGGATGAGACGTGATAAATCTTGTTGGCTTCAGAGTCCTTATGACTTGTTACATGGCATCTTTTCACATGGCATGAATACAAGTTTGGTTATACTGTCCGAGTAGACTTATAAAGTTAACAGATACCTTTTACCTTCTCAAACATAAAACAAATAAACAAAAAAAAGAAACAACTTTAGCTGATTTGTACACACCATACATTCCTTACTTGTGTTAATGCAGATCAGATATATATGTTGATTTTAAAAATGTGTATTTTCAGAAGGAAAAAAGGACAAAACATCAATGAAGACAAGTAGCCCGGGTGATGCATCCTCTCAGAATGCTTCTGTTGCAGTTTCCTCAAAATTCTGCATCTAGAACAACTTCAAAGCTGTTAGCTGAGATGATCCAACCTCACAGACTATCCAACCAAGACTTCAGATAAGCTCTACACTTTCCCATAACACAGAGACTAAATAAAAAATAATGCAGCTAGTTCTCCCAGGACTTGACCATTATCCTAATATTCTCAGGGTCCCCTAAAGATTCTTTGCCCCCATACCACAGGAAGTAGTCTAGAAAACATGATACCCACATTCCTAAGAGATGGGGTGGATGGTTTTTGGTTGTTCAATGGATTATTGATGCTTATCATTGTTTAGGGGGTTGGTTGCAAGTTGTTGGTCGTGGCCAAGGAGAAAGCTGAGCAAAGGAGACTAGATTCAGGGATCTCATTCTGAAAAGAAAAAAATGGGGATATATAGGAATGATAAAAGGGTATATTTTGAATCTACTTTTAGACTAATCTCAAATATTTTACATTGGTATGGATTTTTTGTATATTGATACAAATTTAATGTTATTTTTGTTAAAATGTGCTATTTATATGCTTCTCTTGTTTAAGGTATTTTTGTATAGTGATAAAAAATTAATGTTATTTTTATTATAACATGCTTCATATATGTTTCTATTTTTATTTAAAGTATTGTCCCTATGCCGCTCATTTAACAATGTAATGTAAAATTCTAGTCCTTGAAAGTTATTATTACAAACAATTTAGGATACTTAAAAAATACAGATTAATAGTTAGTCATCTAACAACCAAATTTGTAACTGTGTTAGGTATGCCTTTAAGGTTAAGCAGAGATATATTTTAGATAGATGGATGGTCTTCAAACACTTCAGAGATCTACAGTATATGGCACTTAAAATGTTTTAATAATATAATCCTTTTCATGACAGTGAGACACATGGTAGCACAAATCCACTTCAGAGAAGATGATGAGCATTGAATAACCACCATGTGGAGTTTACTTTCTTTGTAGCAAAAGTTAGCCACTGGGCAAGAACCTGCCCTTGCCTCCACTGCTGACAGTATGCCATCCAACTGGATAAAGAGAACATACAAAAAAGTGACTTCTGAACTTTGCCAAGACAAGATAGGATTGTCCTTCAAAATTATTCCTTCTCAGAAAAGTCTTGTCAGATATTCTAGGGCTATAGGCCAAAGATGGATGCCCCAACATTGCAGAGGAACCTTGGGTGACTGTCCAGGAAGCTAGATGTTTCTATCATTTCTATAGTTCTATAGTAAACTTTCTGTTTACTCAGGCAATATTATCCTTCTCTGGTCTCTGATGGAGTTGTAGACTAGATAGTTATACTTACAGTTTTCCTTGTTACCAAATTCAGAAAAGAAAATTATATGAGATATAAAGTATAAAAGGTTGAGAGACATAAAAGCTTAAATTGTTTATCTAAGAAAATATTTTGAGGTCTAAAAATATAGTTTTGGAGGCCGGGAGGTAGTGGTGCTCACCTTTAGTCCCAGCATTCGGGAGGCAGAGGTAGGTGGATCTCTGTGAGTTCAAGACCAGCCTGGTCTACAAGAGCTAGTTCCAGGACAGCCTCCAAAGCCACAGAGAAACCTTGTCTCGAAAAAATAAAACAAAACAAAAAATTGTTTTGGGTTGGTAATACAAGTTAGGATAGAAAGTGAATTAGGTACAAAACTTTGAACTCACTAAGATAGGATAGATAATACAGTACTTTCTGTGAATTTGCCAAATACATATGTAATTCTTACCTGGTAATTTTTCTTACTGTGTGTAGCTTTACTATGTTAGAATTAAAATGTTTCCTTTTTATTTAGACAAAATGGGAAAATATTGTGTGAAAATGTATTAGCTGTGATTAGTGTAACAAAAAGCTGAACACCCAAGCTAGGCAGGAGGTATAGGCAGGATTTCTGGGGAGAGAAAGGAAGGGGAGCAGAATCTAGGTGCACAGGATGCTAAGAGACAGGGAGAGGAAGCAGGAGATGTAAGATGGAAAAGAGGTAATACCAGGTAGTAGAACATATATTAACATAAATGGATTAATTTAAGTTATAAGATCTAGTAAAGAACAAACCTAAACTATAGGCCAAGCTTTTATAATTAATAAGAAGCCTCCATGTCATTACTTGGGAACTGGCTGATGGGGAAGAGAAAGACTAGTTATAACTATTGGAAGCCATTTTCTCTGGCCAAGGCATAATAAACCAGGATAGGCACATGACCCAAGATGGACCAGCTGAATTCACTCTTTCAAGAATTTGAACTTTAGATCTAGAAATGGTTGAATGGACATAATGTCTTGATGTGACTGTGTTGATGGAGATGCAAATGTCAACAAAATGTCTGTCATACTACATAAACTGGAAAAGTAGAGAGTATCAACCTATAGAGATGACATGGAGAAAGTGAAATAAGCCAAGCAGAAGCAAGAGCTAGGTGGCTAGGTCATCACTGCCTGGCTCTGTGACTTTGTACTGCTTGGTTCAGTTCTGGTCACTTTGAAATTTGTGCCCTTGGTGTCTGAGGGAAACCCCATGACCTTGTAATAATTTATGTATGGTTTGTTTTGTTTGTTGGTTTAACCAGCTTAAGTTAGGTGTGTTTTTTTGTTACCTGCAATCAAAACTGTCAATGCCCATATTATGGTCACTGGATGATCTGTTTTGCATTATCTGCAGATTTTATTTACCATACCCTCTCTTTTCTCTGTGGATCAGGAGTTGACCATATGCAGTGCTACAAGTTCAATTCAGTTACCCTGATCCAAGCTTGAAAAATGTAACACCTTCCTTGTCACCAGACTGAATCTCCATCAAAGTTAGAAATGTATACCACTGTGTGTTATAATAAAATGCTTACCACTAGTCTGGGTCTGTAGAAAAAACCTGGAGTACACTGTGTCCTTGGTGAAGGCTTTAAAAAAATTAAAAACTCAAATGCCTTGCCTCTTTAGATATGCTCAGCCTTGCCTATGTTACCAGTAAGCTGTCAGAATGCATTGGCTCCCTGGCCATTTTAGTCTCTGAATTACAACTTTGTATGGCCTTCCATGGCAAGAGACTGTGACCCAGTTAGTCTAAGGAAGGTCTTGAAATTGTCAACAATCTCTAAGGTGCCATCTTCCAATGCTGGTGATCAGCTGCTACATCCATCCATTCAGATGGAGCTGACAGGTCATTTTAGGTATGGCCTTTTCCTCTCAGAACTGTCTTGATAGGAAGAGTCTTTAAATGTTCTGAAGATGCTAAGAGCTGGTGAACCCTAGGATGGGTAGATCCATTGTGGATATGGGAAAAAGACCAAGATAATTGACTATAACAAATTGCAGGGCAGAGCTTGTATAATCAGGGCTTCGATGGAGCTCAGTGGTGGAGTGCATTCCTAATATGTACAGGGCTGTGAATTAGATCTAGGTGAGTTTCCTCACACAAGAGGAGAAGAGATGTGTACATTAAAAGAGATGCTTTGGTTTGTGCATTTTTACCTCTACCTGACCACTTATATGCACAGAGAGCTTCTGAGTGGACATGTGAGCAGTGGTAGAATAGAAAATTAGCTCAATAGAACTTTTGAAAGTTCACTGTGCTGATTAGGGCACCTATAACCCAAATAGTTTCAGGGAAGACAGTCTTGCTGGCATGAGTATTGTAGACTTACTGAAACAAGTGTTACGGATTGCCTTTGTAAAATATGAACATGGGCTGGAAAGGGGGCTCAGAGGTTAAGAGCACTGGCTGCACTTTCAGAGAACCTGAGTTCAGTTCCCAAAATCTATATGCTGCTCACTCACAACCACCCATAACTCCAGTCCAGGGGGATCTGGTACCCTCTTCTAGCCTCTGCAGACACTGTGCATACATACACGCAAATAAATAAATACATAAATAGTAGATTTTAAGAAGATTCCATTCCAATCCCAACTTTGTCTGAAATGATGATAGCAAACACAATATTGGCATACCCTTAGCTTTTATCCCAGGGTCCACTGCAGACATTGAAAGCCTTTTTGTGATGTCTCTTAAAAAGCACTCTTATAGTTTAGAATCATTTTTAATCACAAGTCACCATTTTAATTGTCATCCAAACTTGAGTTGGCATGTCAGGTCATAGGATTTTTCATTTGTGGCCTTTTCTGGTGTCTTTTCCCTCCTATTTCACAGAACAAAACCTATAAGTAGCCATGGCGTTGATTTTCCTTCTCAGCCTGCTGTGCTGTTAAATCACCGAGGAGATGCACCTCTGGCCATGCCCATACGGGTGTTTCTAGAGAAAATGAACTGAGGAAAAATCCACCCAATATTGGCAACACCATGCCATGGACAGAAAAGGAAGAGCAGAGAAAGCAAGCTGAATAGCAGCATCTATGTGTCTTTGCTTCCTGACTGTGACACAACCTGACCAGTTGTCTCAGGCTCCCTTGCCATGATGGCCTTTATCCCCTGTCTTAGTTTGGGTTTCTATGGCTGTGAAGAAACACCATGACCACAGCAACTCTTATAAAGGAAAAGATTTCATTGGAGCTGGCTTATGGTTCAGAGGTTTAGTTCACTGTCATCATGGCAGGGAGACTGGCATCAGGAAGACAGACATGGTGCTGGAGAAGTAACTCAGAGTTCTACATCCAGAACTGCAGCAATTGGGAAGAGAGTATGACACTGGGCCTGGCTTGAGCTTCTGAAACCTTAAAGCCCACCCCCAGTGACATACTTTCTCCAACAAGGCCACACCCCTTAATCCTTTCAAATAGTGTCACTCCCTGGTGACTATTCAAATCTATGAGCCTAAGGTGACTGTTCTTATTCAAACTACTCTACTAGTACAGTAACTCATGGCTTCCTGGGGCTGAGTATACTTCTGTGTCCAACTTGAAGAGTATAAACGTCACCTATGCTAACCCGATAAACCAGAAGACCCACCTCACAGGCCCTGTTGCTTAGTGATGAGACAGGCACAAGATCCTGTCAGACCGATGAACTAGACTTCATTTGCAGTTACCTGGGGACAAAGCAAAACACATCATATTTCTTTTCTGGAGTTACTGAGTTCACATAGACTTTGGCTCTTCCATTTCCAGGAGTCATCTTGGTAACCCAGAGGGAACTTATTGAAGAAGCAGGAAGTGAGACAGAGCCCCAGTACCGCCATTGGTTGTCTTTCATTCAGCAGTATCAGATGAAGCTGATGCAACCCTTGGAACCTTCTAGTGCTGGATATTAATTCCCTTAATTTGTCTACATTCGGAGGGTGGTAGATTCATGCCACACACAGTTGAGTGATTCCACTGATTCCTTTCCCTTCTATTTAAACATAAAATCCATGTTTCAACCTTTCTAATTATTTATAATTTATGTTGGTTGCCTTTGGCAATCTGGAATTTAGTCCTTCTATCTGAGAATGAGGCATTCAAAAGCCAGATGAAGTGGGGACTGATTGCTTCTTCACTGCTATTGTTATTTCAGGGTGAAAGCAGGAAATGCCATTGCAAATGAATTTTCTTAGAATTAGAATTACAACAGACAACATCAGAAAGCCTTGACAGGATCATACATGGGACCTTAGATCTTAAGGGAAGAAGCCTGAGTAAATTCACCATTTTCATTTAATAAAATAGGGAACTGAGGCCCAGAGGTTCAGTCTATTCTCCATGGTCACAGAGTCAACCCTGTAATCCAGGTCTCTTTGGTTTCATTTGGTCCTGTGACACTGCCTCATGCTCAGACTGGGATTAAAACAGGCAGAGTCCCTCACAAAAGGCATGAGTGTCATGTTTAAAATGTGCTAGCATCGTGGAGGGAAGGAAACCAACAAATAAGCAGCTTTATTAAAATCCAGCCTTTAAAACAGCATTTAAAATGTTGTGTTACATCAAAACAGCAAAAGAAATGAAATAGAAAGCACTTGTTGGTCCATGTGTATCGGGTACAGATTTCCCTAGTATTTCTGATTTGTTCTCCTTGTGTTTTCCAGTTGGAGAAAAGTCATAGTTCCCTCTTAGCCCCTGCCACACTAAAGATACATCACTAGAAACATGGCTTCCTCCCACACTGAAGCTCTTCAAGGTGAGAATGGCACAAATGATACCTGTGAGATATTTGCAAGTAGTAGATTATTGGCAGTTCACAAAAAGTCCGTATTTGTATCTTGAGATGTTTCTGTTAACTCCTTGCATTCCTCAGTGAGATATATAGCTCACACAGCAATAAATCATTTCATTCCAAATACACAGAATCATGGAATTTGGGGTGAGAGGGCTATTTAGAAACTGCTTAGTTCAACATTTATTGATGAGCCCAAGACCCAGGAAGATGAATTGTCTGAATGTAACCTTGGGTAAGAAGCTATTATGAATCTTTCTGTAATGTCACATGAAATTATTTTTTTCATCTAAGTCAGGATTTTCATTTCAAAGGTTGGTGACTAATGAAGTATTCCAATGTGTACTTCATATACTAATGTCAATTTAAATATCTAAATAAAATGGAACTACGGCTCATTTGAGTACTTAAGCTAAAACATATTTTCTTACCTTTTTAATTCCCTTTCCAATCATATTCCAAAAAGCAACAATAGTTATTACAGGAAAGTTTTTTCCTATTTAGTCTTTTATAATCTTATATTTGAGAAATATCATTAAGATATGCTCACATCAATCTTTTGTTTAATATGCATTGAACTTTAAAATGTAATGAATACATAATAAGAAATTTATTCTAACACTCCCCTAAATTGACACACACAGAATCCTTGCTGGTCTGAACACTATCTCTGACATCCCAGATAGGTTGTGATTTGATTAGTGAAATTGACATGTCACATGCAAAGAGACCCTCGAAATGTGGCAAGCATGCTGGGTCTCCACCATCAGAAGTAAACAGTAAAAGAAGACTGCCCCTGTTTTACCTTGAAGGGGAAACAAACAATCAGGAAATATGAGAAAGAGCTCACAAGTACTTTCTAAAGACAAAAAGCAGATGAGGTCTGCTGGCCCCATCACAGGGTGGCAGATGCCATCAAGCCGGGCATGTACTTGGGAAGGGGAGGTTATATAGCCAAGGGAGACATTTGTTTTATAGAAGCTTGCTCTCCTGTATTCTTCTCTGCCAAGGTCAGGGTCTCCAAAACTTAACTGTGCTGCGTTGGCCTCATAGGTTCTGCCACCTCCTAACACTGAGAACTAAATTTTCAGGACATGAAATGTTACTGTAAACACTGAGATCATGTATAATCATAGCAGTATCTTAATCCACAGGGTCAAACCGAAGAAACTTAACTAATTCTACATATTCCATTCTCCCCAAGAGAAAAGACCAGCCTTTGTAGACTTAGAACTGTAAGTCTGTGCATACAGTTATTTGTCTCTCAAATAACTGAGAGCTTGAGAGCATATGTTCAATCACAAAGAGTGAAGTCCTAGACCCTGAGGAGCAAAACAGTTACTCTTACTCAGTGGTGGCACACGCTTTTGATCCCAGTAGACACAAGCTTTTGATCCCAGTACTCAGAAGGCAGAAGCACACAGATCTCTGTGAGTTTGAGGCCAGCCTGATCTACAGATCAAGTTCCAGGGCTGTTACACAGAGAAAACCCTGTCTCAAAAACAAAACAATGAAATAAAAAAAAAAAAAAAACAAAAAGGAAAAGCAAAAGAAGAAGGAGGAGAAGTAGAAGAAGAAGGAGAAGAAGGAAAGGAAAGAAAGAACTTCTAGAACCTGCAAATTTAGGCCATTTTTAAGGTTAAGTCAATTGTTTTATAGAGAAATTTATTTAAGAATTCGGAAAGCTTGTACAATCAAAAGAGCTCTTTCTTTGAAGAGTATGAGTTGTAAGTTACTCAGTGTTATGGATTGTGCTGTAAGTCCCACAGAAACTAAATTTCTTATCTTAGAATTGATTTTCAGTCATGAATAGTGCCAGACCAAGTGACAAGTACAGAAGGGTGTCCTGTGCAGTATTTACTGTGATAGCAAAATGCCAGCCTCAGGGCTGGAGAGATAGCTTAGTGGTTAAAATTATTGGCTGCTCTTCAAGAGGACAGTCATTCAATCCTTGTCACCTACATGGCAGCTCATGAGTGTCTATAACTCCAGTTTTAGAGGATCCAATGTCCTCTTTTGCCCTCTGAGGGCACCAGGAACGCACATGGTATACTTACATGTAGGTAAAGCACTCATATTCATAAGATAAAAATGATTTTTTAAAAGTGTTGGTACCACTACCTAAACACCATCAATATGAGGCTTGCTAGAGGATTATGTTTCCATTTTTCAAAAAGTGTGCTGTGGGAATGTCTTGTTTCTCTTTTATTTTTTATGTGACTAGATGATGTAGGTAAGAAACTCCAAAACACGTACTTCCAGGAAGCAGTTTTCCAGAGGAAGCTGTCAATCATAAAAGGCTCCATGTCTTCATTTCCTCTCCTGAGGAAAACTGTTTGAAACAACAAGAAGGCCATTTGAGGCTTTGAAATAAGTGTCTCCAATGTCCATAAGACCCACTTAAGTCCTCATATTAGAGAGGGCCTCACTGGACATAATTATTGTCAAATAGTTAAGATAGATCTTAAACCCAAAATTTTCATTTTCAGAAATCTATATTGAGAAAACAGTTGCACATGTCAACAGAGGCATTTAAAATACCCCACAATATCACCTTGGGAAAAGATTAAATATGATGTTGAAGTCCAGGAATAGAAATGTGGCTAAATTACAGAGTATAGCAGAATAATGTGTCTTCAATAAAAAGCAACATTTGGGCTGGGGAGGTGGCTCAGTAAGTAGAGCTTGTCTTGTAAACATGAGGGTTGAATCTAATCTCCAGCACCCTTGTGAAATACAAATCCCAAGTCAGGTGTGGTTGTAGTAACATGTGATGGTGGCAATCTCAGTGCTGGGGGGCAAAGACAAGCAGAGCCTGGGACTCACTGGCAGCCAGCCTAGTCTAATAATGGTGCTGTTCCAGGCTTGTGAGATCCTGTCCGAAAAAAATAAATAAAAGGCAACAGCTCCTGAGGAACAATACACATACACAAACGCACACACATACATGCACACACATATACACACAACACACACAAAAGAAAATCATGTGGTCAGTAAAAATTATACTGAGAGCTCAAAATTGTAAGCAGATCTCTGATGTGGTTCCATGTCCATTTGTTTGTTTGTTTGTTTGTTTGTTTGTTTGTTTGGGTTTTTCGAGATGGTTTCTTTGTGAAGCTTTAGAGCCCATCCTGGAACTCACTCTGTAGACAATGCTGGCCTCAAGCTCACAGAGATCCTCTTGCCCATGCCTCCCAAGTGCTGGGATTAAAGGCGTGAGCCACCACTGCCAGGTAGGTCTGTTACTTCACAGATCCCTCAAGAAACAAAGATCTGATGTGCACTCATGTCGTAGTTGCATCGCTTCAGTCCAGTCACTAGTTGTGCAGCCCCTCCATAATGAGCTCTGAACTGGTGAACCCTGGGACCATCTCTTCTGCCCCAGCTGAGCCTTGCTGCAGAGTAGAAGCTCCAGGGTGGAAGAAGGGTGGACAAGCATCTCTTTAGACCCACCCAGCCCTTCTTCTCCTCACCCAGCTTGCTATATGTGTCATGAGCAGGAGGAACAAGGTCCAGGAAAGTTCCTGCTTGAAGACTGCTGCTGTAAGTTGACATTGCCTCCTCTGGACATGGTAAATTCTGCTGTATGCTGTTTCCGCAGCCACCCAAGGGCCTCTCCACGGTCAGTTCCTTCTGTGTGGACAGAAGTTCATCTTTGGCTGCCACTATGAAGGCCAGTTGGCTTCTTCATCAAGTGCTCTTTCCACTACCTTCGGAACAGTGCAGGCAACTCATTCAAACTATGAAGGACTCACTTTTGATCCCCCTGGGTCAGCACTGTCCTATGGATTTCACATACACTTTGGGAACATCTCCAAATGGTCTGCTGCTGCAATAGCCTTGTCTGTCGCACAACATGGAGAATCACCAATCAGCTTTCCAGGTTGTCCTGTGGACCAGGATTGTTAGAGTTAGGCTCAAACCTCCATAAATCTGTTGACTAAAGGCCTGAGAAGTGGGAGTTATGGATGAAAACAGACCCCAAGAAATCCTCTTCCTCAGAGGTACCATTTAAGAACTCTCCCATGATTCAACCTAAATGCCAATGGTTGAGGCCTTCCCTATGGCAGAGCCCCTTCTTTAATTATGAGTGAGCACATTCCGAGTTAGGAAACGAGCTCCCAAGATTGATTTGGAATTGTGTTGCTGTTGTGTCTTTGTGTTTCAGCAGAAACAGAGCCTTAGCATCCTATTTCCATGCATTTGCTTGTTTGCTGACTTTTAAACAAGTATCAAGAAGAACCGTTTGAGAGCTCTAATTTCTATGATCAAAGACACAAACAAAAGGAAAAATGATATCCTGCTAGGCACCTCCTCTTAAAGACCCTGTGACTTCTCATCACTCCAGAAGAGTTTGTTCCGTCTGGGATTAGGAAAACAGGTTGAGAAAAACATTTCCTCTCTTTCCCTTCACTGCAGTTTGTCTTTCTGCACTAGGACCTGTGATACCCAGAAGTGTACTTGGATTGGCCTAGATCAGATCACCGACTCCAGGACAGAGGCTGGGGGTCCAGCCCAAGCTCACCAGCAATTCTGGGAGTAGGAAGGATCAACATGAATTTGAATGCTGGTTTCATGTTCATTTCTTGATCGATTTCTGAATCTTGCCAGTAGAAGGGTGCGTGGGTGGATGATAATGTGTCTGTTTAAGCCATATGGCACAGGAGCAGCTGGTCAAAACCATCCTGGTTGTGTTTGTAGTGACAGTATTTGTCAATAAGATTAGCATTGGAATCAGTAAGCTGTATAAAGCAGATGTCCTCTTTTTGTGGAAGTAAGCTGCATCCAGTCAGTAAAGAGCCTGAACTAATCAAGAGGATGACTCCCCCAAGGAAGTGGGACCCTTGAACTGGGTCATCCCAAGTCTCCACCTTTGTATGTGAACCAAAACACTGGCTTTTCCTGAGTCTCTCACTTGCCAGATTTCATCCCAGAGTACACTGTTGGCTCTCTGGGGTCTCTAGACTGATGGCTCCCCTTGCATGTCCTAAGCCTTCTCAACCTCATCAATCTCCTGTTTCAACTCTTTGTAGATGATTTCTTTATGTGTGTTTATAGTGATAGGTAGCTAGAGTCTCCCTGATTCAGCATGGGATTATATCCTAGTAAATGTATCATAGTTGAAAATATCCTAAGCTGAAACTGCATGTAATCCTTCGGATGAACCAGACAGTCTGTCTTGGTATCCAGCATACCAAAAGAATATTTCTTAACCCAGAAGATCAACAGGCACCAGCTGGCATGATTTCTGCTGAATGCTCATTGCTCTTGTTTCAGCCTAGAATTGAAAAGTTCCAAATAGAACGCTCATAAGTTGGGAACTACTTGTGCATATGCACATATAAATATCCTATTGGTCTTTCCTTTTCTCTGGAGAACCTTGACTTGGAGAAGCGTGGAATCTATTTTCTGCCTTGTAGTTTTGTTATGATGATTCTATTAGTTTATTTTTTTTACTATAATGAAATACCTGAATCTGAGAAACTTTATAAAGAAAACAGGTTTGTTCAGGAAGTCTAAGGGTAGAGGCCTTGTATCTAGTGACAGCCTTCTTGCTGGCCGAGTTGCAAAGCCACAATGCAAGAGATAGGCTCTCTCTCTCTCTCTCTCTCTCTCTCTCTCTCTCTCTCTCTCTCTCTCTCTCTCTGTGTGTGTGTGTGTGTGTGTGTATGTGTATGTGTGTGTGTGTGTGTGTGTGTGTGTGTTGGCGTGTGCAGGCACATGCTCATACACTCTGGTGCACTTTGATTTTTCTTTTTCTTATGAAGTTAATAATAGTTAACCACGGTGTTTCCACTCTGTTAAGTTTAACTATTATCGCCTCCCAAAGTACCACTTACAATCACATAGTCAAACTGTTTCACCTGTTTCAAACCTAACAATGGAAATTAAAGTCCAACACAGGAGTCTTGGGTGGTGAGGGGGACATTCAAGCCACATCCAAACAATATCAATGATTAACAAAACGAAAGGAAGCATGTTTTACTATGCTCAACTCAGCATGGGAGCTGGCCAGCACATTTAAGTGACATCTTCCTTCTCCTTCATTTAGTAATTGCTGCTTAGATGGCCCAATGAAAACACATACTTCTTTGTCATTCATTATTTAATTAAGATATTTACTAATTGTTTAAATGTGGGCCAAGAAAATTGGAAGAAACAAAAGACTTAATGAGCTCTGGATGTGTTAAACCTGATGTTTCTGTAAGATATACAAGCAGAAATGTAAATTTGGCCACTTCAGTAAGTCTGTGTGAAGTGGCAAAATTGAAGTTCAAGAACTGCCACTTAAACCTCGCTTTTACATCAGCCCATTTCCCATTGCTATAAGAAAATACTCAAGCCTTGTAAAGAAAAGAGGTTCACCTAGCTCAATACTTCTAAGGCTACAAGCCCAAGATTTAGTGGCAGCAACTGTTTGATGTCTGGTGATATTACCCTTGACTATATCATACCTCAGCAGAGGCATATGCATTGAAAAGGAAGTCTCTAGAGAGAGTTGGCCAGGCTTATTCTTCCAAATAATTCATTCCCTTAGGGCCTGGCTGGAGTCCTAAGACATCTGCATCCACCTCTTCTGGAAAAGATCAGGGAACCCCAAAGACCTAATTCCATCCTACTCACGCCCCTCCTAAAGACCCAACACATATCATCACTATGTTAGGACTCAAGCTCCTAGCATGTAAAACTTTGGGGGACACCCTCAAACCATATCCGAACCCCAGGAAATAAGCAACAGAACCTCCAGAGGGCTAACACAGAATCCAACCTACCTCCACAGTTTCTGATTAAGAAGGTTGGGCCTGGGGATTTGGCATATCTAACTAGTTCCCAAGTGGTACTGATGCTGCGGGTCCTGAGTTCCCACTCTAAGAATCACTGGTCAACGCAGGAAATAATTCCAGGAGTTACCAACAGAAAGATTGTGTTTAAATCGTGGGACTAGATGAGATTGTCTAATGAGACTTAGGCGGGGAAATAAGAGATAGAGACAACAAAGGAGTTCCGAGGAGGGGTGGAGAGCACAGAGACAACAGATGGGATCAGAGGAGGGGAGAGAAGTCAAGAGTATGGGCTTCCAGAGGCCACAGAAACTGGGAGTTCAGATCCAGACAGATGCAATCATGGGAACTGCTAAGTAGCACAGTGTGGGAGAGCAATGCTATGACCATGGATTTATCCCTTTTAGAAACATGGTCAAGGGCAAATACCATGTGGACACTCCACTGAGTCTTTCCCAAAGCTCTGTTGTATCTGCTTCATAGTGAAGGAAACTGAGGCTCAGGTAGACAGTGGTGTTAGGGCAACAGGGGCCTGAGCTCACATTTCTTTCTGTTAGAATCTTAAGGCAGGTAGAACTGACCTCCCCTCTCCTGCTGCTAAAATCTGTAAGGCAAAGGCAACCTGCAAGACACCAGAGTAGACATTTTTCTGGCTCCTCCCCTCAAACCCTAGAACTTGGCTGCTTGCAGAGCCTCTCAGTGATGCTCCCTCTGCTTCCAGTTCACCTCCCTCCCTCCCTCCCTCCCTCCCTCCTCCCTCCCTCCTCCCTCCCTCCCTCTTTCCTTCCTTCCTTCCATCCTCTCTTTATGTTTGGGGCTAAGTGTATGTTCGTGCATCATGTATGTGAAGGTTGCTGGATCCCTGGAGCTGGAGTGACAAGCAATTGTGAACCTCCATGTAGGTGTTGCCAACGAAATCCTAGTCTTCTGAAAAAGCAGCCAGTGCTCAGAAGCTTGGAGCCATCTCTCTAGCCCCACCTCCCTACCTTACCATTTACTTCCCAGCCCACTCCAGGCCTCATGCTTCCTCAGTGCACCCACCCATCTGCAAACAAATAATGATAGGACTGAGAGGGGTCTAGGCAGTGATTCCAGGTGATGTTTGTCGTGTTCCTGACTTGCCGTGTTTGGTGGTTCAAAGCCCCTGTGTCTGGTCTCAAACCATCAATGTGATGTGATGGAATGGGGATGAGAGCATACAACTGACTCTCCTAAACTGTTGTGCATAGTTTCTGGAGCACCACCGGCATAGTCTGAAACAGTGACTTATTTCCATGTAGCTTATTTCCATCCAGACACCACCTTCTGAAGACAATGTCTTAACTACAGCCTGTGCGAACTTCAAGCCATAGCCCCTGCCAGAAGTGGCAGCCACCTGCTTCCTCAATATCCTGTGTAGCTCCGAATCAAAGGGGACTCCTCCCTGGTTTCCCGGGTTCTAGAATGTTCTTCCACAAGAATCACAGCCTTGTTCTCCTCTAGACTCCAAAACTGTTTATAATGCTGGAAGTCTAGATCTGGGATCAGCCTTGGGTTCCTTACCAGGCTGTGAAGGTTCACAGTCATGTGCTCCTCTGGAGGAGGAGACCACACCCTCACACAGCCACATCTGCCATTGAGGGTTAGTCCTGAGGCATGAAGGATTCCAATGTCCCCCTGTCACTTCCATTTGTTGTCACTAGTTTATTCCTAGAAGCGCAGAGTGGGTCTCCTGGGAGTGATGATAGGATATGACCACCAATAGTGTGATAGTATTACCCCACACTGCCTACTGGGGAGGAGGCCAAGTGGGAGCACAGGGGCCTCAGAGGGAAAGAAGCGAGAGACTAGCCCTGGAGCTTGTGCTGCTAAGGGATGCCAGAGAAACCTTGGAGAAAGGATTTCTTTGTGATATGATTTTTCTGACAGTTTTTTTTTTTTAATGCAAGCAAATACAGTCAATTTAGGAATAAACTCTGAATATCAAAGTAAGGTGTTTTGAGTTGGGAAAGAAAAACCACTGTTTTTTGTTTGTTTTCTTGTTTGTTTGTTTGTTTGTTTGTTTGTTTAGGGAGCTATGACATACTCGTCTTTTACCTCTCCCCCCATGCTGGAAATTGAACCTGGGCCTCATGCACTGGTCCATGTGAGGCTTGCACAGTACAACTGAGCTGCATCCCTACCCCTAAAACCTATTGTTTTTCATTTTTGAGATAGGATTTCCATAAGTTACTCAGACCGACCTTAAACTCACTTTGTAGTCCCCTGCACTTACATTTCTCCTCAGCCTCCCGAGAAGCTTGGGGATAGGTCTGACATGCAGTCACATCTCAGCTAGAAACATCAGGGACACTGGTCCAAGAGGCATCTTCAAAGGACTTAACTCCAGGCCATGGCTGACTTCATGCTGACTTTCCATTCTGGGACAGTTCTCACTACAAGACTATTTTATAATAGGCTCAGATACAAAAGTCTATGGGCTGCCAGAGGCACTCATAGGATCCTATTTGAAAGTTACCGACTTTCTTCCAGCGCTCTCAGGTGCAAATTTGCTCACACATACAGAGGCATGCAAATGTGTTGGAATAACACTAATATTTATAATCATGCTTTGCAATTCCACGGTGCCTTTCATCTGTAGATCTCAGCGTACTTTGCAAGCATTCATTACTTCTCCCAACATTCCTCTGAGGAAGGTAAACATTATTTTCCTCCCTTTTCCAGATGAAGCAATTGAGTCAGATAAGTGACTTGCCTGCGGCCAGTGAGGGAGTGTGGGTGAGGGCTAAACTCACTCACAGCTCAGGGTTCCTACAGGAATAGGAGAAACCTATGGGTGAAGCACAGAGGGCACCCTGGAGCGGCTCCTGGGGGGTCACTTGGTCCTGTTAGATCTATCATTCTGGCAGAACTGATCCACTTATGAAATACCTCCTAGGTACAGGATGTGCTCCACCTAGTAAATCCAGAATGATCCTTGTGGCACAGGTGAAGAGCTGATGTTTACAGAGGTGAAATACCCTGCCTAAGATCACGTGGCTCAGAAGTGCTTGGGTGGAAGGCAAACCCAAATCAGCTTACTTCCCAAGACTGGACTCCATCCCCAGCACATAAATATGCTTTCTGAAAATTGCAGGCAGGTATCTTTCCATCCTTTCGAGTGTCTCCCTCTTTTAAAAAAAAAATTTTATTGGGGCTGGAGAGATGGCTCAGAGGTTAAGAGTACTGGGGGCTCTTCCAGAGGTCCTGAGTTCAATTCCCAGCAACCACATGGTGGTGCCCTCTTCTGGCTTGCAGGGATACATGCAGACAGAAAACTGTGTGCATAATAAATAAATCTTTTTAAAAATTATTAATTTTGTTTTATGTGTAGGAGTGTTTGTCTACATGTATGTATTTGTAGCACATTCATGTCTGGTATTGATCATGAAGATCAAAAGATCCCCTGGAGCTGGAGTTATGGTAGGTTGTGAGTCCCTGTGAGGGTGCTGGGAATCAACTCCTGGTCCTCTGCCAGAGCAACCAGTGCTCTTAACCACCAAGCCATCCCTCCATCTCCATACCTGCTACCACATCCCTTTCTTTAGTTCTTGAACCACTCACTATTCCTCCTTCCTAGCCGTCTACCAACATCTTTCACTTTGACAAACCGTAGCACATCTGAGCAGAGCAGCCACGAAAGGAAGGTGGGAACTGCTAAGTCTAGAAGTGCTTGTGATGAAAGTCAGTGGCAAGAGCATGTGCTTGATCTGGTGAGGTTATCACAATGCAGTAAGGGAACACTCCTGGAGGGGTGAATTCCCTTGGCATAGATTTATTCCAGCATCACTGTCAGAAGTCACAGGAAGACGCAAGAGGGGAGACAAAGCTTGTGATTCCTCAGTCAAGGTCACTGTTTTCAAGAGCTGAACTGAGTCCCAAGACATTCATATTCAGCTTGAGGTCAAAAGGTGTACCTCTTGGGCTAAGCATAATCATGTGATCTGATGGAGTTGCCAAGAGGTAGCTAGAGAGACCCTGGAGTGTGTGGAATTTGCTGACCTGGGAAGGAACTTGGGCAATGGCCCATCTCTGAGACCTATGGTGGAGCAAGCCTACTTTAGACCAGGAAGTGGCCCAGCTTGGTCACTGCAGGAAATCCTGGAAGCTGAACTCAATGTCCAGGCACCTTCCCTGTGAGTGTAGACAGGGAGGTGTGGGAAGGGGTTATCAAGATTCATCTAGGAAACCCAAGTAATAACAAGTCTATAACTTATTTCCCCCCTTCTCCCCAAACAGGGTGTCCCTATGTAGCCCTGGATGTCCTGGAACTCACTCTACAGACCAGGCTGGCTTTGAACTCACTGTGTAGACCAGGCTAGCCTCAAACTCAAGATCCGACTGATTCTGCCTCCTGACTGCTGGGATTAAAGGCGTATGCCACCACCACCCGAAGATTCTAAACCTTTTAATTAGACTCTGGGAAGCTGACTTTAGCCTTTGGTCCATTTTGTGAGTTTTCTTTTGTTTTAATCACAATTTGTTGGAAATGACTTTCCTCTTTTAGAAGTAAGAACTAGGTTCCAAAACTTAACTCTTCTGTGGGAATGAAAACCCAGATGGCTTGTTTGTTCTGCCAGGTTCTTTAGCTGGAATCTCAGTGTCCTTTCTCAACCATCTCCTCTCGCTAGGTAATTTGCACATGGGCTATACAATGTGGTCAAAACGGAACTTAAAGAAGTGATCAAATTAGGCTTGACACGTGTCATGTGCCGCAGGCACTAGAGAGGCTGAGGCAAGAGGATCCATCTCAAACACACACACACACACACACACACACACACACACACACACACACACAGAGAGAGAGAGAGAGAGAGAGAGAGAGAGAGAGAGAGAGAGAGAGAGAGACCAATCCAGCTAATGTATCTATTACAAACTGGTTCTCTTGGTTGAGTTCAGATTCCATGTTTGCTCACACACCATGACATACACTTCGAGAGCACAGATGACCAGAAGCCCAGCAGTGAAGGGACAACAAATGCACCTTGTGTGTGGAATGGCTACCCTGTAGGACTGTCTGGAAGCCATCTTGTTTGTGGAAGTTGAGAATATCTGGGGACTTGCAGGGCATCTAGCACTAAAAAACAAAACAAAAACCCAAAAGTTTAGATAAGATTATCACCCTAGCTGGCTCATGAGAACATTAAAGTGAAAGAGACCCTACTCAAGTTTTTAAGGCTTCAAGTCATTCAAAACACAGCAAGCTATTAACAGACACTTCTCAAAATCAAATACAAGCGCATGTTAAACTTCTCCACAGACTAAGTTAGCACTACACAATCAATGAGTAGCCATCAAAAAAAGGAGAAACTTTAGCATCAGCATTAATGTTCCCATTCACAAATTAAGGCCTATGCTGGCCTTTTGAATTTTAGTATGCAGAGAGAAACAGAAAGAACCTGCTTTCAGGCCCACTCTGCATAGCTTGTGAACTCAGCAAGAGTTCCCCTGAGGGCAGTGCTGGCAAAGCTCTGTGGTGGTGGCCAGCAGACCCCTTTGGGGGATGAAAGTGACATCCTGGAAAAAGCAGCAAGGCCTGCAGGCCTGCAAACTGAGAAGCACGGCCTCCCAGGCTTTTCTACAGGATCCTTACGGTGAAGAGCCCTCTTCTCCTAACCCTCTCTCAGGACAGCAGTGAGTGTTAGCATTTTTGGGCTGCTTCGAATTCCTTCCTGCCTGCTCTTGAGCACATACTACATTTTAAAACTTGTTGGTTTCTTTCATGTTTTATTTGACCCTATGTAATTGCATTCCTGAAGGAATAACAGGCCCCCCTAGTGATTTACACCCTGTATTAAATGTCAGTTTTGAAGAGACACAGTTAACAGTTTGGTTTAACCTCCTGCCTTCCCTCTCTCTATTACTCAGAGCTGAATTTGTGTCCCAGCTCTGAGGAGTCTGAGGGCAGGATGAAAAGATCAAAACCAGTTAGAGCATGAGAGAAGCAGAAGGGAGCCTCATCGCTTCCCCGGGGAAGCCACCCAGCCAGAACAGAAGGAGGCTCCCTTTTCTTAAGACATGCTCGCTGTTGCTGCTGTCTTAGCTCTCTAGAGAAGATGTGGATCAGGGTCACATTCTGAGCCTGGGATGAGTTCCAGCCTTGCAAAAGGTAAATAAAACAAGAGGAGAGTTGTGAGTTCAAGGCCAGTGAAACCTTATCTTAACAACAGCAGCAGCAGCAGCAGCAGCAGCAGCAGCAACAACAACAACACACACACACACACACACACACACACACAACACACACACACACACACACACACACACACACACACACACACAGGTATACACCGAAACCCTACCCAAGACTAGCTGGAGTTTTGATTCCTACCTGCCCCCTCCACCTCATTTCCAGAGACAACTACAATTGCCACAAACTGTGTTTCCATCTGAACCATTCGGGATCCATTGAGTTAATGGGTTTGCTGAAGGCCTAGGCGAAGACAGTCTTAGTAGTTTACATTATTTCATTTCATTTTGGTTTATTTTATTTAACATCTGCTGTGATGGTGTTATTGTTAGTTAAAATATTTCACTTGCCTTGGTAGTGTTACTTAAAACACACACAGTAGCTGCTTTAATCACTTGAGTTCATCGATCTCACAGGAGCGTCTAAATAAATCAAGTATTCGTTGTGATTCTCTGTGTGTGTGCACAGGCATGTTTGTATTTAAAAACTAGAAATATCTGCGTGATAGCCTGAGAAGCAACTTAAGCAGCCATTACTGCTAAGAAGTCCACACTCTAACTGTAAGACCAGAGCCAGTTAGGGCAACTGCTTTTGTGCACTCAGCACAGACCAAGTTTGCTTTCCACTTGGCTCTTCTCACTCTACCAGCTTTCCCCAATGACCAGAATATGTGGCTTGATTAAAAATGACTGCAACTTTATACCAAGGAAAGAAGGAAGTAGGAAATAAAGAGAATTATTCAGCCCTCTGCCAGGGCAAAGGTGTGACCTAGTTTGATCATATCAGCTCCTGAGACCTTTAATCCTCAGCTTGCACTCTGAGGGCCACTTAGAAGCCATTAGCTAAAGCTATTTAGCCTGGAACTGTGTATCAGCAAGGAGAAAAGTTCACAGGGACTAGGGAGATGAAGAAGTTTGGTTCTTTGTGCGTTTATGTATCTTGATCTTTCTTCTTAAACCATGCAAGGTGGTTTATAAAGCCAATACAAGCAAGCAGATGCCGAGGGCAAAGGAAAATGAAGGTAAGAGAAACAAGACTGTATCGGAGAGCGATATCCCTGAGGGACAGTGACCACCTGTAAAATGAAACCCTCATCTGTCAGCACGGCTGCAGTCATCAGACACTAATGTAAGATGGACAGACACAATTGTTGACTGCTGGTAACTGTGGGAAGCCATTGGGATGAGCCACTGCAGCAGGGCTCACATACCAAATTATCCTCTAGCTGCTAAACCCTGCAGGGAGGTCCTGTCTCCCAGAAATTATAAAAGAAACAAACTTAAAATTCATCTTCCATTCACAGTCAATATCCCTTATTCCATTAGTGTATTACCATTATTATTATTATTATCATTGCAATTTATACCATTATTTTATCGTCATAAGTGTCACGACAATATTGTGACACTAAAAATACTAAAAAGTCTGTGGATCAAGTGCTTCACAATTCAGAAAGGCCAGGCCAGGGACCTTTTTTTGTCTGTGTTTTTCTTTTTCTTTCTTTCTTTCTTTCTTTCTTTCTTTCTTTCTTTCTTTCTTTTTTTCTTTTGGGTGTTTTGGTTTTTAATCCTACATAATATTTTTATTAATTATTTGGTAATTTTACATAATGTACCCCCATCACACTCACTTCCCAGTCATGTCCCCACACCCCACCCCCGAAAAAAAGAAGAAAGAAGAAAAAAATGTGTTGCCCATATATTCACTGGAACATAGTCAAACTCCCAGTGGCCAGCCCCTTGAAGAAAACTGAGTCCTTCCCCACCCCCACCCCTACCCCATCAACTGTGGAGATCTACACTGCAGCATCCTTATTACAATTTCCAAGAGTTCTCTTCAATGGCTTGCTGTCTAGACTTTTTCTTTTTGGGGGGAGGGGGTAAGGGAATTGTCACAGAAAGCTTCTATGTCTCTCATTTTTCAACCTTTAGTCTACATTCATCAATACCACTACAAAAGAAAATTCCTTGCCCTTTACAGTTATCAGCAGTATGGATCATGGGCTTCCACATGGTTTCTGGCAACAGCACAGACCACGGACCTCAGCATGGTCTCCAGTGACAGTGCAGTCCACAGACGTCAACACAGTCCTTTCTGAAGTACAGCCCACAGACATCAGTCTGGCTTCAGGTGGAAAAAAAAAAAAAAAAAAAAAAAAAAAAAAAGACCAAAGACAACGACATGGCTTTTGGTGGCAACACTGGCTGACCATGGACATCAACATAGGCCTCACCAGCAGCACAGGTCACGGTGTCTTTTTCCCTTCCTTCCTTCCTTCCTTCCTTCCTCCCTTCCTTCCTTTCTTCTTTCCTTCCTTTCTTCTTTTCTTTTTCTTGTATTTTGTTTGTTTGTTTTTTGACACTCTCATTTTCATCAGAAAAAAAATTAATCTAACCATATTGAAAGTGAGAGCATGGAGGCACATGCCTTTAATCCCAGTACTCCAGAGGCAGAGGGGGCAGAGATTCCTGTAAGTTTATGGTCAGCCTAGTCTACATAGTGAGTTCCAGGACAGTCAGGGCTATAGAGAGAGACCTTGTCTCAAAAAAATCAAAAGGAAAGGAAAGAAAGGGAGGGAGGGAGGAAGGGAGGGAGGGAGGGAGGGAGGGAGGGAGGGAGGGAGGGAGGCGCACTGTAAAACAAAGTTTTCCCCCATGTGAAAACTCAAGGGAATCTATATCCTCTGCCAATAATTCCCTGGCAAGACTTTGAAACCCTCTGATCTCAAAAACAACATTGTAATTAGTGTCAGGCAGAACTAATTGCCAGATTTCAATGCACACAAAACTTTCCAAGTGGCTGAGAGGTGAACTGCAGAGTTGGTAGGTTCTGGGCTCAGATCCCATGTCTTACCTCTCTCTCACCAGGCAGGATACATGAACTCTGTAACTTGCATTGTCTAACAGGAAAAAATGTGGCTACAGTACTTGCAAGTCATGAAACTGTAGAGGTAAACGAGATATTGTATGTTAAGAGATTGATGTGTGTGTGGTGGTGGGGCGGGGATAAGGACTGAAAGTGTCAGTAATTATTTCTATGAATACCATTTTCCCATCTTAAATATGTTTTTGTACTTTTTAGTGATTTGTTCTGATGGCTTGTTTTGTGATATTATTGGGCTATTCAGTGCCAGTGTGTCACTATCTTGGCCCTTGGAAGCTGAAGTAGAAAAGAAGCCACATATTAATTATACCAGGCTAGCTTGGTGTTTGATATGCTCTGCTTAGAGCAAACCTACTGCTTTGTAAGATGGGGACCTGCTTATTCCATTCAGAAGCTCCTGTCATTTTAGGATGGATTCCTTTAAAGTGTTTCCACAGGTCATGCTCGAAGCAAGCTGAAACTAGTAATTGTTACATTCTTATGTCCTTGTTTCAATTTCCATCCGACTATGGAACTCGATGGGTTTGCCAGTTAGCTATTCCCAGCCTCTCTGCCCATGCACTTATGGGCATTGTATCCTTTTTAATATTATCTAATTATCTTGAGTAGGTAACTTTTTTAATTAGTATTTTTGCTACTTTATGTATTTGTAGTCTTCCATGTTGTTTAATTATTTAATATCAATAATTATTTGATTAGTATTTTGCAAGAATTGTTTATATATGTTTGGTACTTATCTTTGTTATATAACCACACATTTATATAAGGATATATCTTATTTAATATAAAAATTCATCTTGTGGGGCTGGAGAGATGGCTCAGTGGTTAAGATCATTCAGAGGACCCGGGTTCAATTCCCAGCACCCACATGGCAGCTCACAACTGTTTGTAACTCCAAGATCTGAAACCCTCACACAGACATACATGTAGGCAAAACACCAATGTACATAAAATAAAAATTAATAAACTATCCATTCATCCATTGATTGGCAATGAGGTTGATGGTTATAGGTCCTAACTAGAATCAATAATGGCTAGTCTTTTTCATTCTTTTTCTATGCAAGTATATTTATACTTTTGCATAAGAATACTACGTTACACTTCCCTCCTTTTCTAGGTCTTTAACATCTTTCTATGTCACTAAGTGCTCATTTGGTATATAATTGTGGTTTCCCAATAGATATTGTTGTATCATCATTTTTGATAATGTCCTTTTAGATAATTTGGTTTATTCTTTTGTCAAAACTACTTAATGCCAGTGTAATGACTGATTTGATATCTGATTTTCTGCTTTGTACATGTCTTTTATAGCTCTCTGTTCAGAATGCCAGTCACTTCAAGAAGTCCAGAGAAATCTACATTTAGCCTTCATCTGTGTTCAGCATTTGGAGGACACACACACACACACACACACACACACACAGGAACAAAAATCTAAATAAAGTTTTCTAGTGGTTTCTTGTCTATTATTTTTCTTGAAAAAGAACTCCTGAACCACACACTGAATTTACTTCCTGACCCACAGTAAGCTTTTACTCTCAGTTCAAAACATGGGCCTGAGAGCCAGGGTTCCATGGAGCAGGCCGTGCTTGGTGGACACACAGCACGGGTGTGCTAGGTCCTTGTACACATCATCCATGACTGCTTCAGTGACTCACTGTCAACTCCAAGGACTCTGGAGTGAGATGGTGTGGTGTTAAATGTTGGTTCTGCTATACACACCAGCTGGTGATCACAAGCTTCTTGACTACTCTGGCCCTGATTTTCCTACCTGTCAATTGAGGACAATAAGAGTACTCATCCCATGGAATTGTTGTAAAAAATTAATTGAGTTCATTTAAAAATATTTAAAGGTGTTGTGATGTGAGCCTGTAATCATGGCATTTGGGAAACCTGGGTAGAAGCTGAGAATTTAAGGCCAGCCTGGGCTACATAATTAGTTCTAGTCTAACCTAGGCTACATAATGAGACTCTATTTCAAAACAATAACAAAGCAACAATAATACCTTTAAAACCACTTAAAGCAGTCCTTACCATGTAGAAAACAATGTGTTTTTATTAAGTGAGTAAAAAGGAATTTTCTGGAAACCAAATGGCTAGATTAAAGAGTATATAAAAACACGAAGCCTGTCAGGCAGTGGTGGCACATGTCTCTGATCCCAGCACTCGGGAGGCAGAGGCCAACCTGGTCTACAGATCGAGTTCTAGGACAGCTAGAGCTACATACAAAGAAATCCTGTCTTGAAAAACCGAAACAAAACACCCCCCCTCAAAAAAAAAAAAAAAAAAACAGCTGCCCGGTTCTCTGTGGTACAGTCAGTGCTGGGCATGTTTGCCATTAGATGGATGGCTTTGTAACAACTAGGTGTCACCTGAACCACACACACACTATTAGTTACTTGGTGTCACAGTGACAAAGTGTCTGACAAAAAACAACTTAAAGGAGAAAGGATTTATCTTGGCTAATGATTTCAACTCGTTATAGCTGGGGAAGCACTGCGGAGTGGCTCAATCTGTGAGTGGAGGAACATGACGCAATTCAGCAATTCATGTGGTGACAGACCATCAGACCAGGAAGTGGGCAGGTGGGACTGGAGCCCCACCCCCAGGGATCTACCTGCCAGCCAGGCTCAAACCCCCAAAGTGTCCCAGGCTGCCCAAATAGCATGTCTTTTATAGCACCACCAGTTGGGAAACAAGTGTTCAGAACAAGAGCCTACAGGGACATCTTTTGTCACTTAGGGAAATGACCATACAAGCCAAGGTCCATCTTGTCTATAAAGTTGGCTCTGACCTCCCCTACCCAGGTGGACCTCTCCTGGTAGTGAGACAGAGTCTAGTCATTAATTATATGATGCCTGGTTCTAGAACCATCTTGGGTGTTAGTTGTCTACCCCATGATAGTATCACTTCTTGTATTAATGGTGTGGCAATTATGGATCTTTAGCAAATAGCTGCAGAACAATTAATAGATCCAAATGTGAATGCATGGAATCTGTGTTGAAACAAAATTACATAAGAAAGTAAGTTTCCTGTACCTTAGACTATCACAAATGAAATCCAAAAGGTAGCAGGTACAAAAATACCTAAAAGCAAACGATGAAACCTGCCAAATAAAAGATGGGTGAATGGACTCATGACCATATAGTAATGGAGTGAGCCTGGCCTTCCTCAATGGTATACAAGTTCAGAAATCATGACTCGAGGGTTGGGGGTGAGTAAATTGGTAAAGGTGAGTAAAATTTCAAATGTCTTTACAGGAAAAACTTTCTATATTTCTGAACTTATACAAGTCAAGATGAGCCACTTTCCCTGTAGAGTAAAAAGGGCCAAGAAAAGGAACACTTTGCCCCTTATTTGACCCTAGGAACAGGGCTTGAAATCCCACCAATCCCTGAGCTTGCCCCAGTGTCAGGCTACAAAATCCCACCAATCCCATCACCCTGGAAAGCTCCCTATTCCCATAACCCTGTATAAGCTCTGTATCCTGCTCAGTTTGCTGCTGCTTCTCACCCTAGAGGATTTATCCTTCCCAATAAATCTCTTGAGTGAGGTTTGTTGTGCACTATAAAGCTTTGCTAGACCTGAGCAGGGCTGTAACACTTCTCTGGAGCCCAGGGGAACAGTAACAGCTTTGCTGGGGAAGCCCTCCCCTATTGGAGCAGAGTTGTTACAGGTGCTCCTGGGAAACCTTTCCCTGGAGAAGAGCTGTAAGCTGCTGTGCTTGCAGTGATTTTGTGGTATTCCTTGGCTCCCCACTGCCAGGATACCTTTCCATCCAAGCTCCAACAATTATACTCACTTGACCCAAATCCCAAGGTGGTTAAAAGTTGCTGAATTCTTCCTGTGGGACTCAACAGAGCTTCTCCACCTTGCTTCCCTTTGAATTCTGTCAACTATGAGTTCCTCCTTTTCTGGCTTCTCTCTGTGGTTGCTTACACTGCAAGTATAGTATATACTAAAAGTAACAAACTTTGTGGTAGTGATTTAAGAAAAGAGTGGCTTCCTTTGAGCTTGCTGAAAGTAGCTGTTAGTGGCTACAGCAGCACTGAATGGCATGAATGTATCAGAGTGCAGAATAGTGCATAGTTGTTGTATTAAGCACTTTCTGTGGACTAATAAAGTAGTCAAGTAATTGATCTGAAAGGAGAAAGATTTGGGTTCAGTTTTGGAGGCTTCAGTCCATAGTCAAGTTGCCCTCATAGTTCTCAGGCCTGTGGGAAGACATTATAGTGACAACACAAGATGATTCAGTCAACTCCTGGTTGGGATGCAAACATGACTGAGATCTGTAGACAAAGGTCCCAAAGTCCTTTTTTAGGTCGTGTCCACAATAAATCGGCTCCCCACCAAAGCTAGTCTTTTTAAGCTTCTACCAACTCCCAATAGCACCAAGTCAGGGATTCAAGAGCCTTGGGAGACATTGCTAGTCCAATCTAGAGCAGGTGCCGATGGTTAATACAGACACAGCTCTGGGAGGCTGAGCTTTGACCAAGGGGATACCTTTCACCCCTAAGTTCAGCATTTTGCGTGAGGTACTGAGAAAGGATTCCTCGGGAATGTTGCAGCCTGAAAATCCTGGAAACGTGGCAGCATGAGACATGCTTCATTTTAGGATGAGAACTGAAGCATGTGGATGGGGGAACCAGAAGTCTTAAATGTTCCTTTACTTTTTAATATTGCTTTTGTAGAACAGCAGAATCAAACCAGGGTTGGGTTTTTTTTTTTTTTTTTCCTCTCCCCACCCTTATCACCAAGAAAAAATGCAAGTCTTCCTCATGTTGCCAAGCAACTGAAAAGGGCTATTGTCTCTGGAGAAGATGCTGGGGTGGGAGAGGGGCTGGGTGAATACAAGAGCTCTGTTGGAAGGTATCCTTGAGGTAGGAAACTTTGTGTATAAATAGGGAGAACTGAAATGGATCTAAGTTGATTTTCATTTCCTTGGGAGTACATCAAGAAACATCATTGCTTATCAAGAGGAAAGAATGACCGATAGAGAGCTTATCTTTTATAGAGTATAAACTATTACAGAAATGAAAACCATCACCCAGAGTACCTGAGAATGGCCCCTTAGAAAGTGCCAAGGCCCTGGCAGGCTGCTTATTTCACAGAACACTGAGTGTAGAAGGGGGTACATGGTGTGTGTGTGCGGGGGAGGGGGAGTTCCTTTGGGACTATTTTTTAAAAAAATAGAAGTTTAGTACATCAAAAGTCTCACTTATTTCCATATACCTGTAAGCAAGATGTGTACTATTTACGTGCTATTCTTTGTTCAAGGATGTGGAAGCTTTGAAAACAATAACATTCAAAGTTGCTGAAGAAGGAGGAGATAGTCCAATTATATGGGGAGTTTCAGAGAACCCCTGACCTTGCTAAACCCCAGACTGCTTCTCAACCATCAAAGCTACTGGGCCACAGGCTAGCCAGTTTCAAACTGGCAGTGCCACAGCTGCCATTCAGCTGGCCTTCTGTAGACACCTCAATACTTTTCCTTTTGGTAAGTTAACACAGTTATAATCATTGAAGATGGGAATTTTAAATTCTCTATTTTAAAAGACAGGAAGAGTGCAATTCATGAAATCAGCTATTGGAATCAGTTCTGAGCATCAAGAGTATGAGAGAGAGAGAGAGAGAGAGAGAGAGAGAGAGAGAGAGAGAGAGAGCGCTCCATGGACAGCATGGGAGCCAGAGGACAAGAGAGGGCATCTACTGAGGAGGTGCTAACTGGTACCTAAAACTAAGCATGGTAAAGCAGGACTGATGCCTGCTGTCAAGAGGATGTGGACTTGGGAGAAATGAGATGACTCTCTTGGAGATAGACAAACAACCAGGGTGTTAAAGGGAATGAACATGAAAGTGGTTTGGTCGAGAAAAAAACTCAAAGGTTTGTTTTATAGGTATAAATTTTACTGAACCAGGAGGTGGAGGGAAGAATAAGGGAGGAATGGGTGGTAGATCATTTGGGATTTGTTGCTGTTAAACATTCTCTCTCTCTCTCTCTCTCTCTCTCTTTCTCTCTCTCTCTCTCTCTCTCTCTCTTTCTCTCTTGCACAGATGGGAGACTTCTTTTAAAATCACAAACAAATTGCTTGAGCTCCTTTCTGTCTTCAGGATTGTTTCATATTAGTGTCAAAGTTCCCCCACCAACAGATTTGTCTGGCATTTATGATCTCAGTTTGAGCGTTGTTTGTGTTGTGTGTGGACAACTCTGTTAAACAGACGGGTAAACACATTCCAGGAATTCTGGTAATTAAACCAGCCAGCTGGCTCTCAGAATCTCTGCTTCCTTTGGACAGTGAAGAGTCTATGACTTTGTCACACTAAGGCACAGGGTTTGGAGCAGGTGACAAGGCTCAGAACTGATCCTGGGTGTGACATAGATCTGGGGTTGCTTAAACAGTGAATGGAAGACAGGAGTTTGGATTGTCCTTGTCCAACATACTCGTTCAGGGCAGGCAGGAGTTTTACTGAGGGATTCGAACACTCTTAAGGACATTGCAAATCCTCTGAAGTTATAAGCAAAACTCAGTGTGTAGGGGAGCATCCATGTTGTTCTCAAGTATAAGTCAAAACCTTGTCAAAGCGTTGTGATCCCCAGACACAAATTTTTCTAGAAGAGAAACTTCCTAGAACTTCTCCAGTAAGCAAAATTCCATAGTTTTTTGACTACTTCTTCTTCAGGAAAGTTACATTAAACAACTTATTACTTTCTTACATCTTCCTTTATGCAGAGATTTTATTCCTTAAACATAGAACATGGAGGTGCTGGGGAGATGGCTCAGTAGTTAAAAGCACTTTCTGCTCTTCCAGAGGACTCAGGTTCAATTCCCAGAGCCCAAATGGCAGCTCACAACTGTCTGTAATTCTACTCCCAGGGTATCTAATGCCCTCTTCTGTTCCCTTGGGCACAGCATGCACACAGTATACAGCGTTATATTTTGGTGTACCCCTACTCATGAAATAAAAATAAATTTAAAAAGCAGAACACAGGTTGATGAGATGAATAGGTGGGTAAAAACACTTGTCACCAAGCTGAATCACCTGCATTCAATTCCTAGATGCAACTTGGTGGAAGGAGAGAACTGACTTCCCACAGCTGTCCTTTGGACCTACATGCATGTGAACTCAGGCATGCACACACACACACACACACACACACACACACACACACACACACACACTCACGCACACACACATGAAGTACCTATAATGGAATTTACAGTATTCACCCAGATTTAATATTTCATATTTTACGTGAACTAGTTTACTGGCTACAAATTTAAAAATCCCTGCATAAATAAAAAGTGTCTTCTACTTCATTAAATTAAAATTCAGGATATTTTAAACAAAACATCTCAAAGATTTCTGTGAAGGAAACAACCTCTCAGTATCTTCCACATGACGCTCAGGGAACACAATGGGCCAAGCTTTTGCTCAATGAAAACTAGGTAAGAATTCTGTCAGTTACTTGAGGCTGGAGAGATGTTAAGAGCCCTGGCCGCTTGTCCTGGGTTCAACTGTCTGTAACTTCAGTTCCTGGTGATCCTCTACCCTCAAACAGGCACACATGTAGGCAAACACCAATGCACATAAAATAAATATTAAAAAAGTTCTAGTCATTTAAGTCTACGTTCAAAATAGGACAAACAGTCAAAGGAAGAGATAAATAGATATTAAAATGCCCACTTAAACCCAGCAAGAGCAGGAATGGGGTAGAAACCAAGAACAATAACAAGCACAGTGAATAAATTCTACTGTCTGCTCACCAGACATCAATATCCTAAATGTAAGTAACCCAAATACATCATTTAAAGATTTACTTTTTAGAATATTGTGTGTGTGTTGTGTGAGTGTCTGCCACATGCATGATGGGACTGCAAAGGCCAGGAGAGAGCATCATATACTCTGGAATTGGAGTTACAGATGATTGTGAGCCACTGAAATGGGTTCGGGGGAACCCAACTTGGGTCCTCTGGAAGAGAAGCAAGCACTCTTAAGCGCTGGGCCATCCCTGAAACCCTCATCCGGCAAATAGCATCATTTACAAAACAGAGTGGACTGAAACAAGACCCAGTTGCATGCCATCTACAATAAACCCACTTGAAATGTGAAGACTTAGATTAAAAGCAGAAGGGACTACGTTCTAATGTGAGAACACCGAATGAGAGCTTGAGTGGCCACTTACACTACTCTCGGACCAACGGACTCCAGTGTATTAAAGATCACAAGAACAGATGGACACAGCGAAACACAAGTAATCCCAGCTCTCAAGAGGCTGAAACAAGAGGATCAAAAATTCAAAGGCAGCCTGAGCTACAAGGTAAGAACTTTTCTCAGTTAATACATAAATGTAAAGAATTTTTTTTTTTTTTTTTAGGCAAGGTCTCAGTATGTAGCTCTGTCTGTCCTGAAACTCACTATGTAGACCAGGCTGGCCTCCCCCAACCCCCACGCCGGCCTCATGCTGGGATTAAAGGCATGTGCCACTATGAGTAATAAGAGATTTTTTATAACAACAAAGAAGTCAGTTATCCAAGAACACATAACACTGAATTGTACACTCCTAACAACAACAGATCTTCAAACAAGACAAAAACTGAAACAAACACTGGGCAGTGGTGGCGCATGCCTTTAATCCCAGAACTTGGGAGGCAGAGACAGGCGGATCCCTATGAGTTCAAGGCCAGCCTGGTCTACAAAGTGAGTTCCAGGACAGGCTCCAAAGCTACAGAGAACAGAGAAACCCTGTCTCAATCCCCCACCCTCCGAAAAAACCAACCAAACAAACAAAAAACAAAACAAAAACCTGAAAGAAAGAAATAAAAGAGAGCTGGGGAAATGGCTCAGTGGGTAAAGGTACCTGCCAACAAGCCTGCTGACCTGAGTTCAATCCACACAGTGGAAGGAAAGATCTGATTCCTTCAAGTTGTCAGCTAGACTCCATAGGCTCATGGTTGGCACATGCACACTCTTTCCCCCACACAAAACAAATAAGCCAGTGTAATTTGGGGTGGGGGAGAAAATCTAGGAGCAGGGGCACACACAGTAACTCTAGCACTTTGGAGGGGAGAAAGAAGTATGCCCAGGGTGAGTTGGTCATCTGATCTAGGCTAGAGAGAGACCCACTCACAAAACAAAATGGAAGATGCCGGATGTCAGCTTCTGACCTCCATACACATGCACAGATAAAAAGATGGTCACTAAGACAAATACAATGGAAGGTTCTACACATCTCCCTCAACAGCTCATTAAACATGCAGGTAGAAAATGGACAGGATATTGATGACCTAAGCCACATTGTCCAGCAGCTAGACAACTATAAGCCATCCACCTCACAGCAGTAGGGTCCAAGCCCTTACATTCATGAACAGAAACTGTGTTCTAAGCTATAAAACAAACCTGAGCAAAAGTAAAGGAAGAGAAATCACATAAAACCTGTTCCCAGAGCATAACGGAATTAATGCAAACATAGAAGAGAAAGCTATCTGGAGAATTCCAAGATATTTGAAGAGCAGAAGACACATTCTCAAATAACCGGTGGGTCAAAGGGAAAAGGCACACCTCAGAGTGAGGCCAGGACAGGGTGTGGCCCAGAGAAGCTGGTATAGCCTGCCAGTAAAATGCAAACAGGAGCCAGGCCCTCTTGGCCCTCAGAGGAGGACACACACATGAAAAGTGGGACAGACTTAAGCAAGAGTGGAACTGGGTGTGGGCTGGGGCACAGAGTTTGGGGTCAGGGACCCTGTGTCAGCTCCAGCTCCACCTCCACCCAGCTTCTCCTCTTCTAAGTGATCTCTTTTCAGAACACGGTAAGCCAAACTATGTTAGTTCTGAGGGAAGAAAAGAAACAAAAGGGCAGGGCCCAATTTTCAGGACTCAATTCTGAGTTCTTTGTTTTTGATCCCTTCCTCCCAGCCCTTACAACATCCTGTGCTTTCCCCACTGAAGTTAGATCTCAAATTAAAACTACAGCTAGCTTCCTGTGAGACAGACATCACACAAAGTATTTTATAAATGTCATTTTACTTAATGTGCACACACCCACCACATGCGTATATCCCTCCTGCCAAGGAAGTATCCTAACCTTGTCACACAGAGGCATAAATTAATATGTAAGGAGATTAAACAGGCAAACAGCCTGTAAATGGCAAAGCCACTACATGACTGATTTTTGTTTGATAAAAAGTGGAGACTGATGGAAAAGTGGAGAATTGACATCTGATGTCCACTTCAGGCCACACACACACACACACACACACACACACACAGAGAGAGAGAGAGAGAGAGAGAGAGAGAGAGAAAGAGAGAAAGAGAGAGAGAGACTTTCAGACACATGTGCATCCCCACACATATGAAAACAAATATACATAATACAACACATAAAAACAAAACCAAGTATGAAATAGTTCAAGGCCCAAGGAAATTCTGCACAAAATGTTCATTATTGTTTAAGACCCTCAATAAGCATGCTTTCCCTGCCAATCAAAAGAATAAACTTTTGCTCTCACTAAACGTTGAGTAAGTGACTTCTTGGCATTTGTTGCATTCAATTGTTTGTATGGAAACATCTCAGAACTTCCTTATGGCAGGGATAGGGTCTGGTTCATCTTTCTCCTGGCCCCTCCCTGCTCCTCCCTGGTTTGCAAATGAGTTCAGTGGCAGTTGGGGTAGCACTGGGAAATTGGCTGGCCCTAAAGCAATGTTAAGTTGAGTAAAACTGAATTGAAATGTGAAAACTGGGCCCACCCCAGAGAAATGAGGAGGCTGCCCTGATGTGCTGTCTGGTATCTGAGTAAAAGCCAACACTGCAGTTGTATATGAGAGGTAATGAAAACTTAGTGAGTCTACTGGGGTGCCAATAAATTTTTATCAAATATGATCTGGCTGGTTTCAGTCCGCAGTCTATGTCAAGTGCAAAGATCTCTAAGAACTTTCATGAGGCTGCGTCATGTGCAGCTTGACATGTACAAGTTTGTGGGAGCTAAAATCAACTTTTTTTTTTTTTTTTTTTTTTACCAGAATGGCCTATGCTTCACCTGTTCCTTTAATCCCTTGAGTTTTAAATTGACATGTGCATGTTCAGCTCTTATGTGTGAGGCCAAGTAAAGCCATGAAATCAGATGCAATCTGTAGGGTAGTCATAAATCTTGAAGGTCTGACCCAAGAAGTTTATACTTCAGTGCAAATAGGCACATGAACACACACAAGCACACACAAGTTCCTGACATGCGCACTGCCTCAGACAGTCTCTCTAAGCTCTCCCATTCTCAGATATACACACAGTTCTGCACATTGTCACACATACCCTATTAGACACAGTGCCTCACACACACACACACACACACACACACACACACACACACACACACACACACACACATTCAGATACTTTTCTTGTGATCCCTCCACCAACTGTCCTGACAGTCTCAGGGACAGGGAACACAAGGGTGGTATCATCACCAGCACTGAGTGGCTTTCAGTATTTGACTTCTAAACTCATCTTTAGGTTAGTCTCTTAAAATCTCCCTCAGGGTTTAAAACACAAACTCTTCTCCCTGCTTGACTCTGACTCGGCAGGTCTGGGCAGAGCCTTGTGTTCTTAAATCTTCACTTGACAGCCAGGTCAGTAAGAGGAGATCTAACACCCTTTGGATCTAAAGACAACAGCTGCTTTCTGAGGTCAAAGAGATCTACCTACATTTTAGCATTGAACCAATGAGATCTTGGTGGATTTTGTAACTTAGACACCGGGATCACTATATCGAGGTTATCTTCATCTGGAGGCTCTGGTGGTCCCCGTGTTTCTGTCATAGCTGTCTCCTTACCCCCTTACCTATTTGTACCTGAGATGAGCAGGTTTACCATCTGCTTGCCATAGATGTTCACATGTGGTACAGTTTGAGTGACTTCCCTCTGAAATGCTTGGGACAAGAAGCATTTTGGCTTTTAGATTTTTTGATTTGGAGATATTTATATTTATTCAATGAGATAATCTGTGACTAAGACCCAGGCCTAAACAAAATGTGTGGATGTTTCTTATTTGCCTTGCACACATAGCCTGAAGGTAATTTTATACAGCGTTTTCAGTATACCTGGCTCTGTGTATGGGTGTGTGTGTTTGTACACTTGTTTGTATGTGTGTGTGTATGTTTGTATATATGTGTGTACCTGCATGTGTGTATTTGCTTATATATGTGTACATGTATGTTTGTGTGTGTGTGTGTGTGTGTGTGTGTGTGTGTGTGTAGGCCACTTGTGTAGGCCAGATAGAGATATTAAATGTCCTCTTCCATTGTTCTCTACTTTACTTTTTTGACATAGGGTCTCTCATCGAACCTAGAACTCACTGATTTAGCTGGACTGGTTGGCCAATGAGTCCTAGGCCACCTCCTCTCCGTACCTCCTCAGCATTGGGATTACAGGTCTTTCTTTCCATGTGTTGCTGGGGATCCAAATTTAGGTCCTCATGCTTGAATGGCAAGCACTTTACCAACTGAGCCATCTCCCTGACCCTGACCCTGACCCTGACCCTGTGTTTTGATGATGGCATGTCACATAAGGCTACAGTGGAATGTCCCCCTTATCAACATCATGTCAAACCTTAAGAACATTTTAGCCTTTGAAGTTTCCAGTAAGAGTGCCTAATTTGGCAGAGCGGGCATTTGAACCCAAACCTTTAAAAACAAACAAAAAAAGCAAAACAACAAAAACTACCCTGGTTGGCCTTGAACTCACAGCAATCCTCCTGCTTCAGCCTCCAGAGTGCTACGATTATAAGCATGTGAACCCAAATCTTTTGATGATGCCAAACCTCATGTATAAGTCTCACTGAGCCATGGGTGTCTTTACTGGCTATCCAGGAACCTCATAAAACAAAGTCTCTGTTGCAGGTGATATTAAAATACTTAGCAGCCTGTACGGCAGGTGCAGGGCCCTGCTGGAACCGGTGCACATGTGAGATCTGGGCTTTTGTAGGAGAAGTCGGCGAAGGACTGGATGCCCCACCCACTGATGATGGCAGAGCACTCCTCGAGATATTATCACAGGGGATTCAGGCTCCTAATTTAGGGGTGGGAAAGAAAAGGAGGAAATCACTTCCACCCAACTTCCAGGAAATGAGAACAAATAAGATAGGACAAATATGTATAACTCTGGCTATTCTTTCCTTGAGTCTGGAGAGATGGCTGAATTACAGAATTGGTTCTCGGGCTGGGTTTTAGCTCAACAGTAGAGCCCTTATCTAACATGCACAAAATCTGGATTTGATTCTCCAATGACAGGCAGGCAGGCAGACAGACAAGACAGACGGATGGACAGACAGGCACACACACACACACACATACACACACACACAGAGAGAGAATAAGAGGGAGAGAAAGAGAGAGGGAGAGAGAGAGGTTCTCACAAGCATGTAAGAATGGTAACAATTTCCCCCTCCTAAATGTTTCAGAGTCACAGTCTGTAGAGTCTAAATGTCCTAATTCATGACTATCCCCCAAAGCATTTAGCTAGCACTTACTTCTGTGCTCTTTAGTTTTCTTACTGTGGTTTTACTGTCCTCCCTGGGCTGGGACACAAACACCTGATGAGATGAGATGAGAATGCTGGGAATGCCTACAAGGGTAACTCATTGTGTTTGAACTAACCTCTTAGTTTTGCCTGGATCCAGCCCAGGTCAGCTGTGCTTGACCCGTGTCAGGAGCCTGCAATAGTTCCACACAAGTTCCGTGTTCTTTGCAGTTTGCAGTGTAGACAAAGCTCCAGGCCACCACGGGCCCTCATCCCCATCTCCACCCTTTTCACCTGGCTCGTCTTTTTCTTGTTTAATAGTGAGTGTTTAATATTTAATCGTTTAAAGTTCTACAGTCCATGATTCTATATTTTGTACTAAAGTGAACTTGTTTTGTTTTCTCTAGTAGCAGCTTCTAGGCCCCTTCTTTTTCTTTCTTCGTGTAACTATTGTCCTAAGTACTCCATCCCAGAGTACTTAAAATGATTTCTGATCTCAAATCATGTCCTTCTGATTTAAAATCCCACACTTAATTCAGCCATGCTTAATAACCATGCCCCCAAGGTATTTAATGTAATTGGAAAATATTTTGTTATGGTTCTGCTTCCCTAAAAGCATTCCAGCATCACTCATTCAAGTAGCTAAAATAGAAGCTTGATCTTGGAATTAATTAGGGATTAACACGGAATCTTAATTTTAAATGTACCAAAGGAAGGAAAACAATTTAGACCCCAGTGTACATCAAAGCAGAATTCCATCTGGCAAGGTACAATGGCTCTGCCGCTGCCTAATCTCTCACCACACCCTAATGCTTCCATGACCACAGCTCCACGGAAGCCGGGACATCTCTAGTCCTGTTCCTTCACACAAGGAGTTCTTGGAAGCACGGTGGCTGGGATTTCGTTACTTATGACCATTTACAAACTCGCAGATGCTGGTGGGGTCCTACCAGAATAATCTCCACCGCTTATCGGGCGGTGCCTTTGACAGCCATTGATGAACGAAAGGCCTCTGACAACGAGGGTGGAAAACTGATCGAACTGGCAAGGATTTGGCTTAGGCTTTCCCTAGCCTGCCATTTCTGTAGTAGGAGAGGCTGGGGCACTGGGCCAGAGGCGGAAGAGAGAGCCAGTTTGAACAGGGTGGGAGAGAACGCAGAGGCCAGCAACCAGCTGCCTTCAGGGTTCAGAGTGGTGTCAAATGTCAGCACTCCGCAGGCTGGAGATTCATGTGCACAGCCTTCTGGTAGGCAGGGGCTTACGTGCACTTTTCTCTTTTCCACTCCTTTAAAGACCGCGTGCAGCAGAGGAAGGGATTACGCACTGGGAGTGTTTCATTTTCAAATGTTTTTGCAGAGGGCTTTTGCCTCCCACCAACACCGCAATCCCACAGTGCAAGCTTCCTCGTGGGGGGCGTCATTTAAAAACTGAGCAAGTACCTTGAAATCAAAAGAGTGTTATATGCTTAGTACTTCTGGAAGAGAGACTGCTGAATTAAGGTTGCCATCCATTTTACTTAGGGATCAAGTTCTTCCAAAAATTGCTATTCCAACCTAGAGTCAACCTGCTCATTATTTGAGCCTTCAATAGGGAAATCAAATTTAGGATGCTGTAGGGCCAAAGTTTTATTTCATCAGGATGCAAACAAAACATTTTAGGTATATCTTGCTGTCTAACCACAGCTCCTAAGAAGAGTGTGCTTCTTCTATTTTTCTCCACCTTCCTCCCTCCTTCCCCATTTTTTCCTTCTTCTTCTCTTTTTAAATAAGTAATCAAAGGTTTAAAATTGCCCTCAGCACAACAGATGGAATTGCATCCTCTCTTGAGTTTCGGAACATCCAAATCCACTGAGATGGGGGACTCAGCTGCTCCTAGAGTGGAATGGACTTGAGGCCACCTCTGTTCTCCCTCCCTCCCACCCCCAGAGGTCTTTCTCTTTGGGGTAACTTTCTCCTTGCCCAGAGCTAAGGCAGCTACTGGAACTGTAAAAAAGACCCAATCTGCCACCTGCATGGACACAGCAACGCAGGCAATGTCCCCACAATGAAAGTGCTTCCATCCCTAGGAGAAGTTTTCAGTTTGATAAAACTAAAAATATGTTGTTATAGTCTCTGGTGGTATAATATATCCTCCAAAGCATTTTTCCTAAGAAGGAAATGGTAAACTCTTGATAACTGAAATTAAACTCTGCTCTCAAAGATAAATGATTACAATGAGAACTTTTTCCTACTGTAAAATCCTTGTGTTAATCTTTGCCTCCCGGTGATAGAATTCCCCAAACTGGTGAATGCAGTCCACGCTTCTCAGACTTTGTTTTGGAAAAGGACATGGGGTTCATCTCCAGAGGGTGAGTGGTTTACCTTATCAACTTTTCACTGAGGCCTCAGAGATCTTTAACTCTTTAAGAAATGCCATTTAAGACTTAAGAACACCCAGAAGCATGCCCCAGGCGTAAGCATTCTCCGGAGGGGAAAACAAAACAAAACAAAATAAAACAAAACAAAACAGCCAGTTTGGGCATCAACAAAGCAGACAGAGAAAGACTAATGCAGGTAGTTCAGTTCTGATAAGATTGGAGATCTGAAAGTCCCCCAAACTGAACTGCAAACATGTTCCCTGCTCCTCCTGAGGGCCTGGCCCCCCTTACCACCCTCCCAGGATGCTCAGCATCTGGAAGAGCTCCAGATGGGTGCTTTCTAAGCGCTGGTGGACAATGTGGTTATTATAACCTCACATTTACAAATATTTTAAAATCACATCTTATTTTTCCTTTGTACATAAAAAAAATGGTTACTTAAACCATCTCTATGCTGTTGTCAAGAAAATGGCAGGGCCGTCCACCAACTTTAAGGGGCTTTCTTTCCAGCGCTCTATAGCTCTGGCTGTAAAGAAAGAATACATAACAAAGACATGGTCTATGAAATGATCCTTCAACCCTCCTAAAGAAAGATTTTCTTTAAAAATAGAAAGGAGAGGAAGGAGAAAAGGAAGGGAGGGAGGGAAAGAGGGACGGAATGAGGAAGGAAGGCACAATGCTAATTTTAATATTTAATGCAATTTTACTTAAAATGTGAAAAAAATTCTGATAGTGTTTGTTTCACTCTTGAATGTATTAAATCAAAACTTTGGAAACCCACGTTTTGGTTTTGTGCCCATCTGCTTACCTCTGGGTTGATTTTTTTTCCCCCCTAAGAGAGTGGCTTTACCCTCCTCTCACTTCCTGGTCAGTCTTCAGTCAAGATCGCCTCCCCCAAACCTCAGTATTTATGGAAGCCTGGGCTGCTCTAATGAAAAAAATAGAGAATGGGCAGAGTACTGCCAGGGTAGTATAGTGCTGGCATGGAGGCAGCTCATTGGAGGTGAGAGGCAAGGATTTAGAGCCTGAAGTATCATTTATAGGTGTAGGAAGGAAGCTACAAGGGTACAGTGCCTTGCTCAAAGGTCCACCACTAGTGTGAGAAAGAGTAGGAATTAGAACCCATTGAAGGGGCAAAGGATCCTGGGATGATAGAGTGGGGATTAGAACCCATTGAAGGAGCAAAGGATGCTGGGAGGCAGAGTATCATAGCAGCAAGCACAGATGTGCTAGAGGAATCAGGCAGAATCTCAGGCCTGAGACTGGCTGGATTTTATTTCAGAAACTACTGCCATTTGCTTTTTGTCTTTTTATTTTCATTCTTCTGCCTCAGACAGACATGAACACAAAGACATGTTTCCCAACTGGAAGCCATGAAATCAATATACAGCCACTTGTGTCCCAGGGAGGTAGGGGCACCTTGAAAGAGGGGACACCATAACTCAAGGGACTACCACACTAGTCATTATTGCCGCTTGAAGCATTCCATGCCAGCATTGCCAGATCTTATGACTTCACAAGAGAAACAGAAATTAGGATTTAGAGTGTATGACATTGAATTTTAAAATGCTGATGCAAAATTGCCAATGCACTATTCAAACTAAAATAAACAAACAAAAAACCCTCTCAAGATCTAGGAAATTGTGACCCTAAGGAGCCTAAGAATCTTGGAAGAAAGGAAAATACTGTGAGGCCTTGGTAGAAGAGGGAAGGGATGCTTCTCCATGGTTGTCATTGCTATCAGAACCAAGTGGTATTCCGCAGCCCATGGAGGCACAGGGGACACTGACCATCTAGTGTTCTGTGACTTCCATGTTCTGCCTGGCTTTCTGTCTCCTCTTTTCTGAAAGTACATGATTCCAATAGTGGCATCCTTAGCTTATAACCAATATGCTTGCCTTCTACAAGAAAAAAGCTGGGTCAGTAGACTGGAATCTGTTTGTTGCAATGTGCATGTCACATACATGTGTCCCTAACATGTTGTCATGTACCAGAACATTCTCATACATGTCACCATCTACCTGTCATTCTCATTTAGGAAAAAGAAAATTTTTGCCATTTGAAAAGATCTTATCTGTTCAAGATGTTAAGTTTCAAACCAGGGACAAGCTTGAGGTGCCTATTTAACATATCCAAGCCAGACCTGGATGCCAGGTTCTCCCAGCACTTCTCAGTCCCTACCTGTTACAGCGTATTGTGACATACCCTGAACTCTCCAGCCCAGGGGCTGGGCTGTTTTTCCCCCAGAGTTTCTTCCCCATATAATCCAGACATTTTGGTTACCCACCCTTCTTGTACCTTTGTCCTCCAGGCTGCTGCCCCTGGCTCCCTCTCTCTCTCTGCTCCCCCCCCTCCACATGGCTCAGCTCAGTTTGGTCATGTCCATTCTGGTCTCTCCCAGATATCTCTGCCTCTGACTACGATCTCCCTTTTGTCTACAATAAACTTTCTCCTCCACCATACCTAGGAGCAGTCATGTCCTTTCCTTTCCTCCCCTACCCCGCAACATTTTTTGAAATTCATTCATTGTGCCTAAAATTTGGGGGAGGGGGGACACAAAGCCTTTTACCACTTTATTTTCCACTATTAATTTTTGTGTGTATAAAGAGTATGTATGTATGTGTGTGCGTGAGTGTGTGTATAAAGAGTATGTATGTATGTGTGTTCATGAGTGTGTGTATAAAGAGTATGTAGGTATACGTGTGCATGAGTGGGGGACACACATGTGCAGGCCAGAGGTTGACATCAGTGCCACCCTCTATTGGTCTCCATCATTTTATTTTATTTTGAGACAATGTCTCTCACTGAACCTGGAATTCACTGGTTGAGTGACAAGGCTGATAGGCCACTGAGCCTTTAGGAATTTCTTGTTTTTACCTTTCAGTGTTAAGTTACAGGTGTGTGCGATATGCATGCTGGGGATTTGAACTTGGGTCCTAATGCTTACATGGCATTGCCTTTGAAACAGGGCATGCATGAAATTTCACTTTGGCAACCTCATCTGGACTTAATAATCAAAGTAACAAGCATAATGCTTCATTATGTTTCTATTGTCTCAGAATTTTCTGCAAGGAGTGTAACCATCTGTGTAACCATCTTTCTTTCTTTCTTTCTTTCTTTCTTTCTTTCTTTCTTTCTTTCTTTCTTTCTTTCTTTTTGAGACAGGGTTTCTCCGTGCAACAGCCCTGGTTGTCCTGGAACTTGCTCTGTAGACCAGGCTGGTCTCGAACTCAGAGATCTGCTAGCCTCTGTTGGGATTAAAGGCGTGCACCACTACTGCCGGCTCAGAAGGTTCTTTTTCTTGTGCACTCTTCCAGGACAGCCCTCCAACTTTTCCCTTGTCTCAACATTTCTCCAGCAGTCTCTATTGTGATCTCTGCACTTTGTTAGTTTATCTGTCTTTCTTTTATCAAATGCCTTGAGGGCTGGGAGGCAACCCTATTGTATTTGTAAGCACACAAAGCCCAGTTAGCAGTAGACACTCAGCAAGTATTAACAAGTGAATGAACTGGGAGGTCCTCAAGTGTATCTCCCGGATCTTTACATCCTCTAATCCAAGCAGCCATAGCAGGAGGTCTTTTTGGAAGTGTCCCACATAATGTGCTCTGTGTGTGTGTGTGTGTGTGTGTGTGTGTGTGTGTGTGTGTGTGTGTGTCTGTGTGCGCGCACGCGTGTGTTGTCCTCATAGGTAGGTTTGTGCATGTGTGTGTGTTCATACACATGTGTGCCTGGGGGCGGGGTTGCCCGAGGTCCACATCCAGTGTCTTCCACTGTTGCTTTTCAGTTGATTATTTGGTGAGAACTGCTCTCACTAACCCTGTGCTAGGTTGGCTGCCTAGTGAATACAGAGGATCCAGGATGTGTTTGTCTTCACCTACCCCACAACCCAGCTCTAGGATTACAGGCAAGTGCACCCTTACTTTACTTTTATGTGGTTGCTGGGAATCTGAACTCATCTCCTCACACATAGGCAGCACTCACCATTGAGCCACCGCTCAGGGTCTTAATGTGGCCAAACCCTAATGCTTCAGTTCTGACAGTCAGTGCTGTAAGGAACCCAGTGTTCAGCGCCGCTCAGCACCAAACCTACCCCTTCCTCATGCTTTTCATTCTCTTCCTGAAATTTCCAGCGACATAAGCCTTGTTACAGAGTTGTCTCTCATTCATTTAAATTCTCACCAAGATCTGTCAGTTCTTCCTGAGAATCACCTGCCTCCTTCCTCACCTGCCTCACTGTCTGTTGCCATTCTCCCAGGTGGCAGCTCTTCAGCTTTTTGTTTTGGTTTGGTTTGGTTTTTGGAGACAGTGTTCCTCTGTATGAGAGTTCTGGCTCTTCTGGAACTGGCTGTATAGACCAGGCTGGCCTTGAACTCACAGAGATCCCCTGCCTCTGCCTCTCGGGTGCTGGGCTTAAAGGTGTGTGCCACCAACACCTGGCTAGCTCTTCAGTTTTTAAAGAAAAAACTGGAGAGAAGGGACATAAGGGTTTTAAGGAACCATTTTTTGAAGCAGAGAAAAATACAATTTGATTAAACTTTTGTATTACCTGTGAGCAATGCAGGAAATTTTTATGAGTACCTTTTAAATAACTGAGAAAGTGTTGTGTATATCAAATTACACATGCATATGTATGAGTTAGAGAATATTACAACAGGAGACCAGACATCACATAGCAGTCATCAAAACTGTCCCTTTGTCTCTTTGACTCCATGCACTTTCTCTTCTGTTGTTGAATACATGTCCCCAACACACAACTTTCGCATTAACAGAATTCTCAGATCTTTGCCATTTCCCATTTCCTACTAAATAAGGAATAGGTTTTGACTCCATTCTCTGGTGGCACTGGGAATGGAGGCCAAGGCCTCATGTACGCAGTAGGTACTCTACCACTGAGCTAAATCGCTAGCAGTCTGCTACAGAAAAAAAAGTCATTCTTGCTTGTTTTGTGTCTTTCTTTCTTTCTTTCTTTCTTTCCTTCCTTCCTTCCTTCCTTCCTTCCTTCCTTCCTTCCTTCCTTCTTTCTTTCTTTCTTTCCTTTTTTCTTTCCTTTTTTCAAGACAGGGTCTCACTATGTAGCCCTGGCTGTCCTGGCACTCACTCTGGAGACCAGGCTGGCCTCCAACTCACAGAGATCCACCTGCCTCTGCCTCCTGAGTGCTGGGACTAAAGATGAGTGCTACTACACCTGGCTTTTGTGTTTCATGTTTTCAGTTAAGTTAGCACTCACTCTAACCTAAGCTGTCCTGAAATTCAAGGTGATCCTTCTCAGGTCCCAAAGAAACCCAAGACAAGTCTCACTAAGTATCTGTGGCTCCTCCCAGCACTTTTTAGTCCACCCCCTACCCTAAACCTCTCCCTCCTTGGGGCTGGGTTTCTGCTTCCCCACCCCCAACTTGATCCCTATATTACTCAGACATTTTGGCAATGCTGCCCTCTTGGCCCAAGCTTCCCATCTTGGTTGGTAGCCCCTCTTGCTCACCCTTCCCATCTCTCCTTTCATGGTCTGGTTTAGTCTGTGGGCCATGTTCAGCCTGGACTCTTCCCTCTGCCTACTTCCTCCCTTGGATCCACGATCAAAATCTTCTCCATCCTTTAAAGTAGTCATGCCTCCTCCTTTTGTTTCATGTTTCATTCAGTGGTACAGTCTGTTGGTCCAGTTCAGTCTGGACAATTCCAGATGCTTCTGACTGTTCTCTCCCTCATATCTACAACAAAACCCTTCTCAAACATGGCCTAGGAGTAGCCGGGTCCTTCCCGCCCACCCCCCTTTTTTTTTTTTTTTTTTCGAGGCAGGGTTTCTCTGTGACTTTGGAGGCTGTCCTGGAACTCGCACTTGTAGACCAGGATGGTCTCAAACTCACAGAGATCTATCTGCCTGCCTCTGCCTCCTGGATGCTGGGATTAAAGGCGTGCACCACCACTGCCGGGCACTTGTCCTTATTTTCATTCAGTCCTCCCATCTCGATGCCCCCCCCACACACACACACACCAGTGGTAGGATTATAGTTGTGAGCCATCGTGACAGGTTAGGAACAGGCCCTTCATGCTATAGCACCCCTCACCCATGCCCCGTTTCCCAGGAGTTACCACTGTTCCTAATTCTACTAATTAGAAATGCTTTGGGCTGTTAGTAACTGCATATCCTACTCATAGTGGGATAAGCATAGAGTTATGCTTCTTATCTTGCAATCAATTAAGAGGTCTGACGCCCTGGGCTGGGGCTGCTACTTAAAAAGGGCCTGAGCTACTTCTATTTTTCTATGGCTTTATTCTTCTTATCACCTCACAACCTTGAGATTCACTTCTAAGAGTCCAATCCACATTCTCAGAAGCAAAGGAAGACATCAACAGATAAAAAGGGTGGAGGAAAGTGCCTGTGATGGAGCCTGCCTTCCCAGAGCCCTCACCCAGCGATCTACTACTAATGCTTCAGCGTAAGGTGTCACAGGTGGGCAGTGACTGGGTGAGGTGAAGCTGTGGAGAGTGGGGGGTGAGAGAGCCACGTACCTTTACTCTCCTTACTCCACATCTGCTCCTTACTCCACACCTGGCTCTATCTCTGATGGTCAAAGTCCTTTCATTATTTACAGTTCCAAGAAGACCCTGCATGCCCAATGCAATCTTCATCTTCCTCCAAGGCTCTCTGACAGAAACATCTCCTGAGATGCAACCACTGTTTCTGTCACACACAGAACTCTTCAGTCTGCCATGGTGTGTTGTCTCCTCGTGTGTACTCCAGTGTCAGAGAGGACCCAGAAATGTGACCCATTCATCTTTGTGTTTAGCAACTCTGCACAGAGTAGGTATTCAGTGAATGCTGGATGGAGCCAGGCATATTCTGCAATATTCCGTTTGGAACACAAAAAGTCTGCAGAACCCACACTGTCCATAATGGACCCTCTGATCCATGTTAAAGGGAAACATCTGCAGGCTGCTGTGAATATTGGCTGCTGTCTTCTGTCCCCAGCCAAGGCAGGGACATCTGTGGTGGCGGCGTGACTATCTGCCATGCTTTTTATGTCTCTCTGCTCAAATATGCAGCTGTTCCTCGGGCGGGAAAGAAAGAACACTGGAAATCAGACAGAACAACAGCGAGTTCAGCGGGGGATTCAAGGCTTAAGAGCCTCAAAATTGTGTTACAACATAAAACACAATGCTACCAATGCCAATTCATAGCATGAATCAACAGCTCCAAGTGCCAGACAGTGCGTTTTTTATGCATTGCTGCCTGCCAGCTTCTCATGAAAACACACTGCACTCATCTATGATATTAGAAAAAGAAAGAAAAAAAGCAAGTCTCAGAGAGTTAACGCAAGACCTATGAAGGAAGGGTATGAGCTCTTAATTGCAGGTAAGGAAACTGTAACCTGGAGAAGTCAAGTGCTTTGCTCAAAGTAGAGCATTTGGCCATTAAGAAGATGGGCTAGCTCTCAGACTGTGAGTGGCTGTGTCTCAGGGCTACCATTTGTCTATATGCTGGTAGAAGCTGTTTGTTTTCTATGCTTGTTCCTTCATCTGTAAAATAGAGACAACAGTTGCTTTAGAGAGTTCATGAAAACAACACGTTTAAATACAGTGACAGAGTCCTGCCTAGCAACAGGTCCAGAACAAACACTAAATAGCTCTTAGTCAGGGCTGCTACCCGCCCCTCTGATAGGACAGCCATAGCATAGGCCAGCGTACACTTGGTGCTGAATAAACCTTGTGGATAAACAGATGTATTGCAGTCATTCTGGAGACCCGGAAAAAATACTGCTTTCTCATTCCCAAAGAGGAAAAAGAATCCCTAGGCTTCCTATCCCTGCCTGAGAGAGTACGATGCCTCTCCCAGCATTTTGTCCCACTTCCATCTTAACAATGTTGTGATATTTTGTTTGTGTTCTGACAAATAAAGCTTGCCTGGAAATCAGAGGCAGAGCTAGCCATGGAGCTCTGAAGGTCTGTACAGACAGGAGACAGGAAGTGATAAGGCTGAGCAGAGACAGGAAGTGATAAGGCTGGGCAGAGACAGGATCTCAGCCTTTTCAGTCTGAGGTTTCATAGAAACAAGAACTCTAGTGGCTGGCTGCTCTGCTTCTCTGATCTTTCAGCTTTCACCCCCCACTATCTGACTCCAGGTTTTTATTATTATTAAGACTAATTAGGATCACGTTCATAACAGGATTGTAACTTCAGAACCAGTTTTCAAAAGAGCCTTTAGTAATGCTCTGTAGATGGCCACTGATAGTTCAAATTCATTTTGTCTAGGGCACATTCCCCATTGTGGTACCATCTTCAAAGTGGCAACCTAATGCAGGCTCCTTGGTACTTACCCTTGTCCTTCTACACTAAGTCTAAATGGTCTCTGCATAATCCATGAAACACAGAGGAAGTGACATCCTGTGATTGCTGAGGCAAGATGAAGGAGTCCAGTAGCCTCTAACGTGCATCCTTAGAAAGTTGTCTTTGTCGGCCAGGTGAGGTGGTACACACCTTTAATCCCAGACAGATGCAGGTTGATCTCTGAGTTCAAGGGCAGCCTGATCTACAGAGTGAGTTCCAGGACAGCCAGGGCTACACAGAGAAACCCTGACAAAAAAAAAAAAAAAAAAAAAAAAAAAAAATCTCTTTTTCTGTGCCAGCTCCTGTTCTAACATTTTGCTGCTTTGCTGCTACCAGGCTGTGGAGGAACTCCAAGCTACCAAAGAGACACCTGGCCACTTCTGGTAATCCAGCTATCCAAGGCTTCCAAACACATGAAGAGGTATGCTCAATCCAGGTGAGCATTCAGGTGTCTGTCATCCCAGTCACCATCTGATCACAACTACCCAGCTGTGCCCAGTCAATCTGCAGACCCATGAGAAGCGGTTATTTTATTTTATCATTATTTTAATCCAGTCTGTGGAGGATTACTTACTATGAAGCAGTAGACGACAAAACACTGTTGGCTCCTTGAAGCCGTCAGTGCAGTTACAGCACAGCCAAATCCAACTTTTTGAGGATGGGAAGCTGTTCATTCCATTAAATTAGATTTGGTGGTAAGTATGCAAACCAAATTTGGTAGGAGATGACTCACAACCTTTTTGTAATTCTGTCCACTTTTCTTAAATAACAGAAGAAAAACTATGATTCTGCCACCACCTGATATTGTATTGATGTTTGTCTGTTTCCCCACCTGACTTCCCCTTCCTGTGTATATATTAAAAGATGACAATGATTTTGCTTGTTTGTTTTCTCTGTGTAGCCTTGGCTGACCTGGAACTCTCTCTGTAGACCAGGCTGACCTGAAACTCAAGAGATCCACCTGCCTCTGCCGTCCAAGTGCTGTGACTAAAGGAGTGTGCCTTTAGTCTGCCCGGCTTTAAAAAGCTAGTTTTTAAAATATCAGGCTGGATGATACAAACCTGGTACATGAGCTTGCTTGTTGGAGCCTACTCCCTATGGTGGGATGCCATGCTCAGCCTTAATGCATAGGAGAGGGGCTTAGCCCTGCCCCAACCTATTGTGTCAGACTTTGTTGACGCCTCATGAGAGGCCTTACAGTGAGGAGGAATGGACAGGGCCTGAAGGATTCCTGGAGAGCCTGAAGAACCCAGGTTCTGATACAACCATGAATGTAAGCAGTAGTAGTGGTGGTACCAACAACAACAGGGTAGATAAACCAGACAGCAAAATACAAACAGGGTAAATGAACTTGACCAGAAAGATAGGAAAGCATTGGGAAGACAAGCAAGCAAAAAGCCTCTTCTTCTGCCCTCCTTAAAGATGTTACCCGTATTAAAGGTAAGTCTTCCATTTCATATAACCCAGTCAAGAAAATCCTTTACAGATATACCCAGTGGCATATCTCTTAGTAGATTCCAGATCAGTCAAATTGACAGCCAAGATTAACCATCACACCCTCCATGACTCACTGTGGTGAGAGCAAAGGCTGCCAACTTATGTGAAATTGTGCTGGCCATGATAAATGAGACTGGATAGTGGAGACGCTCGTGGGGATAAATGGTAGAACTCCAGTGTCTTAGAGTGTGTTAGTGTTCTGTCACTGAGACAAAACACCTTTTGAAATCAACTTTAAAAATTTATTTTGCTACATAGGTTCAGTGGTTTCAAATCATGGTTGCTTGGGCCTGCTGTTTTGGTGCCTGTGGCAACACAGAACATTATGGAAGGGACTTTGTGGCAGGACAAAGCAGCTCACTTCATTGCACTGTGAAGCAAACAGACAAGAATGGAAAGAGTCATCCCTATAGTCCCCCAAAGAGGACATCCTTAATGGTCTGACTTTCTTCCACCAGGTCTCAGCCCCTAAAAAAATCCCACCACCTTCCAATAGAGCCAACATCTGCAGGCTACACCTTTAACACAGGTCTTTGGGGGACACTCATGGGTTATTCTATTGTCTTATTTGTTGCCTAAACTTTGAACATAGCACAGTAAAGGTACTTCTATTTCTTTTGCAATGTCTAGAGCCTCCCAGACTTGAAGGCCCTGGGTGGATGTGACAGCTATATTGACTTAAATGAGTGGTCTTATCTACTGAGGTAACTTGGCTGCTGACCAGATCTTATGGACACATGACCTCTCAAGGAAGACTTTGTTCTTGGGCTGTCATGGGACTCCTGATATCATGGAGAGGCCACTGGGCTCTAAAAGCAAGTGAGCTAAGATAACCAGTTGGAAGCGAGCACATTCATGACCTAGCCTTGGGTATTATACACCATCATCTCTTTTGTAATCAGGTGTTTTGTCTGAATTTCAGGCAGAACAAATGGTCCCCTACAAAGTCCACATCTTCATCCCCAAACTTGTGACTATGTTACCTCACCTGGGAGAAAGGATTCCATAGATGTGATTGAGTTTAGTCTCAAGACATAAGGAGATTATCCTGGATTATCTAGTTGGACACAATATAATTCCAACAATCCTTACATCAAGTATCCAAAGGGGTCAGGATCAGAAATGGAGATGATGAAACAGGCTAGGGTTATGTTGGCCATAAGCCAAGGAATGCAGGCAGCTTCTCAAAGCTGCAAAAAGCAAGGAAACAGACACTTCTTGGAGATTCTATAAGGAACATAGTTCTGTCAATACCCTGATTTTGTCCTATGAAGACCTATTTTGGAATATTGACCTTCAAACCTCTAAGAGATCTGTATCATTTCAAGACATATTGGTCATTTGATAGAGTAGCTATGGAAAACTGATGTACCCAGTTCCAAGCAGGGCACAGACCCCTGTCTCTGGAGAAGAAAAATGCCAAAGTTGCATTTAAGAGCATGTGGGAAGTCAGGATGTGTGGTTCACACTTGCAATCCCAGCATTTGGAAAGCTGAGGCAGGAAGACTGCAGTGAGTTTGAGTCCAGCCTGGGGCACACAATGAAACTGTCTTGGCTCAACATATGAACTTGGATGATATATTAAAAACATTGTACCAAAGATGGCCAATAAACCAGTAGCAAGGCATATTTTCATGGTCACCACTTGGACACCTACCTAGTTCTCAGACTCATAGCTTCCAAACAGACACAATATAGTTTGTTGTTTAAGCCATCCATTCATGGCAGTTTGTTATGGTAACCTTAGAAAACTAATGCAAATGGCCTGTCTATGTGGAAGCCGTTGTAGAAGAAGAAAAAGGAAGGGGAGAGATGGAAGAAATAATGAAGAGAATGGTATGTGCCTCTTAGAGCCTAAACCAGCAGTTCTCAATGTGGGTCACCACCCTTTTCTGTCCAATGACCCTTTCTCAGGAGTCACCTGAGATTATCAAGAAACACAGATATTTACATTATTATTCATAACAGTAGCAAAATTACAGTTATGAAGTAGCAGTGAAACTAATTTTATGGTTGAGGGTCATTATAACATAGGGAACTGTATTAAAAGGTGTCAGCATTAGGAAGGTTGAGAACCAATGGCCTAAATACTTGGTGCTTGGTCCAGTTTTGAAAAGGTTTACCAACACTTGAAGTTCTGGACTCATTGAGCTCATAGAACCCAGAAAGATATGGAAGTCTCCAAAACTATAGTCATGCCCAATCATCTAGCAAAACTATAACTGGAATGTGCCCCTGACGGTCATGCATGGGAAGTGTGATTCCTAGTGGGGCAGTGTTGGGAGGTGATTAGGTTACAAGGCCTGTGTCCTCTTGAGTGAGTGAATGCCATCATGGAAAGAGTAGTGGTATACTCAAATGATAAGGGTAGTCTCCTTTCTTCTCTCAAGTGTCCTCTACATGAGGCCTTCTTCAATGCTACAGTGTGGTGAAAGGACCTCACCAGGTATGGTTCCTCCGTCTTGGATTTACCAGTCTCCAGAACTGAGAGTCCAATGGACTTGTGGTTTGTCACTAAGCCAGTCTGTGGTATTCTTGTATAGCAACACAAAATAGACACATTGTGGGTGTGGCTTTGTTTCAGCTAAACCCCAAACCTAAGACACCTGATTCAAGTCTGTTTTTCCTAAAAATCAAACATACTGATGACCATCCTTTAAAAACTCATTTCAGGGCTGGAGAGATGGCTCAGCAGTTAAGAGCACTGGCTGCCCAGCAACCACATGGTGGCTCACAACCATCTGTAATAGGACCTGGTACCCTTTTCTGACCTGGGCAGAACACTGTATACATAACAAATAAATAAATAAATAAATAAATAAATACTCATTTCATAAGTCTGTCCACATAGAAATTCCAAAATATGATGGAGAAACACATTGTTCCTGGTTTCGAGGAAAGCTCGTACTATGCTCCATGTTTGTTTTTGTTGTTGTTTGTTTTGCTCCTTACCTTGTCTTCCAGTATCTCATTTTCTGTGATACTCATTCTCCAGACATAATTACAACATAATTAAAGGTCAAGAACAAAGGTCGGCTTGCTTTCTGGAGCTTCCACAAACTGTTATACCAGGTTTGCTATTGTGTATTTATACTAAGGGAACAAAACTGGAGAACCGTCCACATTTCAACATCGAAGTCACAGGGGAGACTTAAAGTAGACAGAGCCTCATTGGTTACTTCAGCATGCCCCAGATTCAGACAACAGCAAAAGGAACTGGATTTGTTTTCTTTGCTTTAGCAACTTGATCTGTAGGCCAGTGGTTCTCAACCTGTGGGTCACAACCCTGCCACCAAACTTCTATCTCCAAAAAAATATTTACGTTGCCATTGATAACAATGGCAAAATTACAGTTAAGAAGTAGCTACAAAAATAATTTTATAGTTGGGGTCACCACAGCATGAGCAACTGTATTGAAGGGTCAAAGAATTAAGAAGGTTGAGGACCACTGCTGTAGACCAAAAGGGATCATTCTTGTTCACTGTGAGTGGGATGGCTAACTAAGTGGAGGGGTCTCAGCTTGAGTATCCAATAGTTTCTGGAGATGGTGGCCCTTCTGGAAGGGTTTGCAGGAATGGGGCACACGGGTTCAGATGTCAGTTTCTGAAGGACCTCATCAGTGTAGTTAGATGTTAGTTACAGAAACTAATTGCTATCAATAAGGAACTATGTGTATAAATTTAATTTAAGGTGCTACTGACCTGAACCACAGAGAAAATGAAAAGAAAGAGAGTGTGTTTAAGAGAGATGCCTGTCAAAGAATTATGAGAAGATTGGATGTCCCAAGGCAGGTGTTCTATTCTAAACTCCCATACTTTGTGCAAAATACCCAGACTCAAATCTACCCAAATCTGAACAAAATTCCTTCCTTTCCAAATATCCTCTCTTCAAAGAAGAGACTTTATCTGAAATAAAAATCTGGTGTCCGTTAGCTGGGTGGTCTTAGACATTTGAATCTCTCTGTGTTTCTTTCCTCAAAAATTAAAAAGGTGTGTGTTGGGAGTGATGGTTGGGGTGGTGGTGGTGGTGGTAACTATAGCATTTAATACAAAGCCGAATGTTATTTCAGGGATTAAGTGAGATAATGAAACACAAAAATGCCTGATAATTGTCAGGGATCCAAAGTATGTCGATTTTTCTTTGTAAGTATATGGTTGGAGAAAAGATGCAAATACTCATATAATTATAATTATTTCCATAATTGTTCACTTAATTACAACTAGCTTGTGGAAACCCATCAGCATTTCTTTTCATGGGTGCCAGTAGCCATATATTTTGTGATCTGTAAATTGGTTACACATACACTCTAGCATTGGATTCCTTTGCTAGCAGTATAGGTGGATTAGTGACTGACCCAGTTAATGGGGGCTTGAGCTGAGTGATCCTGGGGTCCTTTCTTCTGTTATGCTGACTCTTGTTTCCTCATGGGTGAAGGACATTGTACTGCTGAGTATGAAAGCTGTGTCCCATGAATCAAGGCTCTGTGTGCAACTCAGAGACAGAGCCCAAAAGGAAAGAGCCCCTGGGCTGTATTCTGGAGCAGACTGAGTGGTGGTGTTTGTTTTGCTGATCTTGCATTTCCTAGTTCTCAATTCAGTTGTGAAAGGGTTTCATGCACCTTTATACCTACAATAAAAATTATATATATCATTGTGAATGTTGTTAGAGATTCTCCCTAAAATCCATCTACATTATTAATGAGACAACACAGCAGGATGATAATAAAGGTATAGTAATTATTAATAAATTATCACTATTTTGTGGGGTGACAGGATGGCCTCAAAGTCACCCTGGGATTACCAGTATAGTCTGCCATGTACGGCTTTATGCAAGGCTAGGGTAGGGAATCAGTCTCTCAACTGAACACACCCCCAACCAGACTTATAAGAATCTCTAAGGTAAAGAGATTGACATTTAATTAAAATGTAGTAAAGAAAACCAACATCCATTATTACTTCTCCTTAAGACTAATCTTTCAGGACCAGGGTGTGGTAGTGCATCCCTTTTATCCCAGGAGAGGCCGGTGGATCTCTGTGAGTTCAAGGCCAGCCTAGTCTACAGAGTGAGTTCAGGACAGTTGGGCTTTTGTAGAGAGACCAACGAAACAATAACAACAAAAAAATCTAAGTAAAATAAAATAAGAAAGGCTAGTCCTTCAGCCATGCAGTGTGTCACCACCTCCTAACGCTAAAGCTGGAGACTGCAGAGATTGGCTAACTGGTCCCTGTAGAGCTATGAGAGAGGGAGAAGAGAAGGAAGCAAGTAAGGCTCATTGTCCTGCATCGCAGCACTGCTCACTCTTCACTCTCGTTGACACCCTCACGTGCAGGGAAGGAGAGAAGTACAAAGCTCTGGTTTTCAGACTGAAGTCAGAATTCGGAGGCACTGGCTTCATACCTTAGACCTTGCTTCTTTTATGCTGAATGAGGGAGCTTCCTTGTTAGGTAGGTTTCATTAACTAGTTCGTAGGAAGGCTCAGTTCCCCAAGGATCGGCCAGGGGCTGTCTGAAGAGGCCTCTCAACCTCTCTCCTCCTCATTTCTTCTTCATGTTAGTTCCCTCCATCACCTTCCTCCAGACCTTACAAATCCCACTTTCTAGGAAGGCCTCAAGATAGGGGCTGCTTCTGGGCTTAAAGTGAATATGAAGTTCACAGGAGCAGAAGGAGCGGCACTTTTTTCTTGACTGGTCATATGCACTGAAGGGAAACCGAGGCACTGGAATAAACCATACTTACTCCTGGTCAACCTGTCACAAGATGGACTCAGCACTGGAAGGCGAGTAACTCATTCTGGTTCTTGTATCCTGTAGCCCAACCTCCAAGGAGATCGTCCCCTGCAGGGGGCAAAATCGGCCCAGGAGTAGCTCCGTCTAATCCGGAGGAGTCTCACTTTAGGCCTTTCTTTCCACTTTATTTATTTATGACTCTGGGAGACCAGTCTCGGTTTCCAAGTGGCGGCAGACTTCAAGGAGGTGGGAACGCCCAGCATGTAGATAGCCTCTTCTCTGCGGTGGATACAGGTTCAGTGCGGTTGGTTCAGCGGTATCGGCCCCGCAGCTTGCTGTTTCTTCAAGTGTGGGTCAGGTAGCCTCCTGGGGCACAAATCCTGCAAAACGAGTCTGAGAGCGGGGCGAGCTCTTGCAGGTAGGAGGGTGCAGTCGCAGAGCTAAAAATAACAAGGGCAGAGAGGCGGGCGTGCCGCGGTCGCTAGGGCTGCTTGCTGGAGGTGTCAGAGAATTGGTTTGCGCCCCAGCGGGTGGTGCGGAGCCGTGGGGGTGATCCTACACCAATCCACCACACCCTGTTCGGAAATACAGCTTACTGGAGTGTCTTAGTAGAGACCCAGAAGCAGTGTTCAAGGAGTGGGAGCTGCAGACTCCAGAGCGTCTGGAAACAGGCACAGTGCAAGTGTCCCTGATCTCTTGTGGCACCCCTGGCGTCTGGTGTTCAGATGGGTTGGTTTCTTTATGTTAGCGAAGTTCAGCTGTAAAGTCTGACCAGGGGAGGTCATGAAGATAAAGAATAGAAGAAATTGCCGGGTCAATTAGCCTACGGGGAGGGGGTGGGGGCTGGGGTGGCTCTGGACCTGGTATGCCCTGGACATGCTACTTACTAGTCCACCTGCCATCTGAGAAGGAACGAGTATCTGGCAACCTGCTCCGTCTAGAGGGTAAGCGCTGGGGTTCCCCAGAGCAGGGCTCTTTGCCTGTCTCCATTCGTGTCTCTCTCTCTCTCTTTTTTTTTTTTTCTTCCGGCAGCCCAGACTCTAGCATCGTTTTCTTTCGGTTATTTTCAGAACATTATCAAGAGAAAGTTACTCTCGGGTCATATGCACTGAAGGGAAACCGAGGCACTGACTATGGTTTAACTTGTAAAGCTATTATTTATATATTCTCGGGGCCTGAGAAACCCTGAAAGAACTTGTACGCGCGGAGATGGTTAGCGACTTTCTTCAGATCACCTTGCCTCTGGGGGAGGCCACAGAAAGTCTTGCTTTGGAAAAGAATCAAGAGAACGTCTTCTTCATAGCCCCATTTTCTTTGTTACTGTCCTCCCCTCAAATCCGTCCCGCAGTCCAGGGCTTCCAGGATCTGGAAATGGGGCTCGTTTTCACCTCTTAGGCTGTTACCTGCCCTTTTGGCTTTGTACATGCCTGTCTGAGGACATACAAACCCTGCCATTTGCCTCCAGACATGCTGCAATACCCTGTTAGAACCTTTGCGCCAAGAGAAGCCGCTGAGGGAAAGAGCCAAGCAGAAACTGATTCCTGCACCAGATCTTTCCTGGCCTAGCTGGCACCCTGTCCTTCAGAATTTGAGAAAAGAATGAGGTTCGCAGCTTGGCATGGGGCATCCACCAGGAAATGCTAGAGGGCTCGGAAGCCAGGTGTTAGGTGGTGTAACCAACCATTCTTTCTTCCACACAGAGACCTCAGACTAGTCTCCCTGAAGTCTTGGGAATGGGGCTTATATGGGTTTCTCAAATGTTACATCCACCAGGGGATCAAAGATGAGGTTCCTGCTATCTGGGGCAGGTACAACCAATGACTGATTTTGTGATACACACTGTCACTTGCTGGTAGGTTTCAAAGGATGGCCAAAGATAATTTTGCAAAAAAGGTCATTGCAAGGGCTAGAGATGTATTCAGTCACTAGTTTGCCTCACTTGAGCCAAATGCTGGGTTATGTCTCCAGCACTTCATAAACCTGGCGTGGTGACACAGACCTGTTATCCCAGCACTTGGAAGTGAAGACAGCAGGGTCAGGAGTTCGAGGCCAACCTTCCACAGCAGCTTCGGCTACAGAAGACCTTGCCTTAAAAAAAAAAAGCCAACCCAACCCAAACTAAACGAAATAACCAAACAAACAAAAAATTAGAAGAAAATGATAAATTTATATTTTAATTAAGTAAAAAGACAAATGGGAAGAGAATTTTGCAGATGTCAGATATTCAGTTTGACAAACTGTCACAAAACAAACATCAACAAATATTTTTAAGTTACTATTGCTGTGCAGAAGCCTGGAAGGAATTAAAACAATATGCAATTATCTTTGAACAGGACACCATAGAAAGCACCCCTCTCCTCACAGTAAAAGACTTGCGCTATAAGGAAAATATCCAAGTTTTATTTATATGTTAAAAACATTTTTGGATCCCATATCCCTTTGGACCAAGCTTTCCTTGCGAAAGACTAGAAAGCTTTTAGTATCAATTGAAGGGAGAATGTTAGTTGGTTTGACCCAGTGGATGTGTAATTGAGAAACCACTCAATAGTCAGGAAGCAACATAGGATTGGGTGTGTCTGGCTTCTAAAACTTCTTCTCTAGTGATACTACATTCTTGTCCAGGTCACACTGTTCATGCACACCAAGGAGAGAAAGAGAATGAGAAGGATGTGTGGGCTGAGAACAAACCCATTCCAGAGTTTTAAACATTTTCATACACTTGATGACAAGAATTTACTTCTCAGTGGTGTGTCTGCTATAGAATTAGGTGGGTACAGATGACCATGTTTGAGGAGAAACAGCCTCAGAATCGTCCTTCATTGTGTGATAATGACCTGGTTTGGAAAATAAAGGTCTCCCAAATTTGTGCCCTGTCTGGCATCTATGCATTATATGTTAGCATATTATCTTGTCTCATGTCTGAAATCACTGGGGCTCAAATTAGAATTCACTATCCTGTTTTTGTTTCTTTTGTGGGTTTTTTTTTTTTTTTTTTGAGACAGAATTTCTCTGTGTAACTCTGGCTGTCCTGGAATTTGTTCTGTAGACTAGGATGGACCTTGAACTCAAAGATCAACCTGCCTCTGCCTCTCAAGTTCTGGGATTAAAAGTGTGCACCACCATCACCACCCAGCTTAGTTTTAAAGATTTTTTTTTTAAAGAAAGAATCACATTCCAGAATATAAGAAGACAGCAGCACTTTAAAACACAGGACTGAAATATTATTGCATTTTCTTTTCTTTCTCATGGTGGTAGGGAGCAAACCCAGAATTTAGAAGATGCCAGACAAGTCTCCTGAGTTATATGCCCAGCCCTAATTATTTAATTTGACTGAAGTAAATCAAGGGTTGATAATGATCTTAAATGTCTAGAGAAGAAAAACCATGTACAACTGAGTTTAAATTCTTCTTGGGACCAGGGATAGAGTTTAGTGGTGGAGTGCTCACCTAGCATGTGCGAGATCCTGGATTTAATTCCCAGTTCTTAAATGTATGCTTTTCAGACCATGAAATGGGAAAAAAATCTTATTTTAAAAGAGAGGGGAGATTTTTCTTAATAGAGAGGTCTTAAAAATCTGAAAAATCAGAAGTGGCTATTTTGGACATCAGTGAGTAGGTATGACTGACAGTTATGAATTATCTTGGCAGAGATACGCTCATGGAATAAATCTACACAGACATACCATAATGAGTAGTAACTTAGTGAATGCTATTCATGCAAACAACAGCTTTAATTCTATAAATACCCACGATGTCTGCAACACCAGAAAGAACAAAGTATGTATAATATGATCCCTTCCTTCAAGAGCTTCTCTACAGTTTCTTTTCATCACAATTGTTGTCATATTAATTGTATAAACCTGTGGGTTTCATGGTGATATTTGCACACATGCATATACCCTTTAGTAAATTTCAATGCATTTTAGAAACCTTAAATAAATCTCTATACCAAAGTGTCTCTATATGTTCTACTTTGTTCAGTTAATCAGCACAACTGTAAGGAATAATACTAGTAAATATTTATTGAACCATCTTGCACCTATCATTTTATGAATTTACTTAATGCTTATAAGAATGCGATGAAATAAAAATCTTCTCAGACTATGAAGGAAGGAACTGAGGCACTGGAGAACAAGCGATTTGATTATGGTTTAACTACCATGAATTTTGGGGCCTGAGAAACTTGTGCAGAACCTGCTAGTCCCTACATTTTTATGATGAAACTGAGTTCTTTCTCAAGACCATGGGAAGCCTTGTCCTAAGATGTTAAGAAGGATCCAACTTTCTCAGTCTCCATTTTGTTCTGTCATCTAAGAACTTGTGAGCCCGGTAGGGTGGTTTGTGCCTACAATCCCAGCACTAGAGCAGTGGAGACAGGGGGAACCCTGCAGGTCTCATATCACCAGTGGTTATAAGGACAGAGTAGCAACTGATGCTGTGGCCTGGGAAAACCTTGACTTGTCCATTTTTTTGATACTATGTCATGATGTTGTCACCTGCAGTGTTCTTGTTTGAGAATCACACAATCAAAGGAGGAAAAGGGGGAATAGGTAGGTAAGGGGGAAAAATCCCATAATGTTTTAAGCAAGTTTATGATTTTTTTTTTTTTTTTTTTTTTTTTTTGGTTTGGCTACATTCATAGTCACCCTGGATGCACACAGCCCACAGGCTGCAGGTTGGATGCACCTGCTGGGACAAGTCTTGTTTAACTGGAGCTGTGACCATAGGCATTCACATTCCTACAGGTCCTGTTCAAGGCTTATGGAGGAAGAGGCTGATTGACCTGGTCTGGATTTGGGGTCCATCACTTATAAGCTCTGTGATGTGACCTTGGAGGATTTATACAACCTCGTAAGTTTCAGATTCTCATCTATAGAAGACAGATTTGACGTGGGCTTTGTTGAGGGCTAGAGAGCAAATGAGAAAATATGGTAGTATTCATGCAAGAAAACCAATGGTCTAGGGTGTGTGTGTGTGCGTGTGTGTGTGTGTGTGTGTGTGTGTGTGTGTGTGTGTGATGTGAGTGTGCATGCGTGTGTATGTGTTGTGAGGGGGGACATTTGAGATAGGGTTTCTCTGTGTAACAGTCCTGGCTGTTCTGGAACTCACTCTGTAGACCAGGCTGGCCTCAAACTCACAGAGATCTGCCTGCCTCTGCCTCCTGATCTGCCTGAGGATTAAAGGCTTTTGACACCATGACTCTCTCAGTCTAGGTTATTTCAAAGATGTCTTCTAATTTTACTTTGAATTGATCTATTTTATTGCTTCTCACAAAAGTTAGCAATGGTGCTGGGGATTCCTTCAAAGTATTCCCTTATAGTTTCAAAAGACATCAAATGACAAGGTTTGAAGACCCATGCCATTCTTAATTTGGGAGCTAAAATCAAGGTACTGTGTTTATAGAATTAGAAATCTTTTTGAGCTGGGCATGGAGGTATATTCCTTTAATCCCAGCACTTGGGAGACAGAGGCAGGCAGATCTCCATAAATTTTAGACCAGCCTGGTCTACAGATCAAGTTGCAGGAGAGGCAGAGCTACAGAGAGAAACCCTGTCTCAAAAAACAAACAAGCAACAAAAAAGATATAGACCTATTTGGTGTCTGGACAAACTCTAATTGCTTATAAATCTTCAACCAAAAATATCCTTTATTTAAGTCAGTCTTTTATCTATTCTTTAATAGTACTTATCAGCCTTGAAACTATAACTAAAATAACTTTTAAAACAGGAGTATTCATTGGCCAGGCATGTGGAGTATATTTGCAATCCTAGCTGAGGCCAGAGAAGAACATTAATTTAGTATAGCCTGGGCTACCCAGTGAAACCATGCTTCAACAAAAACAAAACACTAAAACCACAAACAAACAAAACCCCCAAACAAAAGTAATTCAGTTCATTGCTTGGCAGTGGGGCCTCAAGGAATCAAGGTGTATTAGGTCATCAAAGATGCTGAGGTTGTTTGTGTCTTTGTTTTGAGACAGGGTTTCTCTGTGTAGCTCTGGCTATTCTGGAACTCACTAGGTGGATCAGGCTGACCATGAACTTCCAGAGATCTGCCTGCCGATGCCTCCTGAGTTCTGGGACTAAAGATGTGTGCCACCATACCTAGCAGTTAATGGGTAGTTTACAACATCTAAAATGGGGGGAAAGAAGTACATCTGTACCAAGAGACTGCAGCCGAGTTTCCCCATCACATGCCTAGAGATCCAATAAGGTTTATTTGGTGGCTTAGTTAGAAACTCCCAGACTGGGTTTCACAGATTCATGGGTGGGCCTATAGCCACTTTGGGTTCCAGCAAAATGAGATAATAGCTGTCATTCAAACAACATTTAGGAAGAAAACACACACACACACACACACAAAATTCATTAGAGCTAAAGCCTTGCCTTTGAGTTCAGTGAATCACTGCTGTTTGTGAGTTTAAATATTAAGGAATACATTGTGTTATATGTCCTTCAACCTGCTGCGGGAGCCCAGAGCCTGATGCCCCAGGAGAGACATTAGTAACTATGTAATGGAGTTTTAATTTTGTGTTGTTATTTTAAATAATTAATTGTAATTTTTAGTTGTGCTAGAAGCTGTAGGTATGTTTTCAGTCATCTTTTCTGGCTGATGTTACTGCCCTATCTTAATTAATCAGAGTTTATGAGAGAAAGTATACTTAGAAATGATTTCAAATGAAAGAAGGTGGATGTTCACTAAAATTACAATAAAATACTGATATTGACTCTTACAGAAAGGGATCTTGGATATTATCTGACTTGATCCTTTTGTTCTTTGGATGAGAAAGTTGGTACCTACTGGAATGAAAGGACATGGCCAGGGGCATACTGTTTGCCCCAGGGCGGGGAGGGCCAGGGTGTGGTGTTCTCCCTTTCCCACCCTTTGTCTCTGGTCCATAGAATACAGGAATTGGTTCCTGTTTTCTAAATTCTGAAGGTGTGTAAGTGCAAAGGTCAAATGAGCTGATCTAGGTCAAGATCTTGTGGTGACAAAGGAATATAACACCCATCTCAGAGAACGGAAACCAAGAACCGGAAATTGCCATCTTCCATCCAGCACTTTAGGAGCTACCTGGAGCTTAGGGCTGCTGTCCTCACCCCTACCCTGCAGCCTTAGCTGAAAACTCCAGAGCAGAGGCTGTGATTTCCTCCAGACCTTGGGGCAAGTGCTCTTAACCTGGCAGTCCTTCCCCATCATTGTTTGTAAAACAGAGATGGAGCTGATAGTTCCCTCAGCTCCATCAGAGCCAGAGTGTGAAATTAGTTCCTGTTTGGGAAGGTCTAAGAGCCGCCACATTCCATCTCCACGCTAATATGACTACCAACATTTGTTATTATTATGAAAGAATCAATTCCTCATCTCCTCTTTTAAGAACAGACCAAAGGACACTTTTTATTGTCTCTACATAGCCTAAAAGGCAACTGCTTCTGTGTGATACCTTCCTGGAAGGCCCTGAACAATCAAATAAACAAAAATAACTGTGTGGCAGTTAAGAGGGCTTTGGCGTTACAAGCACACTTTTAATTGTCAAACATGGCCTAGACCTGTGAGTCTGCCAAAGGCCTGCAAGTCACCTCCGTTCTCTGAAAGGTTAGGCATGGGGCACTGATGATAGTGACCCAGTTTAAGGGGGCTGTGTTTCTGAGTGTCTGCACCAAGGGTTTCCACCAGAAGCACCTTAAGAAATATTTTGGGAGGAAAGTCACTACCTAATAGCTGAAGAGGTATCTCCTTGGGGCACACAGCCCTGTTCACAGCCTGTTTCTCAACGTTTGGGAATCCTTTAACAGTTTACGGAAGGCCACCCTTTAAACCAATCCCACAGCGCTCTTCTCCATAACCTGATTTTAGAGGTGTTTCATTATCTCTAATTACTCGGGGTAAATGGTGATTACTCAGTGTTTTAATCATCAGTTTGAGCAGCAGTTACTCTAAACTCAGGGAAGCCCAGACTCCCATGGGTATTTTTGGAAGGTACAGAGACTAGTTGGTGCATGCTTTCTAGTACCTTGCACATGGTCCCCAGGTGAGCCCTGGCTGCTTCCCGAGCTGGAGGCACTGGTGTCCCAGCCAAAGTGGCAACTGAGGGCTGGGGCGCTGTGTAGGTTTCCTGACCCGGGCCTGCCAGGCGAGGCGAGGCCCCGTGGCTGGATGGGAGGATGTGGGCGGGGCTCCCATCCCCAGAAGGGGAGGCGATTAAGGGAGGAGGGAAGAAGGGAGGGGCCGTTGGGGAAGACTGAGGAGGAAGGGAAGAAAGAGAGGGAGGGAAAGAGAAGGAAGGAGTGGATGTGAGAGGGTGGTGCTGGAGGGTGGGAAGGTAGGAGCGCGAGGCCTGGCCCGGAAGCTAGGTGAGTTCGGCATCCGAGCCGAAGGACCCTAGCTAAAGACAGCGCTGCTATCCTCCCTGAGTATCTGGTCTCCGTCCCTGATGGGATTCGCGTCCGAACCGTCTGGAGTCTTTGGCCCTCGTCCAGGCTTACTGCAGCTGTCTCGAGGTCCCCAGAAGCAGCTGCTGGCGAGACCGCTTCTGCAGGAACCTATGGTAAGTTGGACAATCTGGTGAGGGGTTCGAGGTGCGTCAGTAGGGGGAGAAGCTGGTGGTGAAGTTCAGGCTGTAACCAAGGCAAAAGGTGGCCTGCTTCTCCTCCCTTCTCCAACAGTGGGCATGATGGGGCTGAAAGGCGCCTCCATATATGTTACTGAGGATATCCAACTCATTTTGGGGAGGTGCGAGCCAGGAGAGGCGGGAAGGAGAAAAAGCTTTGGTAGGAGATCAATGAAGGTTTGACGCTGGCCTGGTGGTTTTGATCCCCCCTGCACTAAAAGGATGAGAGAGAAGGGAATCAGCTCTGTTTCACCAGGAATAGGGGAACTGAGGGACTGCGACACCGGGAGAGAAAACCTAGCCAGAGCTAGTTCTGCAAAGAGACTGTAGTCCAGTTTCGCTCTAAAGCGCGACCTGGGATAGAAGGTCTTCGTCAAGTGTCACCTAACCTGGTCCCCAGGAATGGGTGCCCCCGAGAGCTGAGGAACTGCAGCTACAGGACTCGAACCCACACCTCCTCGAGCTATTTTCTTAGACGTGGTCATCATCCATCCTGACCTCTCTCTCTCTCTCTCTCTCTCTCTCTCTCTCTCTCTCTCTCTCTCTCTCTCTTCTTTCTCTGTCTCTGCCCCCCTTCACACACACACACACACACACACACACACACACACACACTGGAGAGGGGGTATGTAAGATTCCAGGTACCATGGCTGGGATGCCAAAAGGCTACCTGTGCGGGTCTTTTTTTTTTTTTTTTTTTTTTACCGTGTTGTGTCTGATGGGGAGGAACTGGCAGGGCTAATGCGGAGCTTCTTGGCTCCCGATGTCCTGAACCAACCCCAAGGAGTCTGGAATTTCGGGGTCCCTACAAATACTCAGCGGAGTTGTACCCCGAGACTAAGAAAGTTTCCCGCCACGGCTTTGATTGATGGTCTATGAGCTGAAGGTTTTGTGAAAGGTTGACTCACCAATAGGGACATATTTAGTAAACTGAGGCTATCAATTAAATTTTGGAGAAGATTCTCGGAAGGAAGTTTAGTCGAATTGCTTAACACGAGCTGCACCATCCCCATCAAGAACAAACCCAGGAAAAATGAAATTTTTCTTTGGTTGATTTTTTTTAATTAAAAAATCAGGGGAGGAAAACGTGGTTAAAGAACTCCTTGTGAACACAAAATTGAAACAATTCCTTCGCTTGTTTTTTTTTTTTTTTTTTTTTTTTTGGTTTTAACGTCGGGTGCGCTCCCGACATCGTCAGAGACTCCCAAGGACAGAGGATTGTCCCGGGATCCCCAGCGTCCGCCCTTTCCACTCGCCCCTTGCTCCGCGTGCTCAGTCACCAGCATATCTCTATCTCCTTTCTCCGTAAAAGCAAATCAACAAATCAACAAAAAGTTCTTTGCTCCTTCCAGCCCTTTCTCAGTTTTTCCAGCAGCAACGCTGGTCAGGGAGAGCGAAATCATCTCAAAACGCTGTGCGGCTGATGGTGAGAGCGGACTGTCGCTCAGGGGCGCCCGCGGCCTCCGCACCCCGGCCAGTGGTGTGGGATGGCGCCAGCCAGCCAGGGCCACCAGGAAGGACATGACTCCATCCTTTGCGTTTCTTTCTCAAAGGTTTCCCGCAAGTGCCTTCCCACCCCGAAAACCGAGTTTGTTGGGGGCGGGGGGGCGTATGGAAACCAACCAGGCACGTCTAGTTCCTAAAGAGAGAAACAGAGAACGGTCTCCGTAAAGAGGCCGGGAGGAGCGGGCTATGGGGCGGGTATCCTGGGACTCGGGTCCTCGGATGGACTCCGTGCAATGACCTGCCTGAGCAGGAGAGTTGCGCTTCTTGAGGTTCGAACAGGCCTATGCGTGTGGCTTCTTAGGATAGTCAGGTCACCCCAGTCATTGCTTGAGCTGTGTGTGTTGTGAACTTCTTGATGGAATCTTTGCTGCGATTCTGTAGCTGGTGCAAAGGAGGAAAGGGGTGGGGGGAAGGAAGTGGCGCGCGCGGAGGGGGGGGGCGCTGGGGGTGGTGGTTTAAAAAGTAAGCCAAGCCAGAGGGAGAGGGACTCGTTCGCAGAGGTCGAGGGCAGGCGGAAAGCTGTTCCCGGTTTTGTAGGCTCTTGGGATAGCGCTGGGGTTTCCTTTCCGCTCCGGGTTGGAGTTGTAAAGCCTTGACGCCTGTTTTGGAATCTGTCTGGAGCTAGGAGCCCAGACGTCCGCCCCTCTGCCTTGAATGGCACCGCCGACCGGTTTCTGAAGGATCTGCTTGGCCGGAGCGGACGCTGCGGTCGGCTGACATCGTGCGGGAACTCTGGCGGTGCTACTAGACAGTACTTCAGCAGCCGCTCCTTCTAACTTTCCCACACCGATCACACCCTGACACCCCCCGCGGCGGGCTGCGTTGGCGACGGGGTCAGCGACTTCTGCCTGGGAGCTAGATCCGCTAGGGGTCGGACGCCTGTCGCTAGAAGCATTATTTGGCCTCTTGGAGACCCCGTGGAGGAAGTGCCGGACTAAGCGAGTGTGTTTGCGTGTGTGTGTGTGTGTGTGTGTGTGTGTGTGTGTGTGTGTGTGTGTGTGTGCGCGCGCGCGCTTGGAAGGTTCCTACGCGCTTTCCTTTTCAAGTAACTTTCTGTCGTGAGGCTTTGGAAAGCTGTCTCTGCGGCCGCATTTAAGCTATGTCGGCGCTGCAAAGCGCAGCGTCTTCAATGCACCCAGATCCTCCAGCTTCAGATAACCAGTGTCCGGGTCTGGTCAGAAGGCACTGAGCATCGCAGGTAGAGATGTGTTCCAGGTTCCCTGCGCGCAGCGCCTACGACCGAGAACCGCGCCAGCGGCGGGTGTCCCGCCGAGGGCTCCGCAGAGCAGGCGGGGACAACTCCCAGACGGCTGGGGCTCCAGCTGCGGGCGCGGAGGTTGGCCTCGCTTGCAGGGGCTGGACCCAGCCGGGGTGGGAGGGTGGAGGAGGGGCGGGCGGGCTCCTCAGTGAGCGGGGCGGGGCCTCTGGGTCCACGTGACTCCTAGGGGCTGGAAGAAAAACAGAGCCTGTCTGCTCCAGAGTCTCATTATATTCAAATATTCATTTTAGGAGCCATTCCGTAGTGCCATTCCGAGCAACGCACTGCCGCAGCTTCTCTGAGCATTTTCAGCAAGTTTGTTCAAGATTGGCTCCCAAGAATCATGGACTGTTATTATATGCCTTGTTTTCTGTCAGTGAGTAGACACCTCTTCTTTCCCCTTCTCGGGATTTCACTCTGTCCTCTCATCCCTGATCGCTGTCTGTCCCTCCCGTCGGATTTCCCTTCCAGTGTCCACGCTCCGCTCTCAGGCAGCGCTGTCGCTCTCTTCCTGGTCTCTGCAGACCAGACACTGGAAGCTTGCGGGTGCTTTTTAAAGCGCTGCCAGTGTCTTCTCAGATCCGCTGCGTTGCAAGAAAGGGGGAGCTCGAGGGGACCAAAGAGATGAAAGGTCCCCAGGTCGGGACTGTCCCTCGAGGGCTAACCACTCCCTTCCCCGTCCGGTCCCACTCGCCTGGGAAGGCCAGTTCCTTGCCTTGTCAAAAAGCCTGTGTTCGCTTCGGAATCACTCCCACCCTTTCCTTGGGAGCAAAACTTTTTTACTGAGCATTTTCAACGTATCGACCACAATGAAATAAATCACAAAGTCACCGGGACAGCCCCTTGACTCCTTTCTCAGTCACTGAACCCTGCCGCCCTGTCCAAGCCCGATTGGCGCTGCTCTGTTCTCCCTCCCTCCTGCTCTTAACCAGCTGGAAGTTGTGGAAATTGGGCTGGAGCGGGGAGGAAGGGCGGGGGGTGGTGGTGGAGGAAGAGGGGGGAGGCTGAAGGTCTGAAGAGAAGAGCGGTGGCATTTTAATTCTCCCTCCCCCGCCCCCCTTTACCCCCTCAATGTTAACTGTTTATCCTTGAAGAAGCCACGCTGAGATCATGGCTCAGATAGCAGTTGGGACAGGATGGAGGCTATCTGATTTGGGGTTATTTGAGTGTAAACAAGTTAGACCAAGTAATTACAGGGCGATTCTTACTTTCGGGCCGTGCATGGCTGCAGCTGGTGTGTGTGAGGGGGAGGGTGTGAGGGAGAAAACACAAACTTGATCTTTCGGACCTGTTTTACATCTTGACCGTCCGTTGCTACCCCTATATTCATATGCAGCGACACATCTTTATTTCTCGCTATTGATCGGTGTTTATTTATTCTTTAACCTTCCACCCCTCCCCCTCCCCAGAGACACCATGATTCCTGGTAACCGAATGCTGATGGTCGTTTTATTATGCCAAGTCCTGCTAGGAGGCGCGAGCCATGCTAGTTTGATACCTGAGACCGGGAAGAAAAAAGTCGCCGAGATTCAGGGCCACGCGGGAGGACGCCGCTCAGGGCAGAGCCATGAGCTCCTGCGGGACTTCGAGGCGACACTTCTCCAGATGTTTGGGCTGCGCCGCCGTCCGCAGCCAAGCAAGAGCGCCGTCATCCCGGATTACATGAGGGATCTTTACCGGCTCCAGTCTGGAGACGAGGAGGAGGAAGAGCAGAGCCAGGGATCTGGGTTGGAGTACCCCGAGCGTCCAGCCAGCCGGGCCAACACCGTGAGGAGTTTCCATCACGAAGGTCAGTTTCTGATCCTGGTCCTGGAGGCCTGGGGGTGGGGGGCAGCTGGCAGGGAAAGCTGAAGGAGCCGTGGAAGCCCCGGGGAAGAATAGTTCAGGTTACATCAAAGCTCCAAGACCAGGAGGCTGAGGAACAGGGCGGCTTACCCCCAAATTTCCAGAGCTGCCTCTGAAAGTACTTTTCTGGAGGCCGTGGCGGGGGTGGGGCGGGGGTGGGGGCGTTGGGGAGAAGCGAATGACACCACTCAGGCGTGGGCTAGCCCCAGCGGCGTGCTTTAGCTATATCAAAGCCGGGTTTTCTGCCCGTTTTGTTCAAAGCACCTACTGAATTTAATATTACAGCTGTGTGTTTGTCAGGTTTATTCAATAGAGGCCTTGTAATACGATCTGAATGTTTCCTAGCGGATGTTTCTTTTCCAAAGTAAATCTGAGTTATTAATCCTCCAGCATCATTACTGTGTTGGAATTTATTTTCCCTTCTGTAACATGATCAACAAGGCATGCTCTGTGTTTCCAGGATCGCTGGGGAAATGCGTGGAACTATACTCGAAAGTGGAGAGGGAAGAGAGGGTGGCCCCTTTTTTTCTTTACAACCACTTGTAAAGAAAACTGTACACAAAGCCAAGAGGGGATTTTAAAAGGGGAGTCCGAGGGTGGTGGAGTAAGAGTTGACACATGGAAATTATTAGGCATATAAAGGAGGTTGGGAGATACTTTCTGTCTTTGGTGCTTGACAAATGCTAGCTAGGTTTTGCTGGTTTGCTAGCTGCCCCACTTCTCTGTTCCTTCACATTACAAGGCACAGTTATTTCCTCTCCTTAGGCTTACACTATAGGAGCAGAATTCACCCAATTCCGCTATTTTTTTTCTTCTTTGCTTTTCTGTCTCAGAAAAGTTCATTGGCTTTTTCTTTTCCCTTTTCAACTGTGCCTAGAACATCTGGAGAACATCCCAGGGACCAGTGAGAACTCTGCTTTTCGTTTCCTCTTCAACCTCAGCAGCATCCCAGAGAATGAGGCCATCTCCTCTGCAGAGCTCCGGCTATTTCGGGAGCAGGTGGACCAGGGCCCTGACTGGGAACGGGGCTTCCACCGTATAAACATTTATGAGGTTATGAAGCCCCCAGCAGAAATAGAGCCTGGACACCTCATCACACGACTACTGGACACCAGACTAGTACACCACAATGTGACACGGTGGGAAACTTTCGATGTGAGCCCTGCGGTCCTTCGCTGGACCCGGGAAAAGCAGCCCAATTATGGGCTAGCCATTGAGGTGACTCACCTCCACCAGACACGGACCCACCAGGGCCAGCATGTCAGGATTAGCCGATCGTTACCTCAAGGGAGTGGAGATTGGGCCCAACTCCGGCCCCTCCTGGTCACTTTTGGGCATGATGGCCGGGGCCATACCTTGACCCGCCGTCGGAGGGCCAAGCGTAGTCCCAAACATCACCCACAGCGGTCCAGAAAGAAGAATAAGAACTGCCGTCGCCATTCACTCTACGTGGACTTCAGTGACGTGGGCTGGAATGACTGGATTGTGGCCCCACCAGGCTATCAGGCCTTCTACTGCCATGGGGACTGTCCTTTTCCACTGGCGGACCACCTCAACTCAACCAACCATGCCATTGTTCAAACCCTGGTCAACTCTGTTAACTCTAGTATTCCCAAGGCCTGTTGTGTCCCCACTGAACTGAGTGCCATCTCCATGTTGTACCTGGATGAGTATGACAAGGTTGTATTGAAAAATTATCAGGAGATGGTGGTGGAGGGATGTGGATGCCGCTGAGATCAGGCCTCCATGAGGACACACACACACACACACACACACACACACACACACACACACACACACACTTTTCCATCCAACCACCCACACATACCACACAGACTGCTTCCTTATAGCTGGACTTTTATCTTTAAAAAAAGAAAAAAGAAAAGAAAAAAACCTAAACATTCACCTTGACCTTATTTATGACTTTACGTGCAAATGTTTTGACCATATTGATCATATATTTTGACAAAATATATTTATAACTACGTATTAAAAGAAAATAAAATGAGTCATTATTTTAAAGATACACTATGGCCTTTTCATCTTATTTCCGGTTCTATCCTTTTCTGTTAGGAAGAGGCAGAGGCTACAGCGGAAGTCAGGTGGTAGCTGGAGGTAGGGGCGGGGCAAAGTGATGGCAGAGAGATGGTAATTGCCAGGATGAGCTGTTTTCCATTTTTATTTAATGTTAACAAGGATGCAGTGCCCTCTCCCATCTGGATGGCACATGCCCTGCAGAAACAATGGGATGAAAGGAGTAGGTCTGATGAAAGAATTCAGCATGGGAATTCTGGCACATCTTGGTTTTGCTCACCTGTTGAACGTGTCAGAGTTTTATCCCAGTGGGAGAAATAGGTCTCAATATGAGGAAACTCACTCCCATCTTTGCCTTTATGACACCCCAGAGTGTCTTCAGTCCTGGAAAGCATCTTTGTATTTTGAACCAGATCTAATCCACACACTCACATTAATGTAGGTGTTATGTGTGTGTCTCCTTTCAAACAGGGTTTTGCTAGAACCCCCCCCCCACCTGCTTCTGCCTCCAGAGTGCTGGAGTTAAAGGTGTCTTTTTTTTTTTTCTGAACTGAATTTTACTCAATAAGACAAACAATGGGCCCTACCTTGAGCACTCAAACAACATGTAGGAGTCTCTGTTATTGAGTGTCTGTTTACCTTTGTCTTACATTCCTCACAGAAAGGCTTTTGTCAAGTTCAGATTCCCAACATCGTGTTATGGAAGGGGACTTGGCAATAGGATGAGATACTGAAGGGTCAGAGTTATGATATTTCTTTTTCTTTCTCTGTGGCTTTGGAGGCTGTCCTGGAACTAGCTCTTATAGACCAAGCTGGTCTCAAACAGAGATTCACCTGCCTCTGCCTCCGGAGTGCCTCTGCCCGGCCAGAGTTATGTATGATATTTCATGGAGTCTGTTGGGTTATGAATCTCTTGCCTTCTCTTTCTCCACGGCCTCCACCATCCTCCCGAAACAGAGGAGTTCTTCAAAGAGAAAAGACTAATTTGGTGGCACAGTGAAGAGAATGGTCTTAGCCAGAGAAGTTGACAGAGGGCTTGCCTAGCATGCAGGAATCTTTGGGCATGATTCCAGGCTTGAGGCAGGGTGTGGTGGTAGAGGTGCTGCACAAGTACCTGTAATCTTAGCTCTCTGAGGGGGGGTAGAGGCTAAAGGATCTGAAGAAGTTCAAGGTCATGCTCAGTTACATAGCAAGGTTCTGACCAGCCTGGGTCAGAAAGACACAGACCTTGTCTTTAAACAAAAAGGGGGTGGGGGAGGAAAGGGGGAAAGAAGACATCAGTGTGCTTAGAGTTGGGGGACTCCCTCAGTTAAGGACAGTAAGAACCTTCTGAAAAGTTGTGCTTGTAGGAGTTTAGGGTAACAAAGGACATGCCTTTGTCTTTTCTCATTACTGACAGTTAAATTAAGTACTGGTATGCTCAGGTTCATTTCTGTGTCCATTTGCTCTGGTAGGATCCAATGGGTTTGGGGTAGAAGGAATGGGGTCTTTGATCCTCTGGGAAGGGCCAGGAGAAGTGCATTTCTCCATCTGTCTCTGAAGGTCTGTTTGGGTGGTGTGTCAAGCACAGAGCACAGGGGCAGCTTAGTCTTTCTCTGCGTGTCCTGGGTGCACATCTCTGCATTCTTTTACACAGTGTTGCACATGCTTCTGGGAGTCCAGTGGATAAAGCAGGACTCATTTTTGTTTTTAATTACTGAAATTCTACAGTCCTGCAAAAGGAGCAGCTTAGTGGGAACCAATATAAATAGAAGTGGGGTGGTTGCCAAAGCCCCAGCTCCCTGGAGAGCGCAGGTGGAGAGAGGAGATCAGAGCCCCCGGCCAAGGCAGCAAGACTCCCCAGCTCCTCCTAACCCCTTCCAAGGAGGGTTTTTCCCCATTGCTCCAGCCTCACTAGCCACTGCCCCCTTGATTAAAAGGACCTGGCCTGAATCACGCATTTGAGTGAAGCCCATTATGGGTTCTCCTTTGGGAAGCCTCATTGTGCTTTGCCTGGTCTTCAGCAACTCTCTGAGAACACTGTCATTGACAGAGAGCCCCAGATCTCCAGCACTAATGGTCTTAGCCTGGTGACTGTCGAGTTGAGGTCATTTTCAAGCAAGCACTCCCCCACCCCCAACCCCTTCTACTGGCTTATTTTCAGGAATGGATAATGTTGTTTCTTTGTTCAGCCAAATATTTGGTCTGGGGAATTTACCGTGAAATTCTGTGAATTGCATATACCTAGTTAACAAAATAGTCCAAGTGCCACAAATGTCAGCATGGAAAACAAGGCACCATAATCGGCTTTAACCCTTTGGACTCCTGCTTGAAGCCCAGTGTGAAGGCCTAGGAGGGGATGGACTTGAATGTGAGGAGAGTCCCTAAATTAGGTTTGCTTTAGACTCGGCCCAGGACCTTATGATAGTTTGGATCTAGCTTGGCATCTCCCCTTTAATAGTGCCTACTCCCCCTCCCACCCGCCCCCCATGATTCCATTACTTAAAGAAGGGGAGGGAGAATCGCCCTCGAGGAGTTCAGCAAAGTCTTAACCACATTAGAAGAGCTGCTGACTCGATCCCTGCCCACCCTAAACTGGAACCGGCTTCCTTGGAACTTAAGGGAAAAAAAAAAAAAAAAAAAGAAAGAAAAAGCGCATTTGTGTGGGGGCTTTTGTTGCGTAATTCGCTTAGAACCTGCCAGGTGACCTGCTGACTTTGTTTTCTGTCTTGACGGCGCTTCATTCCACCGCTCCCCCGCCAGCCGCGGGGCAGCGTCACACTGTGAGGGCCCTGCGCGGCCCCGGAGCTGGCAGACCCCTCTAGTCACCCCAGGCTTTGGACGAACTTCAAGATCCGGCCCCAGCGGCCACCTCCCGCCCGCTCCCGCCGCAGGCAGGCAGCGGCGGCAGCGGGGGCACCAGGGGGCGTCCTTACCGCCCCTCCCTATCCCGCCCCTCCCCGCCAGGCGCGAGCGTGCACCTGGTGGCACCACCCCTGCCCGGGACTGTGGTTTCAGGTCCCCCAATTCCAGCCCACCGAGCGTCTGGCTCATCCACCCGGCGCGACGAAGCCTAGGTGAAGCTTGCGAGGACAGGTCGTTCTGATTAGTGCACGCAGGTCCTTAGGTCGGTTGCTCCGCAGATTTAACGTGAAATGGGGTCACTTGGCCGTGTAGAGGCGCAGAGACTGGGGATCGGAAAAGGGGGAGAAAGCTCTATGTGGAGGAATGAGGAGGGTTCCAGATCTTTAAGGGATCTCAGTGGGTGCAGAGGTCAGGAATTGGGGAGTGAGCTCTTGACATGAGTTCACAGTGGCTCAACACACTACAGTGATTTGATAGGGACCTGCATGGCCTTGGGAACAAATCTACTGACAGGATCCCATGTGGCCAGCCACTGAAGCTAGCCTCAGCCTCTTGGGGGCATACAGAGCTTCAGGTCCTGGCTGAACTTCCTGGAGAGCCTGATTTTCCTTTTCCTCAATGTAGCTGGTGAGAAGGGTAAAGGCTTAGGGTGTGTATAGTACAATGGGTTGATTTCTTTTCCGCCAACTCCGTCATTCGTGATACCAGCACTTCAGTTGACCGCCTCCAGAAACCACAATACCGGCCAGCTTTCCTCTCCAAAGGTGAGCCTGGGAAAGGAGAAGCTCGCCCTGAGGCCCAGGTGTGCAAACAACCAATATTTGTTTTCAATGATGCTTCTGCCTCTACCTAGCACACATCTTACACTCCTCACACATTCTCTTTCGGAATGAAAGAAATGAAGCCAAAGCAACATGAACATTAGAAGACTATTGGGACTTCCCAGAGGAATTCTGGATGACTTGCTGGAGTGTCTAATTAGAACTGATGTACACTTTGAGGGTTACCACATGATATAAAGTAGCTCAATTCAGAAAATTACAACTAGAAATAAATTCTAAGTTAGGAAGTGTCCAGGTCTGAGGGGGAGTGTCCCACTCACCTGAACACTCAGCGTCTACTGACCAGTGTCAGTAAGAGGTCATGACTGTGACTTTTACCAATGGGAAAAATGCCTGGTTTTAGGAAAGATGTTTCAATGGCTCTAAGATGACAACACAGGAACTCAACACATATAGACAGACAACTTGAGAAGTCAGAAGTTTAAGGTGTGTAATGTTTAATCAATTCCTGAAAAAGACATGACCTTCCCGTCAGCTATTTGCCGTCTATAAGACCGAGTGGACACTGTCTGTGTTCCTTCAAGCACCATGGAAGTTTCCGGTTACTTTTGTTTTTTCTTCCTCCAAAATACCCATTGAAAATGCTGACTGCCAATCCAAATGCTGTGTAGTAGGCTGCTCAGATGTAGGCATCAGAAAATATACGGTTATACAATCCAGAAATGTTTATCTTTAAAATGTAAAAAGAAGTGTTTTGTAAGAAAAGGGAGACAAGATGAGACAGTAACTTGCTGAGATGTTGCTATTGATATTCTCTAAGTCTAATTTTCAGAGAGTCTTGACACATTTTCTCTTCACTTTACGTAACTTGATTTCTACCTAAAACATTTAAAACAATGAAACTGTCTGTCCCAAACCCTTGAACTCCTAAGCCAAAATACTTAAGCAACATTTTGGGGGCATAATTTTATTATAACTTTAATGTGCCGCAACCCCCCTCAGTTTTATTAACTGCTGCCTTGGCCAACACATAGTTTTCTAAAGGGTTTAAGCCATCTTTACTCCGGGAATGATTTCTCTCCCCTTAAGGTAGCAGCAAATGACATCCTGCTCATAGCTTCCCAGGTTCAGTTGAGAACATGCAATGTGTTCAACTCAAGCTTCATGCTGATTTAATCTTTTAATCCTTGTCACTTGGTTTTCAAAGCAGTTTGTTTCAGTAGAGAGGCCAGAGGGAGGGGCCTAAACGGGGTGGGGGGAGGGAGATGGAGAGGAGGGGAAGCAAGGAGGGGGAGGAGAAAGGGGGAGGGGAGAGAAGCTTTTCTAAGCTACTTATGTTGGTTGTTATGTGAAAATCATGAAATGCTCTTTTTAAAGACTAACAGCACTTATGGTCAACATTATACCAGGTACCCTTGAATTTAGCTATGATCCAGAAGTAGGAAAATGTATCTCCTTCTGAAAGCTGCCTTATATGTGTCAGTGAAGACAATGAAACCAAAAGTGTTCACTTCCAGAAAGCTCAGACAGAATGAAGCACTAGCAATAGGTCCGAGAGCCACTTCTCAATCCAGTTGGTCAGTTGAAACTATTTCTTTCTGTCCTTTATGTTTCTACTCTTTGCTTAAAACGATTCTTTAAAAAAACTTTATGCGAAAGCAAGTTTACTTAAAGCAATAATTTAGGCTTTTGGGTTTCCTTTTCGTCTGTATATTCTCACGTTTTCCGTGTAGTGTGTATTTTGTATTTTTTTTTTAAATTTCTGATCAAGGTTATTACCTTTACCTATTTTGAACCCCAATTGTGCAATTGACACCCATGTTAATGTGGATAAACTCTGCTTCTTTGTGAGTGTAGAATTTAAATTTCTAACCTTTGGCATTTTTAAAGCATCTCCTTGATCCAGTTAGGGCCCTGCACATCGTGTCTAACTAAACCTTAATAAAATTCCCACTGACTTCTCAAGGTGTAGTTTATGCACTGTGTGTCCAGTAATAAACAGAATGCTCTTTTTTTGTCTTAAGGATTCCGAAAAGTGGACATACTGGCTTCAGATGTTTTTGTTGGCAGATTTTGTTGGAGAATTCCCATTCCCATGAGTTGATCTTCATGGTGTGTTCTTTCTGTGAACAAAGTCCATCGTCAATGGAGAGGAAGACACACACTGAGGAGTCTGTCTCAGGTAGTGGTCACTGACCTCGCCTGCTTCCCTCGTGTTCTTGTCTTCATTTCTTCCCCTTGTTTTCTTGGGCTTTGAGGGTGGTGAGGAAGGGAGCCAGATTTCTATAAATGCAGTAATTACCAAATTGCAACTTATTCAAATGGGTAGGCTCTTAGGTTCAGTGACCTTGACACTGTCAACCTACAGATTCCAGTTCGTTAGGGTCAGACACCAAGGTCCAGTCCCTGAATGATTTGCACAAGCTCCCTTTGTGTGCCGTCATAAGGGCAGACAAAAGATGTTTTCCCAATGGGACTCTCTCTTTATGAGGCCTGACCCTCCAAGAAGCAAGCTAATCTCAGGTGATTGGGAGGTTTTAGAGCACTAAGGGGACTTGCCTAGCCGGGTGAAGTCATTTGTTCAATGGTACCTCAGAAGAGTTCATTTACCTTCAAAAGGTAAGCTCTTTTCATTCAAGTCTTCCCTCTACTTCCCCTAAGACAAGACTTGTTTGCAAAGTGAAGCATTCCATTTAGCTGGAAAGCAGGGGGCGGGGCTGTTCGTTTGCAGTGTTTCAAAAATCAGCAGTGCAGTAAATGGGCTTTATCAAACAGTTTCCTCTCCTAACTTCAGTCCACTGCCCCCCCCCCCTTTCAGGTTTCTTTGCTTACTATCATTAGGCCAACATGCTTCTCAGGATGCAAGAGCTGTAGGATTTAGCATCTAGCTGCCAAAAGGAAAGTTTTGCTAACATTGTTTATCTTGGCAAGTCAGTGTAAACTTTCAGGTGAGAGCTGGGTAGATAAACAACTACTCCACCAGCATCACTCTTCCTTTTTAGAGACCCCCCATTTTTTTTTTTTTTACACTACATAGCTCAATAGATGAGAAGGAGATTTTTACTGGTTGGTGCCACTTTGCATGGGAAGTGATCAGGTTTATCTTGATAATCTGCTTGTCATTTGGCTACCCTGCTTATTCTAGTAGAACTCCTCTACCCACTTCAGTCCTGGTCTCTGGGGGCCTACACTCATGTGTAGACTATTGTTTATTTGCTTGTCACTTACCAAATCTCCATAAATAGCTCATAACTTATTTTCACAAAACATGCCCCACCTTAAATACCCAAAACATGATTGAATGGTGCTTTTCAACATTCTAGAAGACTGAATGCTCCTGGAGTCTATCTAATAAGTGTGGGGGTCTTACTGGTAGACCTTTGAAAGTCTGCTCTCTCTAAACTTCGAGATTAATCACAAGAATCTGAAGGAAGAACCAAACCTTTACTAGGCTCTGTAGACAAGAAGGAGCAACTGCAAAAATAGAAAACTGTTAGTTAACTTTTGGAGTATCTGCAGTAGATTCTGCTTCCAGCAATGTCATCCTAAAATTGCTAGTGTCCAGGCTTAGTGACATGAAGAAAAGGAAATTGAAGAAAATGATGGAGGAAGACAATACCAAGCAGGATAAAATGGCTGCTGGTGCTGCTGGTGGGTGGGTGGGGGGTTTTCCCTGCAGGGTTTGGTCTAGGAGACAGGACTTGATAGGGTGGGTCAGTCAGGGTCTCCAAGAACTGATTCTTTCCTGAGAGGAGTTCACAATGAAAATGTGTTCTGGTTGGCTGTTTGAACCAATTCAAAACTGTAACAGACATGTAATATACTTATAAAAGAAAGTGATTGAGTATCTGTAGTATAAAGTTGGGACCTCCCTCCCTCTCCCTCCCTCCTTCCCTCCCTCCCTCCTCCCTCCCTCCCTCCCTCCCTCCCTCCCTCCTTCCTTCCCTCCCACCCTTTTCTGTAGACTTGGAATTAATAGAAGTGTGGCTATTGGTAGGAAAAGATAAGGCTTTCACAAATGAAAATGCTCTGTAGATTAATTTAGAGACTAATTAAAATCTTAAAGTATTTCACAGAGCATCAAAGATGCTCAGGTAGGCCAGCAAAATGGGGAAGAATAAGCTGGTCTTAGGTGACATAAATTGATAATTAAAGGTATCACTGTTATTGAAGTTGGATAGATGAATGGATCAGTAAAGAAGCAGATAGCTGAGAGGTAGAAGACGTTTTAGAACATCACTAGACAGACTAGAAGAAAAACATAGTACAGGAATTAAAATGTGTTACTTGATAAAAGTGTTCTAAGTTACACTAAACTTAAGTGTTAAACCAATTAAAGAGCAGATCATATTTTTATGTATGAAAATCACATTTGGGGGCATAGGTGAGTTGAATTGCCTGTTATCCATACATTCAGCATTGTTAGAGAGGTAAAGAGCTAGACATCATATGTAAACATTTAAAATGTGTAGTAAAATGTAATGAGAGTAATACACAAATAGAGGCAAAATCCAAAGTATGATAAAGTGGATAGATATTGACTGTGACATGAGTAAATTATGGCTAAAGTTAGGAAGGTTTTATAGTCAAAGGAACTGAAAAGATGCTCTAGGGCAGAGGAAGGAAAAGGGTTCCACAAGGCCAGGTGATGAATCTTTTCGGCTTTGTGGACTGAGGGCCTTAGTTGGAGATAACTGTTCACCTCTGTGGTTAAAGCAGAAAGGCAGTCACAGAACAGTGAATTGAGTGCACATGGCCACATCTCATTAGTTCATTCTGAAACATGATTTGAGCTTCATACACTTTTTCATTTTGTGAAATGGTCCTCTTGATTTTTAAAAACTCTTTCAAAACTTCTTAGTTCATCGGCTGCATAGTGGTAGTCCCCCAGCACCATAAACAAAGGACCAACCAACCAACCAAAGACAAATGACTTGTTCCTTGAAATAAAAGTCTCAAGGACTCTTCTGGGAAAAGAAATGCATGGTATATGCTTGGAAAACTCTGACATCTGCATGACCCACTTGAAAATCTATAGTTAAACATTCAGATTTTCAAGGCTTTGAGAAGTCCTACAGTGAGAACCCAGTATAAACTGTTTAGCCCAGGCACACCTGTCTTAGCGTTTCTATTGCTGTGAAGAGACATCAGGACCACAGTAACTCTTTTAAAAAAAAGACATTTAATTGGGGGTGGCTTACATTTTCAGCAGTTTAGTCCATTATCGTCATGGTGCAACATGGTAGCTGGCAGATGGACAAGGTGTTGTAGAAGTAGCTGAGTGTGCTACATCTTGGTTTGTAGACAACAGGAAGTGGTCTCTGTCTCACTGGGCATGACTTGAGCATATATGAGACCTCAAAGCCTGCCTCCATAGTGACACACTTCAACAAGGCCACACATCCTAATATTGCCACTCTCTTCAGGGGCTATTTTCTTTTAAACCACCCCCAACACCTTAACTCATTTGCCTCAAACCCCTTTTCCTCAAAATTTCAATTCTACAAGGTCAATGAAGTCTGGCTAATAGCTGTCTCTCTGAGAGGACCTGATGTCACTTTTCTCTTGTCCACTTGCACACTAGCTATATAGGCATTTGTTTTTTTCTGTACCTACCATATGTTTCTTTACCATCTTGGATAGTCATGTCTGCTGTGCCCTTTGGCTAAAAGGTTCCTTTAGAAGGTCTTCACAAAGATCTACTCCACCTTGTTAGTCAATTTTCAACTCAACTGTTTATTCCTAAAGAAGGTTTTCTCTGATGCTTTAGTCAAAAACAACTACTCCACTATCAGCACGCTCAACCCATGTTATTAGTAGTCTTGTTCATTGAATGCTAGGGACCAAGAGATGGCCCAGTTGGTAAGATGCTTACTGCATAAACATGAGTGTCAGTGCTTGATTCTGTGCATTCACATGGAAAAGTATATCATTGGAATCCCAGTGCTGTGGAGCCAGAGACAGGAGGATACCTGGGTCTTGCTGGTGAGCCAGTTAGAAAAATTGGTGATGTCCAGGTTTAGTGAAAGACCCTTTCTCAAAAAGTAAGGTGGAGAGCAATACTTGATGTAAACCTCTGTCCTGTGCACACACACTAATACACTCTGCCTACACACATGCACACTCACGAATGTTATAATATTTTCTTTCCATCTCTGCATATGAATATCAACGTATTTCATCTCTTCTTTGCAATGAGGTTGACAATGCTCTTACCTTTGCTACAACAGCTTGTCTTTCAAAGTGCTTGTCACAAAAAATGAATAAATATAATTTAATTCAGAGAGAGAGAGAGAGAGAGAGAGAGAGAGAGAGAAGAGAGGAGAGAAGAGAAGAGAAGAGAAGAGAAGAGAAGAGAAGAGAAGAGAAGAGAAAGAGAAAAAGGAGAAAGAGAGGATGAGAGAATATATTATAGACCACATTTTGGGAAATAACTATGTTATGCCAAAAAATGTACAAATGTTAAATTAATCTAAATCTCCTGGAAAAAACAACCCACATGCTATCACCAGTAGTTTAGTCGTCACCATGTGAATTAGCACTTTAGGTCTACAGTACAACTCAAGCAAAGGTTATGCTAAACACTCATGTAATTACACCCATCGGTTGTTGATGTTTCAGTAAATGGTTCCATTTATTTGTTTTCTGGAACATAGGCAACTTGAAATAAGAACTATAAAATTGCTCATGTGTTTTGACATCTGAAGAGTAAAACAAGTTTTTTCTCAAGAAATTGATATCTTAGCAAACGACTGAAAACGATTTCTCCATGCTATTAAAAATGGCCAGAGTGAAAAAACGGCATCAACACCTGGAATTGTGTTTATCAAGCCATGTTAAGTGAAAAGAGCAGAACACAAAGTACATGCCATCTGATTCTCTCTATAAAAACACACACTCACCCACTAAACAGCTAAACAAGAAATTAGGGCAAATTGAACCTCTTCTGCTGTAACCTTTGCCTGAGCAGTGTACAAAAATTGACTAAAGGAGAGGGAAGCTTGTCAGCACTGAGGGGAGAAAACCGGTTTTGGACATGCTTTAATTTGTCTGAGGTCAAAGAGAGGAGAGTGACTATCCTGAATTAAAGGTAGTAAAGCTAGCTTCATTTAGCCTCAAGATAAGTACGTGCTTGGGGTCCCAAAAACATGCCTACTTCTCAGCAAATTCCACTTTGTTGTATTCAAGATCTTTCTCAAGGCAGAAGTGCCTATACATTGCAAAGTATTTGTGTTAAATAAGATGCTTTAACATAAATTACATGGAAGACTTAGTTCCTAGACCTTGAATTTATTAGCTTTATTCTATTAGTTATAAAAGGTTAACGAACACTTAATTTTAAAAAGATTAACTGAATGGCAAGAGATTGGCTTCTTATTTACAGATGTTCTGTGGGCCTGCTGCAGTCAGGAACAAATGGTAAGATGCCCGTCTTAGTACCTGCAGACTGGGCTGTTTGATCTGCAGGGTGAGCATCCATTGGTGAGTACGTGAGCTTGGTGGAGGAGCCGTGGTAAAGGAGGACTGTTATGTAATTATAGCATCCATAGCGTCCGACGCACCTCCCAGCCCAGCCTAATAGTTTGTACTGTGAAGTGGGCGTCACAAGGATAGTGAGAATTAATTAATGTTTATGAAAACTTGTCCAGATCCATGGGAGGAAAGTACTTTATAGGCAAAGTGGTGCAGTGTTTGGGAAAAGATGTCCTCTTTCTCTTAAACTGAAGGTTTGAGCTGGTTGGATAGAATCTTGTCATTTCAAAGTTAACATTCAGTTAAAAATTTCTCTGAAAAATTTGGGTAGATTATGTACCTCATGAGTCAGAGTTATCTGGAGTGTTTTGCCCTCATAAAACTTAAAGACTTGATGTTGATGATTGACAGGCTTAATGTATGTCAGGCACTGTCATTCTCATCAATGACACATACAGTTGATTGCCCAGCACATACATGCTATCACACCACTTCTTTATAGTGCGTATAGTAAACGAATTATATTACATAAATATAATAGTTTATAGTTGAGGAGTAACTTATATCTGAACACAAAACAATGCAAGTAGGTAAAAATTCACATTTGAATTATTCAAATTTTGTCTTGTCTGACAAGATTAAAACATTTTGGGCCATTGAAATGGCTCAGCAGGTAAAGGCACTGGTGACCTGAGTTTCATCTTTGGGACCCACGTAAATGTGGAAGGAGGTCAACTCTGAAAAGTTGTCCTGTGACCTTCATACTTCTGTTGAGGCATAGGGCATAGGTGCTCCCACACCTCCCACACAAACATATAATAGAAATGAAATGTTTTATATTTTAAGTACTAACACTGTACTGACACATGATTTTGATAGGAAAAAGATCTCTGTGCCCCGTCTTCTATAAGAAGATTTGGACTCTAAAGGCAGAAAACACACAATATTAAAGCTCCCCTATGTGATGTTACAAACAGAAACCTTTTTACTTAAACTTTTCAACATAACATAGCCTGAAAGGTGTCATGATGGTTACTCACCCTGTGTTCTAAGTGGTCCAGAGCACGGGCAGCATGATTCTCTGCCCTTTGTCGCTCTAATCTCTTAACAAACGTTCGTTATTAGGCAGACACAGAAACATCATCCTACTTAATTTAGAATCATTTTTTATTTATTGGAGATGCCCTTTTTTTTGTAATTAAAAGAGATGCTCAGAGTATCCTGAATATAATGTTGTCATTTTCTTGTAAAAGATGCTTACATTGGCAGTTTTTCATTCACAAGTGTTTCATTAGGCTAAACACTTATTAGTGGGCCTGCAAAACAAGGGGTCTTGCTCTAAGGCTGAAGATCAGCAGTATCAAACACATTTGTGCTGATCTTCAATTCCTCTGACATTTTGTTTGAATTTCTTGACAGCTCTCCTCATGTCTTTTTCAACTATGCCAATTATTTCCCTTTTAAAATTGCACTTTCAGTGTAAATACTGTGGCTTGTCTGTTAAGCTAGAGAAATAGAAAATCATTAGAGGGTCTTGTGTCATCTACTTACAACGTAATTGAACAGAGGCAAAGAGCTCTTGAAAATTCGTTTGAGTGTGCTACTCTTTAATTAAGTGCATGTGTGTTGCTGGGGGTTACACCTAGGGATTTATGAATTCTAGGCTAGTTCTTTTCCACCGCACTACTCTCCCAGCCCTATGGTATTACCTTACATTAATTAGAACATCAATCTATAGTATTTATATGTTTTAAAATTAAGGATTACTTCTAAATACTATCATTGGGATGCCTCAAAATGGGACACTAGGCCAAATTAAGAAGGAGGGAGATTCATGAAAACCATGATTCTTCTAGGTGTGAAACTGGAATATTCCTAGGAGAGAGAAGATCAAACCAAGAGAAAATCTAGATGTGCCCTTTAATATGATAGAGTCAAGTCATAACAAATAACTAAGTTGCTTGTTTTAACCTTAGATTTTATATATTTATTATTATTTTTTTACATTTGGTCAGGGTGATGTAGAAACCAGAAAAGATAATAAATTGATAGGAGAGGGCAGAAAAGCAAACTGACATAAGAATTTGTGTATAATCGATGTGGCAGATCCCTATTAGCAGGCACTAATGAGAAGCCTAGGATAGAAGTATTAGTGTTGAAGTGATGATACCCCAAATGTGAAGCACACCTTCTGAGAAATTAAGAGTTGACTGACAAGATATTTAAACTTTAAGTAGGAAAGTTCTCTAAGCTCTTTAAAGGGGTAACGAGCCTAACAGTTTAACTTTAGCATGCAGAAATCTTCAAGTGTATCATACATTGAATGTCTTCAATCTGAGGTTCTGTAGAGCAAGTGAAACTCGAGCTTGTCTTTAAAGGTCTCCCATTAGGTCCTGCGTGGGCTGCATGCTTTTCTGCCCTCTGTTCATACGTTTTGAGTCCTAACCCTTGATGGACATTGTTAATGAGGGTTAGTTGGAATTAGTGTGGGGTTTCCACAATGAGAATGAGGTTAGTAACTTTTTATAAAGAAGAGATTAGAAGCTCCTCCTTCTACCCCCTCCCCTGCCCCTTTCTCTTTCTCTCCCTCCCTTCTTCCCTCCTCTTGGTCTCATAAGGCCCTAATAAAAATGCTTGTCATAAAACCCAGAAGATGGTCTTCTCTAGATTGCAGATCTGTTGGGGTCTTGGTCTTTAATTTTCTAGCTTCCAGCACTATAAACAACGCATTGCTCTCCCACAAGTGTATGGCAGTTTGTCATGGCAGTTCAGGCTCACCAGGACTGGCCTCAGGAGCTTTTGACCTGCTAGATCTGTGTGGATGCAAGAGCATCTCCACCATTGTTTCTTCCAGGTGGGTTTGTTTGCCAGGTTCCTCCTGAGATCCAAATAATACTGAATTATTAGGGCACTAGTCAGAGACTGCCACAGAGAAAGGAACAGATTTTGTAAATTGACACCTTGACCCTTGTCCCTGAGCGGACAATGCTAAAACCAACTTAACTAACTGGTCACAGACCTAAGCAGATGAGCTTGGTTGACTGAGAGGAAGCAATAAATTATGTTTGTATTGACCTTAGTAAACCTTTTAATTCTTTCCTACATGATATAGTTCTCAACAAATTGGGAAAATATGGCATAGCGTCTAGGTAATTGCGCAACGAAAGATCAATGGCTGAGGCCTGCGGCATGTGTTTCATGCCTTGGTGTACTTGAACAATTTCTTCACCTGTAGGTAATGAGGGAGACCTTCAAATCTAGAGAGGATGCTGGCTTTTTCTTCTCTACTGTGGTGAGACACTCACAGCTATTCCCAATGTGACCTGAGGAGACCTGAAGTCCAATGTGATGTTCTTCTAGAAGCTGGTCTCTCTGCATAGAAAAATTGGACATATTCTTCCCCTCTGGGCCATTCATGTGGCTCATCTTTGCTGTCAGCTCAAGGCGACTCTTCTAACTGGTTTTGCCTTTTGTCCCCACCTGTCTAACTGATGAGTGTCTTGGTCAGCCTCTTAGTTGTGAAGGGGAATAGTCTGAAATGTATTGGCTGCCAAGTCAGAACACCTAAACAATTGCAGAAAACTCATTCACGTATTCACTCAACAAATTGTTGAGTGGCTCCCTGCATGTGCTGGCACTGCGCTAGGCAGTGAGCATACCGACTAAAGTTCAACCTTTACTCCAGAGGTGCTTGGGCTGTCTGAGGGCGTTGACATGCATGAGTATAATGGCTATATTAGCTCCAGAGGTCTCTGTCTTTGCTCACAGATAGCCTCCTTATTGTGTTCTCACGCGATTTGTACTCCATGGGTGAGAATCCCCTATGTCTCTGTGTGTTCAAATTTCCTTTTCTTAATACATTATTGCCTACCCTAAAGGCTTTGTCTCTGCCTCCTCCTTGTGCCCCCCTCCTCCTCCTGCCCCTCCTCCTCTTCCTCCTCCTGCTCCTCCTGTTCCTCCCCTGCCCCTCCTCCTCTTGGTCTTCCTCCTGCTCCTCTCCCTGCTTGTCCTGCTCTTCCTCTTCCTGCTGCTTTTAATCATCCTCTTCCTTCCTCCTCCTTCCCTTCCTCCTTTTTGTGTAACTGAGATATTTACCAAGAATCCCATTTAATACCTGATTTCATGAACTGCTGGCTTACTTACATACGTTAACTTTGTGTATAGGATAATTCTTGCATTTAGTATATAGTATGTTTTAAATTTCCCCTCAAAAAATACTTAACATTCCAATAATGGTCAATATTCCAATAAGTTAAGAATATGTCAAAAATTCATCAAAGACAAGTGTTATAGGCTAAATTATAGCTCCCCAAATTCATATGTGTGACTGCTAACTTCTAATATCGCAAATATGATTGTATTTAGATGAAGTATCTTTAAATAAATAAATTAAAAAAGTCTTTTGACTGTGTCTACAAGTCATTGCTAGCCTAGTGTATATGGGGACCTAAGTTCAATCTCCAGAACTCTACCAAATCAATTAATTAAGATAGAATAATATCCTATGGTTGACAAACACAAATGGCTGACATTTTGATAGCACAGGAAATTTGAACACAGATGTATACAGAGGGGAGGCCAGGTAAGGATGGAGGTGAAGGCAACACACAGGCAAGGAGAGACGGCTCAGAAAAAAAGCTGTCCTGTTGACACATTGATCTTAGACTCTGGGCTGTTAGGATTGTGAGAAAGTAAAGTTCTGTTGTTAACCATGTCATTATGGAAGCCTAGCAAGCTATATAGTAAACAAACATACCTCACATCTAGGTGTGATAGCGCACGCCTTTGATCCCAGCACCTGGAAGGCAGAGGCAGATGGATCTCTGTGAATTTAAGGTCAGCCCGATGTGCAGAGACAGACTTAGGCCAGCCAGGGATACATAGTCTCCAACCAAACAAAAACCGAACAACCTCCCAACAAAACCATATACTAATCTCATCGACAATTCCCATTGGAATTCTTGCCCCGATTTAGTAATATTTTAAAGTTACTTAAGTATATTTTATATGAACAACCTTGAAAATTTTTATTAAGCTTCTCAAATTAGCAATATGATGTGTGTGTGCACGCACGTACAAGTGTGTACATGTGCATGTGTTTATTTGTGTTAGTATGTGTGTATATGTATGTAGCAAGTTACACCTGTAAATGATAATCAAGGGTAGAAACCTAAAATTAACCCTAAAGAAATGGCCTAAGGCCACCCATAGAGTGCACTGGATTGAGCAAGACAAGGTCTATAGGCAGCCAAGCTGTGCTGCAGCGTTAATTAGATGGAAGTATTTGGAACAGAAACAGCCTCATCGTGGTCGTTCTCACAAAACTGAAGAACTGCTGCTTCATTCCATGTATTTTTGTAAACGTATATGACTCACAAGAGAAAGAAAATCTCACAATGCAGGGAATTTAAAAACTGAGAAGAAAGAAAACTGCTCGTAAGCTGACAGACCTTTGAAGACTCGGAGTGACTAACAAAGTTCCTGCAGTACTTTTTATTTAACAGTATCAGAAAGTTTTAGACAAAGATTTTTGGTTTTGGATGGAAAAGGCTTACTTGTTGAGAACTGAAGGTTGACTAAAGGTATGGTTAGCTACTTGATAGTTATAAAGTCTGAAATCCTTTGTGGAGGGGAAGTTACTTTTCGTTAACTGGGTTGGATCTTATGTATTTATAGGAAATGTTTCCATTTAAGACCATTGATACATTAATAGTTTCCAGGCACATTTTATGGCAGGGCCTAAGTTTGTTCTCTTTTGAACATCTAGGAAAGGATGTTTTTAAAGTAAGCACTTAGATTTGCCTGGATTTCATTTATAAAGCAAGGGTCTTAACTCTAAATGCTTCTGAAATCAGGCTATGCCCGGGAGTAGTGAATTCCCCAGAGATGACCATCATGTCTTCCACTCATTTTCTTCTTAAATCCCTGTACTTTGCCCGTGTTTGTCTTTTTGAAAAGCAGGAACTGGTCCAGCTCCTGGCTGCCCCTCCACATCCTCAGATTTGTGATTTTCCTCCTGTATTTCCTTGGAGATGTTGTTCGTCGTAATCCTTAGGGCAATCCTGCTGTACAGCTCCATGCTAACTTCAAAGCTGAGGCTGGATCGCCATCGTTAGCGAGTGTGGTGAGACATCCAGAAACTAAATCCCATTAGATGGAGAAAGGAAATCTGTTCGTAGGAGCCGGTGAACATACTGGCTCTGGCTCATAGGTAGAAATCCACTTGAGTCTTTTGTCCTACAGTGTGTCGCTAAAGCCCCCTAGTGGCCAGGTGACCCCAGCCAGGTGTGGAGTGCCCCCTCCTTTGCAAGAGGATCCTACCTAAAGTCCTCTCCCTCTCTTCAGGCCTTTCTGAATTATGGAAGAAAAACTCTTGGGTCTCCAAGCTAATCTGATTCCCTAGTTTCAGGAAGTCTCCAGGAGCTCTGTTTTTCAGCTCCCCATACTTCCAGAGGAGGGAAAGGCCAGCCAGAGCTTTCCTTGGCTGTGGACAAGTTGGGTCTCTGAAGCCACTAATTCTACAGAGTGATGCTGGGAACTGTCCTGCAAGTTGCCAAGCTGTGAACTGAGTCCTGAAGGATCTCCCTAGTTTGGGTGTCTTATCCTGTCTGTGTGGCTTCAGGAGAGGACAGATCTCCTTCTCTAGGTACTGCGAGGAAGCGCCAAACATCCGGGGAACAGCTATACCCACACGTCTAGAGTACCTCTGCTAAGACATAGGCTCCACAGTGCAGACCCGTGAGATAGTCCACTTGTCCCGAGAATCCACAATGTCCCTAGGGCCCCCACGGATCACAGCCATTTAATAATCATGTGACAAAAATGTACTCAATGACGAGCAGGTGTCTGGCACACTGTAAGGGCATGCTTTGAATATGGGGGCTTAATGAATGTAATCAAATCTTGGTGATGTCTGCATGTTTTGAAGGGAGTTATTTAGGAGCTGTGAAACACACACTTTTAAATAAGTGTTTAAATTCATATGCTATTTGCTGTGAGTGAGGTGTGTGTGTGGGTGGCAATGTGGGGAGCATTTCAGGTGGTACAATTAACTCCTAGGGGAGTCCTAGATCCAATTCCCTCCTGCTTTCTAGGACAAAACTGTGGTCAACTGGAGACTACAAGCCCTCTTAACCCTGTTCTCTTTAGCTGTTTCACTTTTCTCTATTCCCCAACCTGTCTTGTCTCTGCATTTGGACTATAACCCTATGGAATCCGTGTGTGTGTGTGTGTGTGTGTGTGTGTGTGTGTGTGTGTGTGTGTGTGTGTGTGTGTGTGATGCCATGCATGTATGGCAGTCAGAGGACAACCTGCACTTCCCTCCTACCACCATGTGTGCTCTGAGGATTGAACTCAGGTCATCAGGTTTAGCGGCAATCACTGTTATCCATTGAGATGAGTCTCTCTTTTTTCAAGATTTTTTTTTATGTGAATGAATGTTTCTCTTGCATGTGTCTTTGCATAGCACATATGTGCCTGGTATCCTGATCTTATGGAGCTGCAGCTACGGTCACTTGTGAGCTGCCAGGTGAGTGCTGGAACCAAAGCTGGCCCTCTGTAGGAACAACAAGTGCTCTAAACCACGGGCTATCTCTCCTGCCCTCCAATGCGATTCTTAATAACATTACTTGTCAAGTTTCTACCTCTCGTCCACTGCCTCTTTATTATCTATGACTTCTTCTATATGTGATAATTTCCAAGTAGAAATGACTATCCTTGAGCTTGCTTTGGAATCCAGATCACTTTCTCCAAATGAACTCAGAGGCTGCTCCTGAACCCAGCCGGTCTTAAAAAGAAGTCATTCCCCACATCCTCTTCTCTTCCATCTTGCTTCTTTTCTTTGTACACGTAGACAAAGGACTGTCCCCTTACCTCCTCCTCCTTCATCCATGCTCCCAGAGGAGCACCAAAGCTCAACTACTGACAAGTTGTCATGTTTTATTATTTATTTCCTATAAAAAATCCATGTTAAATGATTAAATCTGACAGTTACGAACTCACCTCCCCCCTCCCCCAGTAGCCAAGTATTGACTCTTTCCTCCTGACCTTTCTACATCTTCTCTGTCCTTTCACTGTCTTCAGGGTGATTTTAAAACATATCTAAGTACATCATACCTTCACATCTAACCCTTTGATAGGCTCTCAGTACACTTGGAATACATGTTCCAAGTGCCTGGAATACCTGGTTCCTTTTCCTTTGGAGTTTTAATTTTCTCTCTTTTACTTCTTTCTGTGGTCATATCTCATTGGACTTCTTCAGGTTCCTTTGCATTCAAAATCTTTTTCCATGTAATTTTCTTGGCCCAGTATACTTTACCATTTAAAACTTTCCTGTATCTTTCTTTCTCCTTTCTGTCTTTTCTAGTGCTGCACATCCTAGGCAAGTGCTCAACAACTGGCCAACACCTTCAGCCTTTCGCCCACACTTTCTTTGGGTAGCACCTTCTATCTCACCCTGAATATTACCTCCTCTGGGAAGTTTTGCCTGGTGTCCCCTATTAGGCTCAGGGCTCTGATGATGTCGCCTGAAACTGTAATACTCATTGCCACCCTTGCTCATTATATAAATTTTCCTGCAACTATTTTCCCAATAAATAATCCACTGGACTCCCTGTGAGAAAAAAGGTCCATGTTCATTTCATGTCTCCAGTACCTTCAGCTTTTCACATAGTGCCTTAACCTTGGTAAGTTCACCATGAATTATGCACTGAATGCACGAATAAGAGGGGATTTCTTACTGAGGTAGCTCAGTTACAGAGTGTTTGCCATGCAGCAATGAGGACTTCAGTTCAGCCCCTCAGCACCCACATAAAAAGCCAGGCACGTTGGGAAGTGTTGTAATCCCAGTGCTGGGGAGGTAGAGACAAATGGATCTCTCTGGTTTGCTGACCAGCCAGTCTAGCTTAATTGCTAAGAACCAGGTCTCTGTGAAAGACTCTGTTTCAACAAAACCAAACAAATAACAAAAACAAGGAGATCTCTCTTGAGGCATGGCCCCAAGTTCTGCATGCATACCCATGCTGTACTCCCAGTAGCATGACATGAGTATAAAACCAAATACCAGAATATACTTTTGAATCATCATAGCTAGAAGATGAACAATGCCCAGTGGATAGTGGAAAAGAAGAGAATATTAGTGGATTTGTTTTTCCTGGAAAGTTTCACACAGAGACAATTGTAGTTTTGGGATATGAAGGGCTCCCATACCCCCACAAGGCTCATGTACTAGACCCCCACAAGACTACTGATGCCCCCCCCAGGCTCATGTGCTGAAGACCTCCCTACACACAAGGTTTGACTCAGTGCTGTTGATTTGATTGTGAGAGCGCTAGCCTCATCAATGACTGATTCCATCAATGGATTCCCAACTTGAGAGGCATCGTTGGGATATTCTGAAAGCTAGGAAGTGGGCCTAGTTGATGAAAACAGGCCATATGGTCTGTGGCACCCAGACCTTGGAAGGTGGTATCTTATCTGAGCCTCTTTGTTCCAGCACATTCTGCATTGCTCCACTGCACCAGGCACAGACTCAGGGAGCTGAGTGGCTGCAGACTGAGACCTCATGTAGTCCATGAACCAAGGTGAATTTTTCCTCCATTTAACTTTTCTTAAGTACATTTGGTCACAGCAACAAAAAGTAACTAGTCCTTCATAGGTGATTTCCTAGATGGGAAATGATATCATAGGCTGTGGGGAGAACAGGAACAAGAGCTTACGGGTAGGAGAAGATGGGGTCCATTTGAAGACTAACTAGTAAAATTTTATCTCTAGAGAAAGTAGATTGCAGAAAGGAGAAAGCTAGAAAAGAGGTAGACAGGGAGGCATACAATAGAGACCTTTAGGGTTGTGACATGAGTGGTATCATGAGAGAATTCATCTGGATGTGGTATGTAGGGAAAGCTTTGGCATCCCAAAACCAGCTAGAAAGGGTACATAAATTTCACCGGAGATTAAAAAAGACAGAACTCTGGTCATAGCAGTGAGAAAAGGGAGCAGGCTATGTTATGATAAATCTTTCTGCCAAAAGCCACTCGAGCCCTATCGCCATGTGGGTGCTTTCTGCCAGCTGCCCGAGTTCTGCCGGCCGAGTTAGGGTCCCAAATAATACACAGAGACTTATATTAGGTACAATGCTGCTTGACCAATGACTAGGATTTCTCATCTGTTAGCTCAGTCTTAATTATCATCAATCTATATATTTTATAGGACTTATCTTATTTAGGATGCCTTCCACTGGCATCCTCATCCCGGGATCACATGGTGACTCTGGAGGAAGAGAGAAGGGGCCCACTTCCTTCTTGCCCTTGTTTATATATGATTCTCCCTGCCATGTCACTTCCTGCAGATCACCACTTCTTTACTACATTTCCCAGAATCCTCCTTGACTCCTAGTCCCACCTAACTTGCTGCCTCATTGGCCAAACAGTACTTTATTTATTATCCAATAAGACAAACACATACACAGAAGCACTTCCCCCACCAAGGCTAGACCTGAGGCTAAGATGACTGAGGCGTCAATTGCTGGGAGTTTGGTGACTCATTCCATGCAATGGCTACAGAATCAAGCCAGATGACCCTCACATCCAGATACCACATGAAAGGCAGGGGTACAGTGCCATAGCAATCAGTCTCAGAGTGGGTAGAGTTCTAGGGCTGATCAGACTATACTGTATCCTTTCTGCAAAGCCTATAGGAGTTCATTCGCTGGGCAAAATCTATTCCTATAAGTGGGGACCACTAGGATGTTTTCTTGGCTAATTTTTAAATGGAAAAATTTAAATATGGGTTTTCTTTTTTTTTTTTCATTAATTTTTTTCCTTTTCTTCTTTTCCCAGATGGCTGTTACGGTTCAGTCCACTTCACAGGTATGCCCTAGGATTGCAAATGACTATTTCACATTTGCTGTGTAAACTAGTGACTCAGTATGTTGCTTTAGAACTAGATACGTGTGGTTTTGCTTCACTTGAGGAATTCAGTAAAGAACATACTTCATGTCAGCAGAGAGCCTCGTAAATCCATGTGAAGGACACGACCAGACTCCCCTGCTAATCGTGCAGCTGCATGGACCTGGTTTCCTTTCCTAATGGGGGCTTCTCAAGTCTTCCCCATGGTCCTAGAAAGACGAGAAGCAACACTGGTGTCTTTTTCTCAAATCTACTCTTCAAGGTTAAAAAATAACTGAAGGAGAAAGTAAAATTGTACAGAGAGTGTTTTTGTTTTTGCTCTGTATGTAAGAACTATGCATGTGCTCCCCTCCATATGGGTCCTACAGGGATGCCTGCCAGAAAAAACAAACAAGGCGACATGGCCCTAGACAACTTCTCTTACATAATGGAGAGCTTCTGTACTAGCCCTTGTGTCTGTAAACTGTGTGTCTGGGGATAGACAGCTAACCAGAAGCACACAGCACGGAGAGGAGAGGTAGGAAATAGAGATCATTAGTTTTCCATTACAAAAGAGCATTTGAATTGTCAGTGCTTCAAAGAACACTCCTGGTTGTGTTTGGCAATAAGACTGTGGGATGATGTGAACGGAGACAAGCACTGCAAGGATGGCAGGGTTTCTGCAGAGCTGACCATGCTGGGTACCGAGGCCCTGGCTGAGGCTCTATTTGATTATGTGGCCAAGTTGGTGAGCCCTCACGGCCTTGGTGGCATGGGAAAACCACCCTGTGTAGTGTTCTTTTATCCGAGTGGTAGACTGGATGTCTCTCTAGACTTCTTGATATTCTCTTGTCCTTCCATTACCTTTTTCATGAACTTGGAAAATTTCTGGACATGCATGAGTCCAGACACCCATTTAGAGTTTTTAGACTTTTTATACTTCTGAAACAAAGCCCTTCATATCATTTATTATTTCATGGATGTCTGAAGCCCATTTTTGCTACATTTCTGGTTTGAGTGACATCGTTCTTCCTGTATGTGTGTGTATACCCTCTCCCCCCACACACAAGTACACACATGCATGCACACATATGCAAACACACACACATACACACCACTTACACTTGTTTATTTTGTTGATGTCAGGGGATTTTTGAGACTTGAGACTATTCAGCACACCTTGTGATCTGTGCAGGGGCCACATGTGCCAGGGTGGAGCTGAGGTTGTCACCTTTTGTTCACAGCAGGCAGTCTTCCCCTGGATGGGTATATTAACAAACACTACCCCTTTAATTTGTAGTTGACACTGTCTTGGAAGGAAAAGCTGAAATTTCAGCATACATTTGGGTTCAGAATTAGAAGCTGAGGAATTAACAGTGGCCAAAGTTTATCCCATGGCAAATCCATTCTCAGAGTCATAGTGCTGTCTCTTCATCTCCTGCTTTAACTCAAAGCTGGCTGCTCCCCAAGACTCCAGCTGGGGCTCCCCAGTGCAGGCTGCTGTCCAGGTTCCTGTTCTTTCTGCTTTTTCTTACACACTTACCGAAAGTCACCCCATCGTGCTGTCTTCTGCTAACCATTCTGCCTGCTCTTCTCACTTTCCACATTCCTTAGTGGCTTTGGCATGTACCTTCTCCACTGTCTGTTTCTCTTGTTCCTGTCATGATTGAAAAGATGTTCATTCTACCTAAGTTTGAGATTGACTTCTGGGCTCTGGATCCTATGCCCCCAGTCTCCTTTCAGCCCAAAGATTTGTTTCTTTAATTTGTTTTCTTTTCTTTTTCAGGGGTAGGGTGGTGGTGGGTGGCTGTTCAAGACAGGATTTCTCCATGTTGCCCTGAAACTCACTCTGTAGACCAGGGAGGCATTAAATTCATAGATCTGCCTGCCTCTGCCTCCTGAGGGCTGGGATTAAAGGCGTGTTGGTTGGAGTTTGAAAAACTTATATCTGTTTTTACTGCTCTGTCTTAATTCTAGACAATGCTCTCATTCCCGATCTCTCCACCTTTCACTCAGTTCCTTGCACAAAGCATGGCTGTGAGAAGATTATTCAGATTGTAAACCTAGCATTTGTTTAAATTCCTTTCGCTTCCACCCTGGGCTCCTGGTAGTTGTTAGAAGAAGGTTCAAGCTCCCCCACAAAACACTGATTGTTGTTTGCGGTCTGGCCTTCGTTTAGCTTTGGAGGAAGATAAAAGCCAGTGTTTGATGAGGTCACCAGGATGCAGATTCAAGAATCACTAATAGTAATTAATTAGCCAATCAATCAGTCAGTTGATTGTTATCTCTCTCTCTCTCTCTCTCTCTCTCTCTCTCTCTCTCTCTGTGTACTCAAGTGCTATGATGTGGGCGTGAAGGTAGGAGGGCAATTTTTGGGAGTTGGTTCTTTCCTCCCACCATGAGGTCTAGGAATTGAACTCAGGTCATCAGGCTTGCTGGGTGCTTTCATTCACTGAGCCATCTACCTAGCCCTTGAGTATTAAATTTTTAGAAGGCATGTTTTTGCATACAATTAGCTTAACTAGAAGGCACTTTGAAGCTTATAGAAGCTTGTCTTCATAGGCTAAAGCATGTTTCTAAAAATCATGCTTCCTCCCCCTTTTTAGATGCCTTTGGATGCATGTTTGGACAATTTCTTTTTATGTATGCTATGTTGATTCTCATGGGAGACTGATGGGGGAATTTAGAAAGCACAACATTTGTTCAGTCTTTGCTTGTTTCCTACGGAGTAAGATGGTGACAAAACAGATCTATCACCTCTGTGAGTGTTTGTGGGTCATAATTGGCAGAAATAACAGCATTGTTTATTAGGAAATTAATATGCCTTGGAAATGATGACCTCTTTTCCTGAATAAACTATGGTGATTTATGGGTCCCTTGCAACTGTTTTTAATCCCTGATGTTAGCTTTATGTAATTTAAGAAGGAATAATTAGAGACACGTTGGTGACATTCTCTGCTCAATGGATGTAATGTGATACAAGATGCCAAAAGAAAACCATGGCACCGAGACGAACATCAGCAGCTGTTTAGTATTTCCAGGTAACACTTGGCTTTTGTGACCCTTCCCAAACCCCAGCTGATTATAACTGTCTTCAGGGGAAGGCAGGGTGACCTGTTTTGCAAGTGCAAAGACACTGAAGTAGGTCAATCTCATGTTTGAATGAGAAATGTCCCTCCCACAGGCTCCTATATCTGAACACTTGGTTCCCAGATGCTGCTGTTCAGAGAGGTTGTGGAAACTTGAAGAGGCAGGGCCTAGCTAGAGGGAGTGGATCACTGTGGAGTGGGCTCTACATAGCTTTGCATTCTTGATCCCTGTTCTGGCAGATTGTTGTTCTATCTTCTTGTTCTAGCAAGATTGTGAGGAGTCCTAGGCAATGGTACCACAAACTCCTCTGGGCCTTCCTACTGTGATGGACTACATCCTGTCAAACCATGAGCTAAAGTGAGTCCTGCTCCTCTCATATTGCTTCTTGTCAGGTATTTTGATGACAGTGACAGGAACAGCAACCAGCAGTTATTAAACTGCTTGCCCAAGGCTGTAGAGGAGGGTCTGTTATGTGCCTGACCCAGCCTGTTATATGCTGTTTGAGTTTGCTTTCCTCCTCTCAATGGCTGAGATAATGTTATTGTCAAGACAACAGAATATTATATTCATTTTTCTCTGGCTAGGAGGTTGAGTCAAACACGCTCTGTGATTCATGTGGAACTTCATGCTACCATCTACATTCAGTTAATACAACCTATTCTTGCCGGATGGTGGTGCCACACACCTTTAATCTCAGCACTCAGAAGGCAGAGATAGGTGGATTTCTGAGTTCTAGACCAGCCTGGTCTACAAAGCAACTTCCAGAACAGCCAAGGCTACACAGAGAAACCCTGTCTTAAAACAAACAAACAAACAAACAAACAGCAACAACAAAAAAACAAAACCAAACAAAACAGAGAGAGAATAAAAAAGCCTTATTCTTTCTGGAGACTCAGAGGGCTAAAAAAAATCAGTAAAAACATGACACACCAGGGAATCCTGTGCTTTGACACATGGATGAGTGACAACTGATGGCCTGCACAGCTTCCGGTGATGAAATTGAAGCATTTGGTGTTAACTGGTAACTGGGAGGGCACTCCCTACCTAGTGTGGGGTGATGACTTGGGAACTTCTAGAGAGCAGGGAGGAGGTGTAATTCCTTTGTTCCTGCAAATTGAGGATGACAGGTTAGACAGGTTGTTCACCATGCTCTTTGAAAAGGGAATGCCAGTGGTCTCTGTGGCTCACATTCCTTGATTTACATAACAGACATATCCCCCTGAAGTTTATGTGAGTGGTGACATATTTTTAGGGAATCAGAGAATTCCAGCCTTTAAAATATTTCTATTTTGAATTCACTTGAAACTGTACTGAACTCCTGTGATGCAGGGAATTCTGAATCAATCTACTGTGCAGATCTGGAGTTCCAAATGAAGGATGTGTTAGATGCACACATCTGTGTGCATCGAGTTCCTGGGAACTCGACACAGAAATTCAGCAGTGCTTCTGAAACCTAGTGGGAAGTAGTAATCCAAAAGAACACGGTGGGTACAGATAGGCCTCTCAGGTCCAAGATTACTGTATGCTTTTGACAAGTGTCCTTTGGTTTGTTTTATGGAAAAAAATAAAACAAAATAAGTCACTTTTATATATTTTAATTTAACAAAGCAATGGGCAGTTTCAAGGTATGAAATGAAGCAATTTCAATTATAAAGCTAAGGCAAGCCTTCCATTCATTTGTCTTGCGGTGATTTCCAGTGCAAAGATTTATAGTAATCTTTCCTTCATTCTCTTCAGAATGGAAATTCAGATTGTGTTTCTCCAAGTTTTATTTTAAAGGAAAAGTCTTGGAGAACATTATGTATTTATGCTCCCATTGCAGCAGATTTCTGCTAAGGGGTGACTAGGGACCTTCAACTTTGCCGACGCTGAGATTATACCCTCTTCATTATTTTAGGGAATAGCAAGTGTGCATATTCTAGCAACATTGTGCATGCGCATGCGCATGCGCACGTGTGTGTGTGTGTGTGTGTGTGTGTGTGTGTGTGTGTGTGTGTGTGTGTGTGTGTGTGCATGGTGTGCATATGTATGATAAATGTATGTATGTGCATGTGCTTTTTTGTGTATGAGTCCAGTTGGTCCTTGTCTTCCACTTTCCAGAAGCAGAATGCTTTGCTCTTTGCCACTGTGTAAGCTAGGTTAACTGGCCTGAGAGTTCTTAGGGATCCTCATGTCCCTGTCCCCTGTCTTGCCACAGGAGTACAGGGATGGCAGGCAATTGCATCCAGCTTTACATTCATTGTGGGGATCTGAACTCAGGTCCTGACTCTTGTGGAGCAACCTCTTTACCCACTGAGCCACCTCCCCAGCTTACAGCAGGGCTTCTACTGAGCATTTACCAACCTCTCCTGTTGTTCTCACCTGTGTGTGGAAAAGAAGAGCATTCCTGTTGTTTTTGTGTTTATCTAACTGTGGATGAGCCTCAGAGCTCCATGTTCCTCATGTGCGTTAAATCCAACTAACTGGTTTGTTTCTGGATGATTGAGCAGGAATAACAATCCAGTATGCAATTCTAGCAAACTCTGAAGCTGAAAATATACTCTTTGTTGTGACAGTCACAGGGCCCTGCAGGGTGGTAACTGGACCCATCCAGCCTCAACATTCTGGGAAGACACACAGCAACCAGTGCAAGGAGTTCCTAAGTTAGTTCTGAGCTTCAGACTCCTGATGGTAGACAAGCAGGAATCCTAGGAGCTCAAATGAATACGAAAGCTTTTGAGAAAACAGGAAAGAATTCCAAGAACACAAGACCAAGAGTTTAGAGGGGGAAATAATATTATCTAATAGAAATTATTTTATTTTTCTGGACCCAGAATCTCTGAGCTCAGACTCTCAGCTGGAGAATCTAGTTAACATTTTAATTGTTATAGTTGTTGTAGCTAAAGTGTTAGTCTCTTTAATTTATGGTTAGAATAACCCACAGAAGTGTGGCCTGTAGCTGTTTTAAGACAACAACTCTTAGATGTATTACTGTTGCAAAAACAATCAACTCTATGCAAATAGCAACTTTGCAATACACCAATCCTTAGGACTTTAATTGCAATATTCCCTTCTTCTCTCCATCAAAGTTTGTATTTCCCTCCAAAAGACTTGCTTTTTGTAAGTCTTATAATAAGGAGGGGGTGAAGGGAATAGGAAAGGAAGAGGGAGAAGCAGGGAGGGAAAGAAGGAATACTAGAATATAACCCCCCTTTTCATATACAGAGGCTGAAAAATACTTGTTTTGTAATTGAATAAAATTTTCTTAAATTAAATACTTCAGGTTTTCTTTTCTATCAGCCCTTTTTGACTGTAGTGACTTTTTCAAGCATGGGTCATTACTTGGAAAATCACACTCTGCCTCAGTGAGAGTAAACAGAAGCACAAGTAGGGGGTGATTTTATGTCTCTTAGGAGAACCAAACTGTCACTGCCAAGGGCACATGGAAAGTATGTTTCTTTTGACTCCTCTGGTTGGCATCTCTGATACTGTGTGAAGAAAGTTTAGTTCAAGGTCACCTTCATACACACAATAGTAATAGCTGATTTTTTTTTCTAGATGACACAATTCACACTCAAAAGTTCAAAGGAATCTACAATATGTTTCTGAGAAAATTCTGTGCATTTAGCAAGCTTGAAGAAGATCAATATATATAAATTAGTTATATAGTATTTAATAGAAACAAATAATTGGACTGAAAACTCAATATTGTGAAATTTGAGTTGACCTGATCCATAGATACAGCAACATACCAATCATTATCTTGGTAAGATTTTTTTTTGTAAGAATTAGCACTTTTGAGGATCTTACATGCAGATTAGTACTTTATGTAAAAATCCAGAACACCAGAGTGCTGAATGGACAACAACAACATCAACAATAACAACCCAAAACCTGTTATTCTGAGAATGGAAAACACAGTTAGAGAACTCATACTGCTTAATTCAAGGGTGAGTTTAAGCTGGGTGTGGTAGTGCATACTTTAATCCCAGCACTCTGTGAGTTCGAGGCCAGCCTGGTTTACAGAGTGAGTTCCAGGACAGCCAGTGCTGTTACATAGAGAAACTTCATTTTGAAAAACCAAAAAATAAAAAATGAGTTAGTTTAAAACTACCATGGATGTGCGCGGTATTGCTGAGAGGCACACCTGTAAACGAACAGGACAAAGTTGGATTCCAGCAACAGATCCCACCCATACATGGCTTGTAGATTCTTAAAAAAAGACATGTGCAGAAAAATCATAGATTATATACAGCTTTGAGAAGTTCCATAAGATTCCATTTACTCAGTTTCCTTCATTAACAACATCTTGGAAAACTATAGTAGCCTATATCTGAAGTAAGTCCGTATCTGGTGCCCAGTGTCACTGACAATATTGCTTGTGGATATAACTTGTCAGATGTGAAGATTATGAGAGGGAATACTTAGGCGAGCTTTCTGTCATCATTTTTCACATACAGGGAGAGACAAAATCACATAGCAGTCAGGAATGAACATTCTCAGCCATATTACATGCTTTGAATCCTCAGTATGCCATGAGCTGTGACACCCCAATGGAGACACTCCACTACTCTGTGCTTTGATTGTCATACCAATGACACAAGAATTGTAATGGTATCTACTTCATGATTTTGCTGTGAAGATTAAACTGGTTTTATAGAAAGTATGTGGAAACATGCCTGGCTTAGAGTTGGGTGCCCCTCCCTCAAAACTAGATCTTCTGATTATGTGATAAGTTTATATCTGTAGACCAGAAATACAAGGGCAGCTAAGGTGTTTGTTTCAAATGTGAACTATCACTTAGGGGTTGACCTGGTTCCCAGAGGACTCTCTGTACTACAGGGTCATATCCAGTTGTCAAGACAGAGTGGATAGCATGCTCAAGAAGGATTCCAAGGTTTGAGTGGTCACACAGAGCAGTGTCACAGATCACTTTGACCTTGGTGAGAAGCTGGGGGAATCAGGAAACTGGAAAACTTCTAGTTCTCCTTCAGCTTTGCTTCTGCTTGTGAAAGTGAGTGTGCATGTGGACAAGAGCAGGTGAACTTGAGTGTGAGACTGAGAGCGCAGTGACTGTAAGTTAGCGTGTGCCAGCTTGATGGTGTGTGAGCTGTCAGTGGTTGTGAGTTCCCAAGTACTTGAGTCTGTGGGTGTGCACAGGTGTAGGTGAGGTGTGGGAACGGAGGAGGAGGAGCAGGAGATTGAAGCAGTTTTCGGAAAATAGTAACTGTTACCGGGGGTCTCTCTTTGGTTCTGGGTTAGCTCCTTTTCAGAGCTGGAAAAAGAAAAAGTGATGGGGGATGTCCTTCTGTATGTTATGTTTCTCTTATTGGTTGATGAATAAAACACTGATTTGCTAGTGGTCCAGCAGGAAGTATAGGTGGGGCTACGAGATGAGGAGAATGCTGGGGAGAGGAGGCAGAGAGAAGGTACCAGAGCAAATGCCATGTAGCTGCTGAGAGAGCAAGATTCTCTGGTAAGATAAGAGCACACGGAAATACTTAGATTAATAGAAATGGGTTAATAATTAAGAGAGAGCTATAAGAAGCCTGAGCCATCGGCCAAACAGTTTCTAATTAATATAGGCACAGTGTGTTTATTTGGGGTTAAACGGCTGTGGGAACAGGTGGAACAGAAACAGTTTCTACAAAAAAGAACAAATTTTATGTTGGCTTTTGAAATACAAATGTAAGACCCTGAGGGTCCCATTCAATCTTTGTGTTTCATGCTGTTCTATCTGGGTAGGCTGGGATGCAGTATTGTGCCATCATCATTTGTGAAGTGAAGAGAGGCAGCCACAGAGAATGATTAGGGCACTCATGGGTGGAGATAGGTTCTGTTTACAAATTACACTGTGGCCAATTCAGGGCCTTTCTACTTCCAGCCTCCATTTCAACACATGCTTGTGAAAGGCACTGGATTTATTCATAGAGCCATTTTCCCAACCATGGTCCCAACAAAGCCAAGCAGTTGGCAGCAGACTGGAGGAAGGGGATCCAATCAGCAAAACGTGATCCAGAGAGGACTGAGCTGCAGACAGGAGGGAAAAGGGACCCAAGATGCTGGGCAGAAAACAGTCATCAAATACTTAGGCAGAGGTGACTTGAAGGCAGCAAAAGTGTCTGGCTTAGTGGTCACAAAGGGTTCGTGGGCTTGAGACCTTCCAAGCAAACATGTGAACAGTGAAACTTCAAACACTCCATTTCTACAGCCTTAAAACCCAGGAAGCCTACCAAGAGGCATGCAAGGCTTTTTACTAGGAGAACCACAAACCATGTCTAAAAACAAGGGAAGGAGAGCTAGCTAAGGGGAGAGAGTTGCTAGGTAAAAGCCTTGGTGTTGTCAGTTCCGGATAGATCAATGTCAGCAATGTAAGCCCTACATTCCAACAGGACTCTTAGTCTCTCTCTCTCTCTCTCTCTCTCTCTCTCTCTCTCTCTCTCTCTGTCACTTTCTCTCTCTCTCTTTGTTTTTTTGAAACAGGTTTTCTCTGTGGCTTTGGAGCCTGTCCTGGAACAAGCTCTTGTAGAGTAGGCTGGTGTCGAACTCACAGAGATTTGCCTGTTTCTGCCTCCGGAGTGCTGGGATTAAAGGTGTGTGCCACCACTGCCTGGATCTTTTCTTAAATTGACATGGTGAGTATAAAGCTGATAATTAAAAGCACAGGCCCTTGAATAGCCAAACCAGATTGGAAGAAAAAACTATTTTTGTATAATGTAAATATTGGTGACTGAGCCACTGTTTATTTCAATGGTTTAAGTTGACGGAGAAAGAAATTCAGCTATGCTTTTTTGCTTCATTGATTCATTCTCCTACTTGGGTTTGCAAGGCTTCTCGTGTGCTCCCAGGCACTTTGCTGACTGAGCTACATTTGCGGTCCTCATTTCTCTATGTGGCTGTCATTATTGCTGATTCTGGAAGCTACTTCTGGTATAAAATGGTATTTGATTTTGGTTGGGCTCCTTCTAATGTAAAAATTGAGAATGGGGAGAAGTAGCCAAAAGTTGGGTTGTTTCCCTTCATGCTTCTGTTAGTCTGTGTGTACCCAGACAAGAATGTAGTCCCAGCATATACAAGCCTCTGAATTTACTAACAAAAATCTCATTGTAAATCCTGGAAGGTGGTTTATATTTATAAGTGCTTCCTAACTTTCCCCCCTCTTTGGGCTTCTCTTTTATACATGTTAACCATAGGGTTTAAAAACAGGAGGATATTTGGAAAATGTTAGTGAATATTGGAATTAAGCCAGCTTGTGTTCAGCTTCTAAATGTAAATATGTACTCGAAGGTCAGGGTGTGGGAGAGCAGCTAGTGTTTCTATTTACCACGGGCTCCCATAGATCCATGCTAGCTGGCCTGCAAAGTTCATCTGGATACACACTTTGAATGGCGCTCCTTTACTCCATACAGGCTGTGAGTGGATGTGAGTGGTGATGACAGCTCCTAGAATAACAAAATTGAGGACAGGGGGGAAAGAAAGATAGCAGTGCTCTCATCCTGAGCTCAGTTGTAGCTGATTGGGAGACCAGGCCCCATCTCCAGGCAACTTGCTCTGGGCTCAAATGGCAGACAGATGCTTGAAGTCCTTGGGCTCAGGGGCTCAGGTATCTCATAACTGTGGACTGAACCAAGGACAAATTTGATTTGTAGCCCACGTTTTGACCTCTCTCTGGTGGGAAGTGCGGCGACTTGTTCCCACCTTGCCCCTTTCTCTCAGATTGTTTCCATCTTGGTCCTCTGCTCCCAACTGCATGTCAGTTTTAAGAATTCCCTCCATATTTTACAAACAGTCCTCTAGAGATTCAGTTCCAGATGGAGTGGTGGGAAAGAAACTAGACCAGAGACAGGAGGGTGGGATAACTGGAAAGGCCACTGGGAGGTTGACCTATTGATGATTTGGGGCAGAAAATGACAAACCTTCACTTGAGAGATTGATAGTCCTAGGAAGACCACACGTGTCTCTCCAGGGCAAATCTTTACATGGGTGAGGGCAAGTTAAAATGAATAAAGAAAGCAAACTTGAAGGGGTCAAAGGTCACAAGAGCAAGATTCAGCTACTCTTCCTGTCCATGGAGCTGGGTTTTGGTGACAGTTGAGAAGATTTAGACCCAATGGTGTTTTATGAACTCAAAGTTTTTTGTATGTCAGATGTCACAGTTCCATGTTGGATAATTAGCAGCCTTTTGTAAAAGCCATGTCCAGCATGTGAGCTTTTGGGTACTCCTTATGAAAAGGTGGCTCATGCTGACAGGTTGTGGAGGTACTTTCTGGAAAGCTACCTGTCCAAGCTGAGAGCAAACCCCTCCCTCACCACCACAGAACCCTTGTGAAGTCTCTAAGCACTTTAAACCACCGGTAAACTCCACAGACATTGCTCCTCAGAGTTCTTCATCTAGGCCAGAGCATCATGACTCCAGGCACTGGATCCTTCTGTTTAAACTTGAATTTTAAACTTAGTTTATTTTCTTAAAGAATTATTTGTAAAATCCTAAGAAATGACACGTTGAAATTCATATAAAATTTCAACTTTGGAGACATTGTATTAAATAAGTTATATTAAACCCAACTCCATGTTTTCTTTTTACCTTTAAAAGCTAAAAAAACATAGCTACAGTATATATGGCTTATATTTCTAGTGACAATGCTGACTTCTCTGATGTTTTTTATGCTTGGCATATAACTTAGGGGCTTGTGCATGCTAGGTAAGCCCACTACTATATCTACATCACCAGATGTGGTGGTTTGAATGTAATTAGTCTCCATAATCTCATATTCAGTGGCACTATTTGGAGGTGTGGCTTTGTTGGAGTGGGTGTGGCCTTGTTAGAGGAAGTGTGTCACTGTGGGGGTGGTTTTTGAGGTTTCCTATGCTCAGGATACCATCCAGTGTCAGAGCTGACTTCCTGTTTCCTGTAAGATGTAGAATTGTCAACTACTCCTCCAATACCACGTCTGCCTGCACACCGCCATGCTCCTGCCATGATGATAATGAACTGAACCTCTGAAACTGTAAGTGAGCCCCCTGTTAAAATTTTCCCTATGTGAGTTGCCATGGCTATGGTGTCTCTTCACAGTAATAGAAACCCTAACTAAGACACCAGCTTACATTTTTAATATAATAGATAGTTAAAAGGGAGTCATAGGGATAGAGAGGAGGCTCAGCAGGCCAAGTCCTTGCTGTGTAATGAGGACCCAAGTTACAATCCTTAAGCTCTACATAAAAGCTGGTATTCAGATACATAATTCTGGGTGGGCAGAGATGGGTGGATCCTGGGGTTTTGCTGGCTGGCAGACTAGCTGAAATGGCAAGCTCCAGGTTTAGTGAGAGGCACTATCTCAAAAAGTAAGGTGGATAGTGGGATATGAAGACATTTGCTGCCAGGCAGTGGTGGCGCACGCCTTTAATCCCAGCACTCCAGAGGCAGAGACAGGCAGATCTCTGTGAGTTCCAGGCCAGCCTGGTCTACAAAGTGAGTTCCAAAATAGCCTCCAAAGCTATAGAGAAACCCTGTCTCGAAAAACCAATAAATAAATAAATGAATGAATGAATGAATAAATAAAAAATTGACATTGATCCTTGACCTCTACATGTGCATACATAGGCATGTACACATTCCCATGTGTGTACACATGTGTACACTACACGTGCAGACACACGCAAAGAAATACTATTGGCTGAAAGATTTATTTAAAGATATATACTGGTTCAAGATAATCTCTATCATCTAAATAATGGTATGTTATGGACTATAACTGTGAAGGAATTAATAATCCCAGTGAAGAGAGGGACATGCTACCAAATGCATTAATACCTGCTTTTACATAATTTATTCTTTCACAACTTCATGCACACACACATGTATAATGTGCCCTAATTATAACCTGTCCTCCATGTCCTCTCTTTCCCCCTCCTCACATAAACCCCTTCTTCCCAAGCATCCATCCCATTTCCACATCTTGTTCTACTTGTTTGTAAATCTCAGGCTAGAAATGAAGAATCAACCTCACATCCACATGATGAGTGGTTGACCCAGATCAGTAACATAAAAGTTAGGAAAGGGACAAGCCAAGGGTCTATGAAATTTGGAGCAAGAAAGCACCTTGATGTTTGTAGATTTCAAAAGGGCAAGGCACACCTTGATATGTGGTTAAGAGTAAGCGTCTTGCCTAATGTTACACTGAATAGGCTGATTTTAGGACTTTATCCACATCACACATTGCATCAAGTCAATGTTATTTCACCTTCCAACAGAAGTGGCATGGGGGACCAGCCAGGCTCAGCTTTCTCCATGAATCTGGCAGAATTCACTCCCTGCTTTGGAGATGCTCATTCCTACCATCAGGCTCCAGAGTCTTGCTAGTCAAGTATTCTCAGTTACATTTCTGTAATGATTTTATCTCTTGTTCATCAAGTTTCCTAATAGTTGCATTTTCCAGTGGTCACATTGAGCAGTGCCTCTTTCCATGAGCATTTTCCCTGCCTTTTCAAAGCCTTGCGTGACTCTAGACCTAACTGAGGCATCAGAGGGATGAAGAAAGGACACATACCCAGAAGAGCTAGGATTGGGTGATCCTGGATGTCAGATGAAAAAGCCACAGGCCCGGGAAGATCAGTGTGTTTATTATATCCAGTCGAGTGGGAAGTAGGGTTATTGCACACAGCTGAAGAAGGAGGTGAGTTATTACAGATATTACTTTATACAGCTGGGTAAGAGGCAGGTTTAGCGCGCTGTGAGCAGTCTCCATAGGGGAGTGGTCTTCAGGCTGTAAACACCGGCTAGTAGTTGAGGAAGAAAGCTATGGTAAACACTATGTGCACACATTATCAATATGCACATTGAGGAAGGCTTCGCCCATGTCGACGACACACATTTGCTCACCACTTCACAGGCTCTCCATGTCGCTTGACCACTAGGAGAGAGAGATTCCTTCACAAGGTCTCACAGCACATGTGTATAAGTTTAAATATCATCTTAAGCAATTTTCCTGCTCTGAATATCATTGGCTTAGTTCCCCTCCCCCTGTTGCTATGACAAAAAAATCCCTGACAAAAGCAACTCAAGGAAAGAAGAGGTTTATTTTGGCTCTCAGCTCTGGTTGGGACAGTAAGAGCCATGAGGACCAGAAGCAGCCAACCACAGGAAGAAGAGAGCAATGAAGGTTTGTGCTTGGCACACTACCTCTTTTTTATACACTCTTGATCCTATCCCCAGGGAACTGTGCCACCCACAATGGGCCACTCTTCTATCTTCATTAACCCTGTCAAGGTACTGCCCTCCCGACTTTCCCAGAGGCTTGTCCTCCAAGCACTTCTAGGCATCATCAGATTGACAACTGGAACAATTGTGATTTCTAAAATGTTGAGAGAGAAAGGGAAAGAAAGACTCAATGTCGAGTTTAATATCCAGGTAGATTTCCTCTTCTCTTTTTCTTACAACTTTTCAAGACCTGGCACTTAGATGACTAAGTAATATGCTTCTGTGTATTTTGACTGTGTTATGAATTATTAATATAAGAACTGACCAGAGTGCTGCCAAGGTATTGGAACCAGTGGTTAGGGTCTAGGCTGGGTGTCAATAGGTTCTTGGCCTCTTCTCCAATGAACTGAAAACAAGAGATTTGCCAAAGAGAGAAGATAGATGTATTTAGAGTGAAGTGATAGTGTGAATTAAAGAGGGATACACCCTGTAGATGGACAGACAGCCACATTCGTCAAAGTGCCCACTGTCCCTGACTATGCAGGGCTTCCTCTGAAGAGGATTCAAGAAGAGGACATTTGCTATCAACCAGATGGGTAAAGATGGATGGTCTTTATTTTGATTGATAGATTAGACTATGTAATTGTTTTGTTTACTGCATATGTCCCTTTCCATACTTATTTTAATCAAATACATGCCAAATTAGGGAGTTCTCCCTCAAAGGTTACCAGAGGACAGAGTTTTGTTGTACTATACATGTGCCCAGTACCAGTTCAGGCCAAGTCAGCCCTTTGATTCTTTATCACCAGACACACTGGGAATACAGGTGAATAGAAACTGCTTGAATATGATTGCTACCAGGGTCAGGAAACTTATGTCATTGTTCAAAGATGGGGGTATGTGTTGTTGCCTGATGCAGGAGGAGGCTGAGGAGGTTCTGGGGTTGCTAGGTGCGTGGCTTGGAGAGATGTGGGTGTACCGAGTACATGCAGGTGAAGGACCTATGCTGCCAAGTCCATTATTAAAAGACAGGTGTGTATTCATAGCCCTAAACCAAATGGGTCCCAAGCTAAACTGTTTCCCATGCTTCCCTGCCTCACTAATAACACTGGGTGTTCTCTTGTTCCCCTTCCTGCTTTTGTAAGGCATGGTCTCCTGAAGCTGGCCTCAATCTTGCAGTCTTTCTGCCTTGGCCTCACAAGCACTTAGGTTACAAGACATCGATACTATGCCTGTCCCTGTTGTGATCTTCCATGGAATTTTGATAAATGCATATTAATGTTGTCTTATTGTTTCCTGTATAAATCACTGAATTCCAAGTTTCTTGAAATGATTGGTCTCTCTTATTTATGGTTTTGGTAAAATACTTCTCAAGGTGTTGCTTTTCATGCAGAAATATGGCAGCTGATTTATTTTTCTACTCGCATTGGCTTTTAATTATGTAACTCTCTTCATATACCATTCTCATTTTTATGACATCAGCCAGATGCATGTGCAGTACAAAAGTTACCAGTGCCTGGCTATTGCTGATTGAGAGTATCTGGGCCATCAAGAAATGCCTGTCAGGGCCATCAGGTCTATAAGCACTCAGTCATAAATCAAAATGGAATTCATTCATCTGGTTCCGAGTTTGCTTTTGTTGTAGTATCTTCCTTCACTCCTCTTCATGTTGGAATGGACAATTCAGCCTATATTGTGGCTTTCTGTGCAACACCTTCCGATTTAACTAACCTGTGCATATATAGCACAATATGCTTTTAGAATTATAGTCAGAATCGCTATATGTACTGGGCCTTTAATCCCAGTGCTTGGAGGGCAGAAGCAGGCAGATCTCAATTTGAGGTCAGCCTGGTTTATAGGATCAGGGATACACAGAGAAACCCTGTCTCAACAACACCACCCTGGCCTCCTAGCCCCTGCCAAGAAAAATGAGAACTGTTACATGTATGTAGCAAGAGTTACATATATACATCTGACACTGCCTAAAGGGCTAGGGCTGCCTGCACCACAGCATGGAGAAACAGAATCTCCTACTACTGATTTGAATCCAAATAGAACCAAAGGGTAAGAGGTAGTTCAGAATTCATTTTACTGGCATCAGCCTTGAGCCCAGTAGAGCCTAATGGAAGCACTGTGTCTAATGTCCATGATGGCAGTTAGATTACCCTTGTATTTCCATGGTGTGACCTTGGAAATTAATTGCTGGATCTTTGTTGTTGTCTTTTTATGAGTCTGATTCTTCAGTTTTCCTATGGGTTCTGGGAAATCTATCCAATGACCACCCCCCATCCCTGTTGGTGAGTCACAATTGGCTTAGTTTTCTGATAAGATTTGCTCCCAAGTACACAGAGCTTTTTTTTTTTTTATCACATTTTTACCAATCTTCTCATCTGACAGTGAGGAAGTCAAGTGGCAGGTGTTTTGTGGGGAAGCAGTTTTGGGGTATGTAGAGGTTGTAGTTACAATCTATGGTACTGGAAGTTCTGATTGGTTCTTGTTGGAATTTGGTGTTTTTTTTTTTTTCCTTGAACAGTGTTGCAGTTTGTTCCTGTTCACATTGTGAACATACAGATCAAATAATTGACTGTTCTTTTCTTTAGTTATAAGATAGAGAATGGGTTGGTTTTCACCCTCTGAATTGTAAACCTGGTTTGAAGTTGGTGTTTTTAAAAATTAACTTTAGTACCTAGAAGAAAATATAAGTACACCTTCATGAATCCTTCAATAACATCACACCTATCAACATTTTTGCCAACCTTGTTTTATCTATAATTACCCCCTACCTTAAATGTTTTGTGAAAGTCCAAACATCTTGTCCATTTACTCATAAATATTCTTTGTTGATTGAAAATAAGATTTGACCATGTCTCTATTTTAGGGCTTCACTCAGTTCTCACTATTACAAGGAAACTGCCTTCCAAAGTGACTAAAATTAAAATGGACCTTGAAAAACAAACATTTTTAGATTTATTTATTTTATTTTATATGTATGTATATGTATGTGTACCATGTGTGTGCCCTTGTAGGTCAGAAGAAGAGGTTGTATTCCCTGGAACTGGAGTGAATGGATGGTTGTGAGCCACCATGTCAGTTCTGAGAACCAAAGCCAGTTCTTAAGATAGACAATTTAAGCAATTATTTATATGATTACTTGAGTAACTATTTCTAATTTATTAGGCATTTTATTATACTCCTTATAATCAATCAATCAATCAATCAATCAACCCTTCTCTGTTTATTTGAACAAGTGTTATTAAAAATTTTCAAAATTGCTTTTAGAAGTTGTTGCAAAGTGATGGTTTATAGAGTAATTGCTTAGTGTTTTTATTTTTTTTCTTCAAAAAAAAAATGCTAAGGTTTAAGGCTATTGATCTCAAAACCAAACTAAACTTTGTTTGTTTTGTTTTTTGAGACAGGGTTCTCTGTGTAGCCCTGGCTGTCCTGGAACTCACTCTGTAGACCAGGTTGGCCTGAAACTCAGAGATCTGCCTGCTTCTGCCTCTTGAGTGCTAGGATTAAAAGTGTGTGCCACCACTGCCCGGCAGAACAAACTATTTTTTTTATTTGAGTTCCAGTGGGCTTTTATTGAGATAAATTAACAAAAAGAAAAGTAATCAAGATTTTACCAACCATCTTTTCTGAACCATGTATATAAGGGGTGGTTGTGAGCCACCATGTGGTTGCTGGGAATTGAACTCAGGACCTCTGGAGGAGCAGTCAGTGCTCTTAACCTCTGAGCCATTTCTCCAGCCCCCAGAACAAACTATTTTTAAAGTACCAATTAATAACAATTTCCATTTTCTTAAAAGCAAAGGTTGTTTAGGCTCACTGCTTGCCTATGTGGAATATGCAAATTAAAAAAATACATTGCTTTTTGGCAGAAAAACCATAACTTACCACAAAGATAATGAAATTTAAGTGTTAGGAACCCTCATTAACTCGATCCCCTTTCAAAGATTCAGGAAGGAACCAAGAAGCATCTCACACAGTCATATGTTTTTATAAAATTTACAAAGTAAGCTATTTTAACTTCAGTCAAATAGGCCAGGCATTGTTTCCATCCAAATTTCTATTCTATCCTATTTCCCCTGTATATTGGCATTGTTGGAGAGAAAGAAGGCATTTTGGTATAGAACTATAGGAGACTGAGCTATAAACACATTTAATTATGATTGTAGAAATAGGAAGACATACTCATACAGGTTTCAGGGCCTTTGGTACCCCTCCACTGTCCTTGGTGTGTGAATGCCTTCAAGAGATTCCCACTGACCTTATACTGACTTGTTTGACAGGTAGATGCTGGGCTAGATGTCACCTTCTGATTCAATCTGCCTCAGGGTCCTGAATCACAGAATGTAAGTGGGAGAAACAAGGGATGGAATGAATGGAGTCAGAGGCACTTTGGGAAAATACATTTTTCAACTACATAGCTTCAACATTAGAAGACGTTTGGTAGAAATTTTCCTTCATTTGGCAGCAGTCTTGATCATACACGAGACATCACCAACAATGAGTCATGACACTGAAAAGAACCATGCTAGACTATGTCAAAGTTAGGGCTAAGACTCACCCATGCCACACTCTGCATTTCTACAGAATACACCTCTACAACATAACTGCATCAAAGTAAAAGCTAAGACTCAGCCATGCTAGACATTGCATTTTTATAGAAAACATCATTACACATTATTTGTCAAAGAGACAGGGCAACTGCATTTCAAAATGTAGGAAAACATAGACAGCTGCATGACTCAGCATCTTATGCTACATGCAGATTTGATGAGGCTAATAGTAATGGTCAGATTTTTGGAACTCCATCGTTTCTTTGCTCATTTTTAGATTAGTATATTTTATTGCACCTATGTTTGTATTCTTAATTTGTCTCCTTTAAAGCTTTATTTGTATATAGATGTTTACGTGTTCCTTCTGGGTGAACCAATCTGAACAAAGGTTTCTAATTTGAGCAGACCAATCAGAAAAATGCTTCTACTGTGTTATATACAACAACTAACACATCTGTGTTATGAGGACAACTGTCAAATTTTCTTTTATAAATGAAATATTTTATTGTAAGTAATTACAATAGAAAGTTAAACTCATGTGTAGGGCTCAGGGTTTCCTTTGGTGCAATTAAAACTTTTTACTTTTAATTTTAAAAAGGATTTGAAACACTTAGCTGGCTTAGGTGGCACACACCTTTAATCTCAGCACTTGAGAGGCACAGGTAGGTGGATCTCTGAGAGTTCGAGGCCAGTTTGGTCCACAGAATGAGTTCCAGGACAGCCAGGGCTGTTACCTCTACCACTGGAGTGCTGGAGTGCTCAGATCAAAGGGGTGCGCCCCCACTCCTGCACATAATCCTTATCTTAATATGAAGGATTCTAACTTTGGTCTTAAACTTAACATGATGTTTTCTTCTAACTTTAAAGAAATATATATATATATATATATATATATATATATATATATTCACATATATATGTATATACATATATATGAAGAAATATATATTCACATATATATGTATATACACATATATTCACATATATATGTATATACATATATATGAAGAAATATATATATATATAATATATATATATATATATATATAATGCATACACACACACACACACACACACACATAAAGCATTTTTAGAGGCTGGAGAGATGGCTCACTAGGTTAGAGCAATGGCTGCTATTCCAAAGGATCTAGGTTCAATTCCCAGTACCCATCGCTGCTGGCAACCATCTATAACTTCAGTCCCTGGAGGATTTGATGTCCTCTTCTGGCTTCTGAAGGTACTGCACATATTCAGGCAAAACACTCAGACACATAAAATAAAAATAGAGGGATACTCCCTCAGCCTAGACACATGGGGGAGAGCCTAGGCCCTATCCCAAAGGATATGACAGACTCTGAAGATCCCCATGGAAGGCCTCACCCTCCCTGAGGAGCAGACAGGGTATGTGATAGGTAAGGTGTTAATGGGGGGCAGGGGAGGAGGGGAGGGAGAGGGAGCTGGTATTAACATGTAAAACAATCTTGTTTCTAATTTAAATAAAAAATGGAGAAAAAAATAAAGGCAAAACAATTTAAAACCTGTGTTTTTATTACTGTCTGTTCTCTTTTGAGATTAGTTGTCCTGGTTATAATTAAGCAGTTTTTCTTCTCCTCAAAGATGCATGTGGTTATTGCTGAGAATCTGCATTCAGTAATCTCTACATCATTTCCCCCCTCAAGGAGTTTCACTAATCATTTGGGAATGGAGGTTTTGTTTTGTTTTGTTTTTTTCTTTGCATCTAGACTTATAATTCCAGGTCTTATGTGTCATTTCTATAACTAGGGTCTTGAAAACCCCTTTCCTCATTTTCTCAATGCACTTTAGTTTAGAAAATGGCCACTGAGTCTGTTTTTGGAAAGCTCACATCTTTTTACTTGAAGACAGTGACTTACCTTGACCCTGGAGCAGAGTGTGCTTCTCAGCCTTACTGGGTGATGGATACTTGTCATTATGAAGTTGCATCACCCATAGCAACCTGTCAGCTGGGGACTGCAAACCACTAGAAAGCCAGCTCATTAAAAAAAAAAAAAGGATTCTGTTGTGATGAATATTCAGCAAATGGTCCTCAACTAGTGTTAATATTTCAAGATACTTTAAGTGCTACAAAGTAATATTATTAAAGATAGGCTTGAGATTAATAATTATCATTTTCTACCATGGCATATGAGCTACGAATACAACATTCTTGAACACAGATTTCCTAAAGTCCTTTCAGGACTCCGTCTTGTTTACTTGGTATGCCTCCTATATAGTAAGCTTCACTTTGCCACAATTTAGATTATCTAGAATATCCCATTTCCAACCCCAAACACTGAAACAACAACAGAAAAACTCAGGCTAGGGTTATTAGTACATTTTCTTCCATTTAACGTTTAATCGTCTAGTTAATGTTTTCTTTTGTAAAAAGCTGTGCTTTGGAATTGCAGGTACAGCTCCACGTGGAGCCCTTTGTCCAACGTGCGTGGGGCCCTGAGTTTGGCCCCACATACTGCAACACAAATATGTTCTTTCCGTTACAGATTTTGATTCTGCCTGGTCTCAGTCCTCCCTGTTTCTATCAGCAGTCCCAAGCTACTGGCTGATGTAATAATACTATTAAAGATAAATGCTGGTGCCTACTCCGTAATAAAGTAAATAAAACTCCATGTAACTCCATTAAGGCCACCCCAAATTACATGTTGATAGTGTCTGCTGCCCCAGCCAGACTGCAAGCCTGGGCTGGGCCGTGAGGTTGCTATGTTCGTTCCACTTTATATTTCCCTGGTTCGTCTAGCCCAGAACGTTGCATGTGGTGAGCACTGCAAAATGTTTATAGGTTGGAAATAAACAAACACATTTAAAATAGGATTTGGAAAGCACTTCCTTCACAGATGCACTGTTGGGGCTCAGTTGGCTCCAGCAAGCCCCCCCAGAGTTTCCTGCTGTACACAGCCTTATAGTCAACAGATCTGCAGAGAGACAGACCAAGAGCAGGGGGCCTGGGCTTGGTTAGGCCTCAAGGAGAGGCGTGGTTCCCCGAAACCAGAGAAGGGTGGGGTGTGCTGTGTTAGGAGAGCCATGCGTGACTTTCCAGTCAGGACCTGGCACTTCTGGGTGGGATGTTCATCTACTTTGGGGCCTTATTGTCATCACTATGGACATAGGTTCATGTTAGGAACTAGTGAATAGCGTAAGGCCAGTGTTCCTCAAGTGTCACTGGGTTCCTAAAAGTGTTGTATGTCTTATTAACAAGTAAGTTTGGGCTCCACAGGTCTCTGATGGGGCCCAAGACATTTTCTCTCCAGTAAGGTTACTGATGATGAGAGGCCAGAACTTGTTTTTGTCATCTCTGTGTGTTTAAATACTATAAATTAAATAGAGCATATACTTGGTATCTGAAAGGAAAGCAATAGCCACATATTTTATATCCACATTTATATCCACTGCACACAGCTCCCAGTGCAGAACATAGCCCTTGGAAAATAAATGAAGGCTTCTGTATTCTAAACATTTTACTTTCCATATAAAAAGCTGAAGTACTGGTGGACTGAGAACATAGGGTTAGAGAAGACACAATGGGAGAGGATGCCTCAGTGAAAGTCATGGGACTCCTTGCAAACTGAATAGTGTGTGTGTGTAGGGTCAGGCTATCTAAGCTACATGCCATCTAAGTTACCAAGTGTGATGGTTTCAATAAGAATGGCCACCATAAACTCATATTTGAATGCTTTGTCACCACAGAGTTGAACCATTTGAAAAGATTGGAAGGATTAGGAAGTGTGGCCTTGTTGGAAGAAGTATGTCATTGGGTGTTGGCTTTGAGGTTTAGAAAGTCCATGCCAGTCTCTTCTTGCTCTGCCTGTGGATAAGTTTGTAGATTTAAACTACTGTTCCAACTCCTGACATCATGCTACCATGTTTCTTGCCATGATAATGGACTAAACCTCTGAAATTATAAGCAAGCCCCCAGTTAAATTCTTTCATTTATAAGAGTTGCTGTGGTTATGGTGTCTCTTCACAGCAATAGAACATTGACTAAGATACTATGAAAGCATAATTAATTTGTATGTATGAGTAGCATCACTAAAGTTTAAAATTACAGCCAGACAGAGTGGCACATGCGTCTAATCCCAGCACTTGGGAGGCAGACACAGGCCAATCTCTGTGATTTTAGGCCAGCCTTGTCTACAGAATGAATTCCAGGACATCCAGAGTGATACAGTGAGACCCTGTCTTGAAAAAACAAGCAAACAACAACAAGCTTTACTTCTGGATAATTGGACACATGTGGAAGTAACTTTCCTGGGTGTCTCCTTCCTGCCAGACCTCAAGGATTCTGTTTTCTTGACTTATACCTCAGGTTTTCAAAGTCACTTTCATTTCCCAGAGCACTAACAGTTCTTTGGGGATCTAGACAAAGGAGAGCATGCCAGGATGGAATTCACAGAGCCACTTAGGTTGTGATCTCTTGCTCACTCAGTGGAGATTAGAATTGACCCTGTGACTCTCAAGGACAGTGTTATGACTGACACATGGTAGAAACTTATCTTAAGGAGATTCCACCGAAGAAGAAGGGAGAATGTTGCAGTCAACCGGCTTTCTTTCTATTGTGAACAACATGAAAACTACTTGATGAGGTTCACACCACTCTCATGTGTCTTCCCTCCCATGACAGGACCCAGGACCCCATCTTTGTCTGCCCTCACAAGATGAATGGGAGCCTGGGAACCCAGTAAAGCCATTCTGGACTCTTGCAGCCCTAAGTCCAGTTGCAACATCTGGTGACTGGGGAGGGGTGCTGGCCTGAAGCTCGGAAAACTGTTGTGACATCCTTATTCTCACAATAGGTGGCCTTTCAGCTCCTCTGGGAACTGGAGTGCCACCCAAGCTGACAATTGTGGAGGCGGAAGAGACCATGAATCAAGGAATGTCCAGACCAGGGACCCAAAGCTTTCAAGAGAGTGGACTAAGAAACAGTGCTGGAAGATCACAGGCCCATGATGCCTCCAGCACTTTGTCCCCATGAATTTCCTTCAGCTTTGATCTCAGCTGTGTGAGCACTCTATGTGAGCATCTCAGGGCCTCACTCACACCAAGTTTTAACCTCAGTCCATAGCAATGCAGATTCTCAGGCCTCAAGTGAGATCTGGTGGTTGATGTCCAGAGGCAGAATTTGAAAAATCCATTTTTCTTTCTGTTCTTCTACCTCTACCTTCTTTCCTTTCATTTGTTCCTTTTTCTTTTTTCTTCTCTTCTTTCAAAAGATAAATGTCTTAGCTGGATACTATGTCTTATAATTCCAGAACCTGAGATGCTGAAGTAGGACTGCCATGAATTTGAAGCCAGTCTGGGCTACATAACAAACCTGAGGCCAGCCTAGGATATAGAGTGAAATCCTGTTTCAAGAAAGCAAAACAAAACAAAAACTTCTTTAGATGCCTTTGGATGGCCATGTAGGAAGAGCAGGGGTGTGTGTTTGTGAATACTGTTTTCTGTTGTGCTCTTCATTTCTTGTGGCCCTGGTGGACCAGGCTTTGATGTCTTGTTCCAACATTCCTGGTAACACCACTTTCAGAGAACTCAAGGGTTGCCCTTGGGAGGGAGCCCTGACTGGGATTACAGGATGGCACAGCAGATGAAGAGGGGCCAGAAGGGTGGCTAGGGCTGTCAGTCAAATCCCTGCAGTATAGAAGAGAAGAGAGAAGCTCCCATAAAGGTGTGAGCATCACTGATGTCTGTTCAGAAGCTACAGAGATGGTGTGAGTCATGAGAGCAAAGGGGTTCCTCTCAGTACCAGTGACAGAAGCAGGTCAGACAGCCTGGTAAAGGGAGGGGGAGACAGGACACTTCCTGGGAGGGGAACTCTTCTTTTTCTGTCTCAGTGTCTTCATCAACAAAAGAAAAACAACAGTATGGGCTTGGAACCATTTGTCTCTGCTTCGGTGAAGGTATTGAAACAGGCTTGCTGGAGGGGAAACCCTCAGAAGCCCCATCTCCTGCTTTTTCTTTGAAATCTTGTTTAAACTCTGGACTTCGCACACAAGGCAAGCTGTTTATATGAACATTATTTTTGATGTCACAGACATTGACCTTGAGATAAAATAACCTTGTTTAGTTTCCTCTAAGTTTTTCACATATGAATGCCTTCCCTTGTACTAACCAGCTCACTTAATGTTGAGTTTCTAGGTGAGTCAGTTCTGCTGCCGTGTTGCGTGCTGTGGGTGGGCAGCATGGCTGCCCCAGCACCGAGCCTTTGGTGTAGAAATCTGTGAGGGTTTCATGAGGAGGGGAGGATGTACTACTTGATCTTTTATCGTTTCTCAGTTGGGATTCTTTGGTTTTATTTGTTTTGTCTTTATTCGTATAATGTATTTACTGTGTGATACAGTGCAGATCTAAAACGCCCCCCTAAGGCCACGTGTTGAAGTCTTGGTCTTTGGGATGGTGCTATTGGGCAGTGGTGGTAGGTTGAAGAGGTTGAGACCAATGAAATGTCTTCCAGGGACTTGTAGGCATGCTCTAGCCCTAGCCTCTCACTTGTTTCTTTCGCCTTCTGGCCTTGAAGTGAACATCTTGATCCTGCCTTGTACTACTAACTTGGTGTGATGTTCTATTCCACAAACAAATCTTCCAAAACGGTAAACTAAAACAATCCCTTTTCTTTTTATAAGTTAGTGCCTCACAGGTATTTGTTACAGTTACATGAAAAGCTGACTAAATAACAATGACCAATGTAGCATCATGTTCTTAAGGGTGCAATAGTGGCATGCCTTGGCAGTAACCAACCGCTCTCGAATTGGACTTAAGGCTAGCTCAAGAAGAAGGAAACCATACCTGGTGCTCGAAACCTAATCAGCTACTCGGATCTAGTGAGGTCATGGATCTTGGAGGAGAACCTGCAACTGCTACTAAACCATCACAATCCCTCACCATATTCTGCATCTGTGTCCTTATTCCCACACAGGAGTGTAGCTCTCAACCTTCATCAGAGAAACAACTCTTTCAACAGAGACCAATACATAAAACTACAACTGATCAAAATGTAGAGAACAAGTGGCCAGATGGAGCCCAGCCCCAGCGGATACATCTACTGCACCTAAGGCTCAGGGATCATTGAGGAAGGGAAGTCAGAGAGATTGTAGGAGCCAGAGGAACAGGAAATTTGCTGTAAGATTTTTGTCTTCCAGAAACATCAGAGCAGCTATACCCATGCAGTCTCATCAACAAGGCTTCCTAAACAAGATCTGAACAAGGACAACACCAATAGACATGCTAACAGGGAAGGGAGGTCATTTACAGGGCCTCATGCAGGCAGCTAGGAATTCCGATAGTGGGAGACATTCTTTTCCCCAGGGAAGGATTCCTGAATTGGCTACAGAATACCAGGGGTCAGCACTGAAAATGTATACAGACAATATATGGGCTGACCATGCTGTAGTTAAATATGTAAGTACACACACACACACACATAAACACACACACACACACACCAATTAAAGAAGAAATTGAGGACATGCATTTGAGAGAGCAAGAGTGATGGGCACGGGAAGGGTTGTAGGGAGAAAAGGAAAATGATGTAACTATGTTTTAATCTCAAAAAATTAAAAAAACAGTTTTCTGAATAAAAAAAAAGCTCACTAATGCAGTCAGTATAGATCTTTTTTCATTTATTGACATTTATACCAGAAGTGAAGAGAATGGGGAAAAAGGACACAGCTTCAAATATCCAGGCTGATACTGTTGCTTTTTTAAAAATAATTATTATTATTTATCAACTTACAGAAGGAGGCAGAAACAACACAGATTCATAATGGTTATTTCTAAACCTTTACAAATGGTGTTGCCTTTTTTTTTTTCTTTTTAAAATGGGGTTGAAATCTCCCCTGCTGAAAAGGTTTTGATATGATTCAAATTCCCCAGGACCCCATTTGGGTCCCCAGGGCATATGAGTTCTTAATGTACGTTTGAACCTGAACACACTGCTTATTGTTTCCAGACCTTGAGCCATCACTGAACAGGCTGCACTACTCCATTCAACTGCCAGGCGTGGTGAAGGGATGCTATATTGGTGGCCTATTGTTCTAGCCTGGCAGACCCTGGAAGACATTTGTAACATGTTTTTTAAGTTTGAGGTTTTAAAGGGAGTATTTACAAGGTCAGCTGCTCAATGTTTTTTTCACTAATTAAACTAATCCCTTGCAGTTTGCCTCTCCTTTGTGTTTTATATTTATTGTGATCTATACAACATAGGAAAATATATAAAGCCTTTACCATGGTAAGAAAAACATGATAACTAATTAAATAACTGCATTATTGCATAGGTTTTTTTTTTTTTTGCCACACTCAGTTTAGCCACAGGGTTCCCCCTTGCTCATCTTCATTTTGATTTGAAGGCTCTCCAGGCTTGTGCCTTTGGGGCACTGGCAGTTAATAGGTCTTTGTTCCCAGTGGGCCTTCCATACCCGAGGTCCACCTCCTGGAGTGATGGATTGGTCCAGAGGTTTTATTTTCCTATCCCCTTTGGGGCCTTGTGGTCTCTGTTGAATTTCAGGCCTTGGATTACCAGCTATAGTGGGTGGCCCAGCCTGCCTTCCTTTCCCGAAGTGCTAGAGGGCCGTGAGCAAAGGGCATGCCTGGAGGAGGGCACGAAGTGCCCACCAGCTGGGCTCTGTAGTGAAGTTCCACTCTAGGTTAGACGATTCCTGGAAAGATGATATCCAGAACCAGCCACGCTCTTTGTGGGACTAATGAGGCACTGATGTGTCGCTGCCATCTGGTTTTCCCTGGAGATGTTTACATGCAACTCTTCTATGAAATCCCTCCACCATTCGGACTCATCGTACGGAGATGAGTGCAGATGATTTAACTCAATGACTTAGTTCAATTGAATGCCTTCCAGTAGCATAGTAATGTGCTTCGAGAGGTTCTGAAGGAGGGAAAGAGAGGGAGAGGGAAGGCTGCTTTCTCATCTCCCTCAAATCATTTTCCATTCCTGGGGGGAGAAAGGAAAGTCTGAGACTCCAGCAGAATTAGTGCAGGTTGCCCATTACTTCATTTTATAATGTTTGGCAAGGGAAGCATGTTAAGTCAGTTAAATCTGTTTATTTGGCTCTTCCAGGCATGCTGTGTAGATGGGGTCTGAGTTGGGTTTGGGGTGAGGGGCACTGAAATATGTTTGTGCTGTGATGGCTTCCTGGAGAAAAGTAGGTTTGCTTTTTAAGCAGGGCCAGCAACACCTGGATTTACTTGTTTACTAATGATCTGAGGGTGGGCTTGAACATTCTTCAGATGAAGATTCAAAGAGGCCCCTGACCCACAGGCTGCTATGGAGTGGTTCTGCCTGGCATCAGCTGGGCCCAGTCCCCACTCATCACCTACCAGCAATGTGACTTTGGGCAAGTCACGAGCTCTCTCTGTGAATCCCCTACCCCAGAAGGCCTTTGCAGGAACTGCACGGGAAAGCAGATGTGTTAGCTCTGTACAGTCTATAAGACGGCATGGGAACCCATGGGAATAGATGTGTTTTCAGCCTCCAGAAAGCATCGTGGAGGCTGGAACATGCTAGCAGAATGAGGAGAGAGTATGCAGTGTCAGCTTTCTTGGATGGAAACTATACCCTTCTCAGACGTACTCCGAGATGGCTTGATTAGGGCATGACTGGGAGAGATGACCTAGGAGTCATATGCCATGAAGTTGTAGGCACCACAGGCGAAGCTTGTACTATAATAGAACCAACCTCATGTGTCTTAGCAGTAGGTGGCAAGCACTGGGGCCTATAGGGAGAACATGAGGAGGGGACACTAGCATTCTTGATGTCAACTGATCATACTCTGGGCACACTGGACTAAGTCTTTACCTGCTTCCCCCCATTGTTAGTTTTCAATTCTAGTCCTCAACTTCCATCCAGGAAGGCAATCTCAGCACAAATATATTTCAGGGCCACACCCCCAACCCAGGCCCAAGACTTACCTGCATTTTATAGAGACCGAGCCCCGCAGGAGGGAATAAATGTTCCACACATTTATAAACTTTCCACAGTAATCCCCAGAATTCCTTAGGATGATCTAGAAAAAAGAAAACTTGAGAAGGAGGAGAGAATCATGCCATATGACTGCTAATTGTGATTGGTGATGAGTTAGATGGAAGGCTGCCATTTTGACACCTGGTTCTCGAGAGGTCTCTGGACCCTTCTTTTGAGATTTCGGGGAATACCTGTCAACATGCAACCCTTCTGGCCTCTTTGAGGGCAGAAACCCCATTTTTGATGTCTAAGAATCTTCTTCCACATGCTATAATTGATCATAATTATTCAGTCTTGTTGAACACATTCTACCTATTCAGTGACTTCACTAGGAAGAGAGAGCAGTTATTTTTGTTGTCTCGGTACTTCATATATCATCAGATGAAGGAGGACTAGGCAGAGATCAGCAAGATCAATGACAAGAAAAACAAGGTTCCAAATTCTCCCCCAGATCTGCCCATTTGTAAAAAGCACCGGCTCTGAGAATTGCTGTGGATGTGTCCCTAGAGCAATGCCCCACACGATTCCTGCTGGGCAGGTGGCCTCTGTCAGCTGTTTGTCTAGAGTTCCCACACTCACCTATTTCTGGTGCTGTTTCCTGTCACACTGCACATTTTGATGAACGAAAGATGTGACCAGAAAGAAATTGGAACTATTCAGCTTTTCATGCAAGGCTTTGTGTTCTCCACAATTTTGCCTTGTTTTTCTCTTGTGTTTACAATAAAAATAAACAAACACTGGAGACTCCACATAATTGATGGACGATACTTGGTTTAGCAAAGAGATTCTGGTTTCTACATTCCTAATAGTTTCGCTGTGTTTAAATGCTTCCCCCCCATTTGATCTCATTCTGGTTTCTTTCCCACTATCTGGTAACATAGAAATGGGGATGCCTGCAGTATGGGATTTGGTAACTACCGGTTACCTTTGGCACACATATCTGGATCATTTCGAGGAGTTTATTGGGAAAGACATGATGTCAGGACACATAGGGCTACTCTATCTAGTGTGGGTGAAACACATGTTTCTGGTATTGTGTCTGGTGCTGGCTCATCAGAGGGAGAACTAGAGTGAGATGTTGGTCAAGTCACCAGCACCAAATAACTTGCACAAAACATTTCAGAAAACAGAGACAACTAACCCCATTTTGTGACAATAAAACTCTTTGCCAATGGCTTAGTTTTCTCTCTGTTGCTGCAATAAAGCACTTGACCAAAAGCAACTTAAGGGAGGGAAGGACTGACTTGGCTTGCACTCCCAGGTCATAGTCTATCTGTGAGAAGAAGCTGCAAGGACTGTAAGCAGAAACCATGTTTGCTGTTTCACTCACCAGCACATGCTCAGATAGCTTCCTGAAAACAGCCCAGGACTGCCTGCTGTCTACAGAGGGCCAGGCTCTCCTATATCAATTAATAATTAAGATAATCCCCTCAGATATGCCCACAGGCTAATCCGATCTAGGAAAGTCCTCAGTTGAGGGTCTACTCTTAGGTGATTTCAGGCTATGTCAAGTTGACAGTTAAAAGTTAACTAGGATAGCCAAGTGCTTTGGACTCATCCTTGATGAAGCGAGAACTTAAGGGGGACGGTTCAACTTCCAGCTTTTTTGTTATTGATACTGTCTGTGATACCTAGCTTTAATTTGAACTTGACCCAACTTAGCATTTCCTGGGGAGTGTCTGCTTTGGGCTGGCCTATGGGCATGTCCGTGGGGGAGTGTCTTAAGATCATTGATCTTAAAAGACCCAGCCCAGTGTGGATGGTACCAGTCCACAATTCAGGCAGGGGTCCTGAATTGTGTAAGGGCAGAGAAATTGAGCTGAGCAGAAGCCAGCAAGCAAGGAAGCATGCATTCATTTCTTTCTGCCCTTGTGGATGTGATATGACAAGCTGTTTGAAGCTCCTGGCTTGACTTCCTCACAATAATGAACTGTTAGCTGAGATGAACACCTTTCTCCTCTAAGGTGCTTTTGGTCAAGGTCATTCCTTTTCTGTCATGGTTAGTCTTGACCATTATGTGACAGGATTTCAAATCACCTAGGAGATACACCTTTGGGCGTGTCTATGAGGACATGTTTAGAAAGGTCATTAACTGAAATGGGAAGTCCCCCTCTGAATGTGGTCAGCACTATTCCATAGGCTGGGATCCCAGGCTGAATAAAAAGGAGAGAGCAAGCTGAGCACCAGTGTTCATTCACCCCTCTGCCTCCTGGCTGTGTAGGCAGTGAGAGCAGCAGCCTAGAGATTGGTACCACCCCCACTGGGATGGGTCTTCTAAAATCAATCCAGGTGCCATGATTTCCCTAACATGATGGACTCACTATGAATCCAAATAAACTCTTTCCCCCTTAATATGCTTTCATCATTATCTTGTCACAACAAGAAGAAAGCAACTAATACAACATCCTTTCTAGGTGATTTAGAAGGGGGCATTGGGATACCTTGACCCTAGGGATCAAGGAACCAGTCCTCCTGACTTGGTTATTTCCCAGCCATCTGACCTTGCTGCTTAACTTTTCAGAGCCTTAGTTTTTTGCTTTGATCACTTCACAGAGTGGCCACAAGCATAAACTAAGCAAAGAAACTTGAAAAGTTAGAAAACATTACATGACTTAAGGGTCTGCTTAGCCTTTTAAGTTTCTTTATAATTTCAGGAGAGGCAAATTACTGTTTGTATGAGAATGGAATCTAGAAGATATGTTTTCATATTGTCCAGATAATGCTTATAGTAAAATCATGTATATTAGAATGCATTCATATTATATGAACCTTTTGTGATCATGTAAGGTTCATCAATATGGAGAATAACATTTCATACTGGTTTGACATAACTCTTTATAATTAATCATGTAAGTGTATATATCCTTTTGTTTTGTTTTGTTTTTTTGAGACAGGGTTCCTCTGTGTAGCCCTGGCTGTTCTGAAACTCACTCTGTAGATCAGGCTGGCCTGGAACTCAGTGATCTGCCTGCCTCTGCCTCCCAAATGCTGGGATTAAAGGCATGCACTACCACCACCCGGCCTGATGTATATATCTTATAACCATACTGCATCAAACATTAATGCCATACTTTTAAAATTAGTGGCAAAAGTGATTAAAAATTCAAATCATGACTGCTTTAAACTATTTAACATTTATGTAATTCTACTTATTTAGAATTACAGAATTATGATTAAGTTGCTAGAAGTGATTATAATTACTCAGAATTAATATCAAATTCTACTCATCCAGATTGCTTCTGTAGGAAGATAGAACAGATATTTTTGGTTTACTTTTTGATGTTTGGAACTTCTCGGTTCAAATACCTTGCAGTTTTTAATGCTTTATAATTTTCAAAGCTGTTTACGGATGTTGTTTCATTTGATGTTTGCATGATAGAAGCATTCCTCCTTCTTTTGTAGCATACATAGTAAGATTCTGCTGATCTGAAAAGCCTCCATGGAACCAAGGGCTAAGGTTACCTTAAACTCCACTATCACAGCTTCCTACAGAGCCCTCACCCCTTTACCTTGTGCCTTTGGCACTGTTGTGCTTGTATGATTATTTCTGTGTTTATCTGATGGGTATCTTTTATCCTCCTTTTGTGTGTATGCATGTGTACATACACATGGGTGTATGTGGAAATGTGTGTGTAGGCTAGAGGTCAATATTGAATGCCTTCCTCAATTGCTCTCCACCTTATTTGGAGGGGTTGGGGGTGGGGGAGTGCAGGGTCTCTCATTGAACATGGAGCTCACTGATCCAGCTAGACTTGTCCACATGTCCTTTGTCTACACCTCTCTGGTACTGGGATCACAGGTGCACACTGTAGCACCTGGATTTTTTTTTTTTTAACATGGATATGGGAGCTCAAACTCAGGTCTCCATGCTCATGTGACAAGTATGCTACCTACCGAGCCATCTCTCCAGTTCCAGTGCTCACTCTTCTTCACTTCCACACTTCCACTGTGCTTGACACGGGTGACTCAGTAAAGGTTTGGTGAATGAACGGGACCAGTGCTTGTTGCTCTACAGAATCCGCTTTTTTGAGGCGCCTGGGAGAGGTTTCTTTGTGTTCTTAGTATCATCAACAACAGTACTCCCCCTAAGCCACTGTTTTTTTTCCCCTTATCCTATGGGTGCTGCTAGTTGTGCATCTATTATTTTCTTGACCTGTTTGCCTGCTAGGAAGCCTTGGAATAAAATTTAGCAGATGTGGAGGACTTTCTGGTATGTATTTTTGTATGTGGGCTATTTCCCTTCTTGTGATTTATACTCTTCCGTTATTTTTCTTCACCGCCCTTTATAAACTTATGCTTCAGGGTTTATACAATCTTGACTGCTGTTGCCTTAGTATCTTTATAGCAGGGCAGGTTAGAAAAAAATAGTTCTCAGAGTAACTGCCATTATTATATGTCTTATTTACTTTTCTACTGATATGTAGAAATGCCATCCATGATCAAGGCAACTTATAAGTGAAAGCATTTAATTGTGGTTTGCTTATAGTTTCAGAAGGTGAGTCCATGCCATCAAGGTGGGGACCACAGCAGCAACAGGCAGGAAGGTATGCCACTGGAGAAGTAGCCAAGGGCACACATTTTATGCAAAAGTCAGAGATTGTGTGAGTGTGTGTGTGTGTGTGTGTGTGTGTGTGTGTGTGTGTGTGTGTGTGTGTGTGTTGGACCTGGAACCCTTGAAACCCCAAAGCCCACCCCCAGTGACATACCTCCTCAAATAAGGCCACATAACCTAATCTTCCCCAAAACAGGTCTACCAGCTAAGGATCAAGCACTCAAACATGGGTCTTATAGGATTCTGAGGATTGTAAAGTCCTATGATGACATTGAAATATGGACCCATGTTTGCTTCCTGTTTAGTGATTGAGAAAGGAGTCACCTAGGAGAACTTTCTAGAAAGATGGCCTTGCTTTTCTAAGAGTCTGCTTGGTCAGGCCTTTACTTCTGGGAGACTTGGCTAATGTTATGGCTACTGCTGGCCCACCACATACAGTGCGGTTTCCTTCTCCTACTTAGAGATGCCAAGGAAGGGGGAATCTCATTTCCCATGCTGACATCTTGATCCAGTGGAGGCCTCTTCGGGCATTATTTTGGCTTGAGAAATATTGCCTGACCCACAGGTCCCCTGGATTGAACCTTAGTAATTAGTTCCAGCTACAGCTGTGTGTCTGGAACTTTTGTGACCCCCCCTCCATTGGGGGCCGGGGACTTTTGTTTATGGATGAAACACCACTTTCAGTTAGAGCCATGATTATGTGACTTTCGGTATTTGCTATGTCCTCTCTTTTGGCCAACACAAATATGTTATCACACTCGACCTTCCTTAGCATAAGAATGACTTTGGAAGGCCACAAGATTTTCTAATAAACAATAATGAAGGAAATGAGAGCACCTGCAAAAGGAAGGAAAACCTCCAACTGCAGATCAGGAGATAAGACATAACAAAGCCATCCACGGTCTTGTGAAGCTCTGGTCCTGTCCAAGAATGTGGAATGCTATGACCGCTTGTGCGGAATTCCCTGGAACCGGCTTGTTCCAATACAAGCAATAGGAGCCAGCCAAACCAGGAGTGTTGTCTGCTCCACTGTCACTGAATGAACCCTCAGTCATGCAGTGAGGGAGCCCCTGACGGATCCCCCACCCAAGCCGGAGAGAGGTGACAAGCTCCTGGCACCATTAAACTTGGTAATAGTGGGAAGAGCCACTGCCAACCATTCTCCCTTACAGCTGCCCCTCAACCAAGTGAAACCTATGGGATCCTTACAGCAGTGGCTAGGCTATTAGAGACCTGTTTCCAAAGCTTGTACCTGCGTTGTGAGAAAGAGGCTCCCTCTTTTTCCAACTGTACAAACCTTACTTGAATTTCCTTAGCCTCAGTTTTACATTCTGAAAATAACCTAGCCAGACTGGAGAATCTTTAAATTGACTTTATAGCCCAAATGCTACTCTACTCCTAAAGAAATTTAACCCTTTCCTAAAAGCCTTATTTGACATTCTCTAGATTCTTTTCTTTCATTTCTTGTAGAAACAGCTGGCTCAGCAGCTAGGTAGGATGTGGCTCAGGGTATTTGCCTCAAGTGCTGAAGGCCAGGCCTGACTCTGTTCTGTGGTGTGAGGTGGGCTGGCAGTAGGCTCTAGGCTCAGATCCAGCTGGGTTCACATTGACTTGTATCTTCAAACATTTTAAACAAGTTTCTTAAACCTTCAAAGTCTTACTTTCCTAATTTGAGGGAAGAGAGACAGCAGTTGCTATGCCCTGATTGATTTGATTTGAAGATGGCATGAGCAAATCTGGGCACAGACTCACGTTCTTTACTTTTTGTCACTTTGCTCTTCAGCCTTTTGGCAGTTCTTCCTGTTTAGCTTTCTTTTTCTTCTTCTTCTTCCACTGTCTTCCTCTAGCTCCATGTCTCTGTTCCGCCCTCCTGTTCCTTCACAGTATGAGTGTAACGTAGAGTTCACAGCGAGCAAGGGCCTAACTACTTGAGTTCCTAGTTCCCTTTCCTTCCACTTCCGTCTCCTCTTGTGATCCCCGAGGCAAATTCGGAAGACCTGTGTCACTTGGTACCAAATCACTCTGCTAGTTTTTGCAGGTCACATTAGAAGACTCTAGCTGCCTGGGGCTGCTGGAATGAGAAGCACTTGGATTACAGTCTCAGAAATGGACGTTACAGTATTCAGCCTTTTAAAAGGTCAACGGCAGTGGCTGTCTTGGGTTCACCAGGGTCTTAGAATGACCTCCCCTCATGAACTATGCTCTGCACTACTAATGAGGAAAGCCTGTGGGACTGGAAAGTGAAGGGGAAAGAAAGGGAGGGAAAAAAGTTTGTGTTGGCATAATTTGGAAATAGCTGATGAGTTCTAAGTTAACTTTTAGGAAACTTTTTTTTTTTTTTAAATCAGGTTTTCAAAAGGCAAACTGTGCCTATTATAAACTGAACCTTGGTCACTAAGAAGCAGGGAGGGTAGAGTTTTATCCACAGGCGTGGGTGCTGAATACACAACACCATCTCACACCCCTTCAGCAATGAATATACAACCTCCAGTGTCTGCTTCTAAAGGTTGTTGCTATGGCCTAGCATACAACATCAAGAAACAGGAGGAAGAAGGCCAGGATTCCTTATCAATGCCATGGTCAAAGGAGATGAAGGGTCTGTATGGATGATGCAGTTGCCGGCTCTCTGGTGGGAAGCAAAATGACTCAGGTTGTTTGGCATTCTGAAAGAGGAGGAGGAAATGAGCTCTCTGTTTTGGGGAGAAGTAAGGGAGTGGAATGAGGGACACAGTGTGGAGAAGGCAGGGCCATTGAAATGAACAGTGGAGTGGGGGGTTGTTTCATTGTAGGGGAATACACATCTGACACGAACATTTAAACTGTGTGGTGATGTCATCGTGTAACAAAAGTCTCCTTGCACCTGTTAATGCTTAACCTCTGCAGAGGTGGACTCCAGTAATTTAGCTGGACATAGCTGTTGAGTGCAAATGGCTTTCTAGATTTCCCCATACGCCCTTTCTGTCTGAAACCACTGATAGTGCAGAGAAAAGGGGGGCAAAGAAGGCTTTCATTCAGGTGAGTAGAAGATGCTTTGCTTGTCTTTAAGCCTTGTGATGAAAAGTTCTTTCAGAGAAATTTAGCTTTAACAACGACTCCAGAGAGTCTCTCTTGCTTTAAAAATTGTTATGGATAGAGATGACAATGTGAGTCCAAAGCATAATGCAAACCTGGCTGTGATTACTCAACACAAGTTCAAACTTGAATTGGCCTTCTGTCTTCCTAATGCTTTAACTTCTCAGTACATAATGGGATGCATTCAGATGATTTAAAAATGATTTTAAAAAATTACATTTTATGATTATGAGTGTTTGCCAGTATATATGTCTGTGTATCACATCCATGCCTGGTGCCCATGGAAGCCAGAAGAGGGCATAGGATCCCTTGGAGCTGGAATTGTAGGTGGTTGTGAGCCACCATGTGGGTGATGAGAACTGAACCCAGGTCCTTTACAATAGCAGCAAATGCTCTTAACCACAGAGCCTTTTGTCTGACTTTTATCTTCCGAAAATGTTTCTTAATGACAATCAATATTTTTTAATCCTAAACTGATGACTGGAACCAAAGGATATTTGGTATAGGTAGGTGTTACAATAAGTCTGTACTCCAAAGCCAACCGAGTTCTGCCCGTTGCCAGGTTAAGGTCCCAAGTAACACACACAGATTTATATTAGGTACAAATGCTGCTTGGCCAATGACTAGGATTTCTCATCTGCTAGCTCAGTCTTAATTATCATAAATCTATATATTTTATCACAGTAGGTCCAAACGTTGTTTACTATCCAGGTGGGTTCTTAGGCCCGCCTGGAATGGGCTTGGAGGTGTAAGGCAGAGAGCCCGCATGTAAGAAAGAAACCTCTAGGCTGACAGGAACTGTGCAGAGGAGCAGGCAGACAGCCGTGTGGGCTCCTCTCAGCCAAACGGCACCAGAAACATTCTGTGGTGGTTAGTGCCACGGGTGAAGATGAAAAGTTACCTGGGCGCTGATGCAGCCGGGGAATAAATCCCGCCAAAATCCACGACCCACCCTCGGGTTCCGAATAAAAATCTCGTATTCTGACACCAAATAAAGTGGGGGCACAAATAATACATACCTCAAAGGAGTCAGACCAAGTTTGAGGAACAAATGTTTTAATAGGAAAGTGCTCATGCAACGAGTCAGTCCTCTAAACCAGGTGAACCAAGGAACAGAGAGAGAGCCGCCTGCGTGTGACCCTCATATTTAAGGTCTTGCTATGTCACTGGTCACTGACCATGCTCTAGTGGTCTGCGTCACCTGTGCCAGCCCCCAAGAGGGCATGGCTAACATTTCCCCTACAGGTAGGTGATTTTTTTTTTTTTTTTTTTTTTTGTATTGCTGCAATGCGATTTAAAAGGCACAGACTCGGCTTTCTGGGTCAAATCAAATGAGGGCATGTGCAAGGGATTGTGTATTAAGGCTTCTTGCATGGAAAAGGGGCAAAAGAAATATATGAGCCAGAGAACAGGCAAGAGTGCTGTGAAATGCTGTATTCTGGACATGATATAGTTGTTGCACTCATAAACTCACAGCCACTGTGGTTATCTGCATAGATCAATCAAGAGTGAACAGCCTGCAGCCAATACACCTGTCCGGGGTGCCTGGGGCAGGGCTAGGGTGTCTCCCTACAGATCAAGACAGTCAAAAGTCAACCATAGATTTGGGGAGGGCTCACAAGCCTCCATCCGCATCTGAGAAGCTGTTGACAGCTCAAGGCTGCTGGGGGAGGATCATTTCTCTTTGATGGTGTGGCTGCTGGCAGGTTGTGCCTTGGATGGTCTTGCACCCGTGTGCACACAGGTAGAATTGATTAGACTAGATGGGTTGTGAAGAAAAAGGAGAAAGATGTAGAGGAGGAGCTTGAGGAAGAGGGGGATGAAAAGAAGGAGAAGAGGAGGAGGAGGAGGGGGAGGAAGACATGAGGATGGGTGGGAGAAGTTAGGGATTTGGTGGGAGTCAAAGGGTGGTAATGATGAAAATATTTAGTATTCTTGCATGGAATTAAAACATTAAGTAAATAAAAGGAAAATGAAAAAGGCAGTTTGTCCTTTTACTTAGTAATAACCCCCATACTTCCTTTATCCAGAGAACCATTCTTTCTTGTGGGTTCAGTTTCTGCTCTTTTGTTAGTGTAGTGCTCCAAATTGTTTTCTGTTTGAATTTGGCCCATTCTTGCTTTTAAAACTACCTTCTATAATTATCTTGATATCCTATTCCCACCTTTGCTTTATTTATTTATTTATTTATTTATTTATTTATCTATTTTTTGAGACAAGATCTATCTATATAGCCCAGGCTGGACTGGACCTCACTGAGGCCAAACTGGCCTTAAACTCCTAAGTCTGCTGTCTCCTCCTCCCCCACAGAGTGCTGTAATTACAGTTGTGTGCCACCACACCCACCTCGTTTGTTTCCCCTTGAGTTGGAACTGTTGGGCTCTTTTCCAGTACCTAGAATAGAGACCATTGTCCCTTTCCTGTCCCTCTGCAGACCCATTGATGGCAGCTCCACACCCTGCAGCGCAAGTTCCCTCCACACAGTGTCTTGGAGTCTTTATTCTATTCCTAGGAGGAGCAGCCCTGTGCTTCTGTGCACACAGTTCCAGCTCTCTTTATCTTTTTGTTCACCAGGTAGAATCTTGCTCTCCCCTTGAGAAGAGTTAGTCTCCAAACTGTTCCTAATTTGTATTGATCTTTGCCTCAGTCCTAGTGCAGGTAGGATCTGTGCAGGCCATTTGTCCTAGGACAGCTTTCTCTAGGTCCTAAAATGCCTTTTGTGATCCAGAAATTAAAGAGTTAACTGTTTGCAGTAGCTGAGAGTTCCTTGAGTTTTGTGGCACTCCATTTGGATTTGAGGGTTTATAGTTCCAACCCCATTTATAGTATGGCCTGGTTACATTTGCGCACACTTCTAGCTCTCCTAACCTGTAGTTTCTCTTTGGGCAAGCATACAGTCTTCCTTAGCTCAGAAACTCCAGCATCCACTCTAGAACTTGGAACAAAGTAAATGCTTGACATGTGTGGAATGAGCATGAGACAATGTCTGGGGCAGGGCCAGGACAGGGCCTCTGACACACTGGTAGCAGGACTTCTCGGCTGGGTCACCTATCCTTGTTGAGGGGGTACTTAGCAAAGTCTGGACAAAGCTTTGCCACAATTGGGATAGAGTGGGTGTAGGAAGGGAGGGGGTGATACTAATGACATCAAGCGGGTAGAGTAAGGAGTGATGCTAAGGCTCCTACAAGGCTCAGGGCAGCCACACCCAAGTAGAATTTTATTGTCCCTTGGCAAAAAATTACCTTTTTTGGTGCTCCCTGATGCTGAGGCCCTATGGCCTACTTGGTTATCTTTTCCTTCCCCACTTTCCCTACTCCAGGGTCCTGGAGAGTATGAAGAGGAACTGACAAGGGCATTTTCCTTTCCCTGTTCGCCCCCACTCCCTACCCCTCCACCCCCACCCCCTCACCCCGCCCTGCTTGGAACTTCCTTAGGTTGCTCTGCACCTGTCCTTTCTTGGCTTGGGCATCTGTATAATTTATATACACACAAGTGAAGGTTCCACACAGTATGGACATCTGATGGGACATAGTTTGCGGCCTATAAGAAAAGACATAAGAGTCTGGGCCCTTGACTGAAGCTATCAAAACACCCTTTGGTTGGAACATAGAAGAAAGGGGCTGCCAGTCTGTTCCATTTATGTGGAACAAGCCCATCGTTTCCCCTACATGCATGGTTGATTATGTTTTATCTTATGTCGCAATTATTCCTCTTTTTTCCCCACAGACCAAGTAAACTTACCCTTTTTTTGTGATCTTTGTTTTGGCTTTTTTTTTGGTTGTTTCTTATTTTGCTGCATAATATCAAAATATTTTCTTCAAAGACAATTTCCTTTAAAAATAAAATGTTATCAGGGGAGAGACTATGTTCACAGCTGGTAAAGGCCTGATTATATAATCACCGTATGGGGAATTAAAAAGCAATTTCATAATGTAGCCTTAACATCCAAAGAGAAAAATCAAAGGAAACATTCCAGTTAAAAAAACTTTTAATCAAATGAAGTGTTTGAACTCTATTTGGGTTTTGTAACTAACTTTTTTGGCAACTTTCTGTATGTGTGTGTTTTACTTGGTAAGGCTTTTAAAGAGGTTATCTTTGTACACTTAGGGGTTTCCTGAGAGTGTGGGCCACCTTCTAATTCCATAAAACAGCCTTGCAAGGAGTCACACTCAACATTTTAGGTATAAACTTGTCATGCAACTCTTTGTGAACAGTCTCTACTGTCACTCTCATTCTCTCATTTTTTATTCTTTTTTTATTTAAACTAGAAACAAGCTTGTTTTACATGTCAATCCCAGTTCCCTCTACCTCTCCTCTTCCCCTGCCAGCCACCAACCCCTATTCCATCACCTTTCTGCTCCCCAGGGAGGATGAGGCCTTCCATGGGGAATCTTCAAAGTCTATCATATCATTTGGAGCAGGGCCACGACCCTCCCCCGTGTGTCTAGGCTGAGAGAGTATCTCTCTGTGTGAAGTGGGCTCCCAAAGTCCATTCGTATCCTAGGGATAAATACTGATCCACTACCAGAGGCCCCATAAATTGCCCAGACCTCCTAACTGACGTCCATGTTCAAGGGCTCTAGAACAGTCCTATGCTGGTTTCCCAGCTATCTGTCTGGGGTCCTTATTCAGGTCAGCAGTTTCTGTGGGTTTCTCCAGCCTGGTCTTGACCCCTTTGCTCATCACTCCTCCCTCTTTGCAACTGGATTCCAGGAGTTCAGCTCAGTGTTTAGCTGTGGGTGTCTGCTTCTGCTTCCATCAGCTACTGGATGAAGGCTATAGGATGGCATATAAGGTAGTCATCAATCTCTTTATCAGAGAAGGACATTTAAGGTAGCCTCTCGACTATTGCTTAGATTGTTAGTTGGGGTCATCCTTATAGATCTCTGGGTATTTCCCTAGTGCCAGATTTCTCTTTAAACCTATAATGGTTCCCTCTATTATGGTATCTCTTTTCTTGCTCTCTTCTATTCTTCCCCGACTCAATCTTCCTGCTCCCTCATGTCCTCCTCTCCCCTCCTTTTTTCCCTTCTCTTTTTTCTAGCTCCCTTCCCCACTCTCTTTCTCTTTTAAATATCATTAATCTAAGTGGAAACAACCTATGTCAAGTCCATAAAGTGGCATGAATTCCAATATTCCATGAGTAGTGAAGTTTCACCTACTTTAAACAAAAACAAACAATAAAACAAAACCCAGGATCACTTCCCTCATCTCCTCCTAGATCCTTCCCATCTACCCATCCTTCAAACTTCATGTCCACCCCTCTCTCTCCCCCAGCAAACAAACAGGCAAAAACAACAAACAAAAAACAAAAACAAAAACAAAACACCAAAACCCAAGCCCAAAACAAAAACCAATCAAACCAGAATAACAACCAGAAAAAAACAAAGAGAAAAGAAAAGCCCAAAGAAACGCATACACACATACATAGCATTAAAAAAAAACAGACAAACACAGAACTGTAAACCATAATATGTAGGCAAAAGACACATAAGATAAAAATTGCCCAAACAAAGCATTCTGAGACAAAACACATCCCACCATAGCACTGAGTTCATTTTGTGTTGGCCATTTATTGCTGGGCATAGGGCCAGGCCATAAGTGTGGTACTTGCGTACCAAGTGAGACACTACTGGAGAAAAATAATTTTTTTCTTTGTGAATGGCTGTCAGTTGGAGATAGCTACTGGCTTAGGGATGGGAGCCCATGTCCACTTTCCCTGTCCATGCCAGGACCCCATTTGGCTTTTACCTATGCAGGCTCTTTGCATGGTCTCTGTGAGTTCGTATGTACTCCAGTACTGTTGTGTCTGGAAGGCACTGTTTTTTTGGTGTCTTCCATCCTCACTGGCTCTTATAATTGTCCCCCTCTTCTACATAGTTTTCTAAGCCCTGAGGGCAGGGGTTTGATGAAGACATCCTATTTAGGACTCTGCAAATTGTCTGGCTGTGGGCCTCCATGTTTTTTTCCCATCTATTGTGGAGAAAGCTTCTTTTATGACAGCTGAGCAAGACATTGAACCCTGAGTGTAGAAGAATGTCATTAGGAGTCATTTTATAACCACATCCTTTAGGAGAGCAGTAGTATTTTGTTTTCTTCTAGGCACATGGTCTATATAGTTTCAGGTTCTTGGCCACCTGTGCATGTCCAGCATGAGTTCCACCTTGTGGAGTGGGCCTTTAATCAAATCAAATAGTGATTAGCTACTTCATAGAGTTTGTGCCACTGTTGTGTCAGTCTGCTGTACAATCAGGTTACCATTGTCCATCAGAGGGTTTCTGGCTTGGTTGGTGTGTACCTTTCTTCTTTGATAGCATGCAGAGTACCTTCCAGTACTGTGAATACAACCCTTGTCAGTAGGGGTGAATTCTCAAGTTGGGTACCAGTTCAACTTGTCCATGTTCAGTGAGATATATAAGTATTGTCATCAGCAATAGGGCCTTATTCTCAGTTGGTGGAAAGCAACCAACAGCCTGAGTTGTTTGGGGGGGGGGTTCTATAGGGTCCCTTTGGCTAACAACTCAATTATATTTAACTCATTCTTAGCATTGGAGGTTTCATTTGGTGGCAATAGATGTCTTATTGGGGCTTTGTTCCCAGCACTCCTTGTTATTTGGTGATTCCATTCCTACTATAGTAGGTTTCTACAGCACCCCTCACATGGCCCTTAGTTTCAGCTCTCCTTCCCCATATGCCCTTGCTCATCTGCCCTGCCCTTCCCCATCTCTGTTTAATCCTCCCATTCCAGTCTCTTTCCCTTATCTCTTGATAACTGTATATTCTCTTTCCTGTTCCTTGGGAGATCCTCCCCCTCATCCCCAGTTCCTTAATTTATGGCTAATTTCTGTGATTATACTGGCTATAGCAAGACCATCAGAGGCTTAAAGTTGACATCCACATATAAAAGAATACATGCCATATTTGGGTTACTTCCACTTAGGATGATTTTTTTTTCTAGTTCCATCCATTTACCTATGAAGTTCATGACTTAGTTTTTTTCCCAATATCTGAGTAATAGTCCCTTGTGTAAATTTATCACGTTTTCTTTATTCATCCATTGAGGAACATCTAGTCTGTTTCCAATTTCTGGCTATTATGAATAGAGCAGCAATAAACACAGTTGGGCAAGTGTCACTGAAGTAGGTGTAGAGTCCTTTGGCTATATATCCAAGAGTGGTCTAGCAGGGTCTTGAGGTTGATTTATTACCATCTCCCTGAGGAACCACCACACTGATCTCCATGGTGGCTGCACAAGTCTGCAGTCCCAAAACCAATGGATGAGTGTTCCTCTTTCCCCACATCCTCACTAGGTGAGCTACCATTTGTTTTATTGGTCTTGGACCTTGTGACTGGTGTAAGATGAAAACTCAAAGTAAGTTTAATTTGCATCTCCCCGATGGCTAAGGATGTTGAACATTTCTTTAAGTGTTACTCAGATATTTGTGTTTCATCTTATGAGAATTCTCTATTTAGACCTGTACCCCATTTTTAAACTGGGTTATTTGCTTACTTGGTGGCCAGTTGTTTTAGTTCTTTATATATTTTAGATATTAGCTGTCTATCAGATGTGTAACTGGGAAAGAGCTTTTCCTATTCTGTGGGCTGCTGCTTTGTCCTATTGAATATGTCTTTGCAGTACAGGAACTTTCCAGTTTCACGAGGTCCCATTAATTAATTGCTGTTCTTGGTGCCTGTGCAATCAGTGTTCTGGTTTAGAAAGTCTTTTCCTTGCACCTACTTTTGAATAGAAGAGGCTAGAGCTTTGACCCTGAGCAACACTAAACTTTTAGAAATTGATATCGTTTCTTGGCTCCACTTACCTCATTGGTACAATGGGCACAACAAGACCAGCTCAAGACACAGCTCACCAGTGCAAAGAGATTATGTGATCCCAGGTGCTGAGCAACTCAAAGACAACCACTGTGTATAGAAACATTCTCTTTGAAACAGAGAGAATATCAGAACTAGCAAAATAGCATTTATAACACTTTATGTGGGATTTTAAGAAAATATTACATGTCAGGCTTATGGTCACACATTTTGCTTTGAGTTTAGTGTCTCTTGATTTTTTTTTTAACTCAAAGTCTCCCTGTGCACTTATACTGACTTTGAGTAAAAAATTCATGGTTTTCCTGCCTCTGCCTCTTGAGTGCTAGGGGTACAATATAAATGGACATGTCTAACTGGTACTTGCTTATTTTTGTTGTGATATTTGATATATCTTTTAACACAACCAAGTAAGGAATGTACTAATATTGCAAGTTATAGCAATTTATAGGCATGAAATTGGCATTCGATGTAAACCCACTAGAAAATTGCATTTGAATGCATATGTTATCCTATTATCAGCATAAGATCCTTAAAAATAATTTTACCTTCAAAATATAGCATTACATAATATATAATATATAATACACACACATATATTTAGTGGTGTGTGTGTGCGTGTGCAGCCAGAGATCAACCTTAGTTATTGCTTCTCTGTTTTCATCCATCTGGTTTGTTGAGACAGGGTTTCTTCACTGGCTTAGATAGAGATCATGGATTGAGGTAGAGTAGCTGGCCAATAGGCCCCAGGGTCCTTCCCCTGTGTCTGCTTCCCCACTGCTGGGCTTATAAGCACTGCTAAGGCACCTGCTGTCTTCCCATGGGCTCTAGGAGTGGAACTCGAGTCCTCTTGCTTCTGCAGAAAGCCAAGTGACCCTCTGGTCATTGTATCAGATGAGTATGATTTATAGGGCTATGTTAAATCTCAAAAACATGAAATAATCAGACTCTATAAAATTACTTTTATTGTTTGCCTAATTCTGAATCAGAATATTTTTATATATTAAATATTATGTACATATTTAATTAAATACAGTAAAATAAGCAAAACCTTAATCCTAAAATTATATCTTAAGCTGATGTAATCATTGGTGTTGGAAGACCCATTTTAGTAACCTAATTAGTCAAGTTGTATCATGCAATATTTGAAAGGATTTGAAATACATTCATATGTATTATTTTCTGTAATGTTTGAGTCTTATTTAAGTACTCATGTGTAATTTTTTGTACTTATCAAGTAAAGTTATACTTGATATGTTATATAGACTGTATTCCTATTAGTCCAACAGAGCCAGATCATCAGAGTTGGATGCTTTATTTAAAGCTGGCTTCTTTTTATTCTTTCATGGAAGCACTCTCTTACACTTGATTATGAAGTTTGGGCTGTAGGTACAATGTTGAAAATTGGGAATCTTGTGTCTATCCACATACGCTTTACAGTCACATAGAATTTTAGAAGCTGAAGTGAAGACTTTCTTCAACAAAACAGCACACTCTCACTCCAAAAAAATTTTTAATTAATTAATTTAAAAAATGGGAGTTCAGTCTTGTCAGTGGCATAAAGATAAGGGCAAGTGAGCAACTGTCCTCAAGCCTATGCTTTGTGGTCTTGTCTTATGCACTTGGAATTGAACCCCTGCTCAGGGTCTGATTGGGATGAAATGTCGTATCTCAGACTGATCCTTATCTCCCAATCATTTCCTTTGTTTCTTTGGGCTTCCTTCTCCTATTTTATTGTGAGTGGCCTGGGACTTTGATCTCTGATCAGCTCTGGCTTACAGTACAGACCTTTGCTTTAGTATGACATGTGGAAGGACATGGCTATTCTCTGAAAATCTAAGTAGACAAACACTTGATTCTTCTGTGGCAAGGACTTCAGGCTAATGGGCTAACTTCAGAATTTATTGTCTCCCATTATATGATGGGAAATGGAAAAGTCACACAGGTATTTTGGCGTTAAGAAAAGCACCCATGAGAATAAGTTTGATGTACAGTATCTATCTGTTTCTCATTTCACTCGCAGGACTGCCTTGGCCTTAAGAATTTAAATTTCCCTGTATGTATTGTTGCTGACACTGAGAGTTTAGAATAATATTTCGCATTCCAAGTCATTTTTCTGGTTAAAAAAAGTATTAAAATAGTTTTTGCAATTGCATAGTAAATGTAAAACTGTTTAATAAACTAAACCAAAAAAAAATCACATTGGTGTCTATTAGCCTAAATAATACTTAGAAAGGCAAAAACCCTAGAAGTTCTAAGTGTTTTCTTTGCAAGTAACATTTCCTATTTTCTGATTATTTAAAGCTTTTTCTTTAAGAGGAGAAAAGAGCATAATATATACAGTTAAAGGTCTCTAAGTATGAGAAAGCATATGACATAATCGCCTATCAGGTGAACATGCTCAGGTAGCAGATGCTAATATACAGTACCATGAGCCTAGCATTAAGGCTGTCATAAACGCAGGACTCTGGCATCCAGATGACTCTGAAGTGTCACGAGAGGCACTGCAAAGGTTTACTGTTCAACAAAGGTCGATGCATAAGTTTATGTCTGAGTGCTATCAGGCAGCTTTAACAGTTTTCTCATGTGTCTCTTTAAGTAAAAGATTATTCATTGGCCGGTCAGACTCAGCCCTGTGACTACACTAATGCTTACTTCATCATTTTGAAGTGGACCCCAGCATCTTTTTGCCCCCAAAACTAAAAGCAGCACACATACTGAATCCATATGCTTGATATATTAGTTATTAGGACAATTATTATAACCCTTTGTTTATTACCAGCCGACATTTCTCCCTCCTTTATTAAAAGAGTTCAATGAATTCGAGAAAGTGTAGCTGAAAGGCCTGGCTCAGAAAATACATCCAACAATATATCCAACTTCAGCTTGTGGCACAGACATTTCCACAGGCTTATATTCTGAGCACCAGAGATTTGTGTTCTATTTATTCTTCTTTATATTTTTCACACACATAATTGGATTTTTTTTTTAAACTTCGACTCACTGACCAGCTACTAAACAAGCCCTGAACTTTACCCAGCGGGTTCATAACCTGAATTGAAGTTGTAGGTAATGTTTGTGATTCTGAAAATGCCAACATTTGTCATTGTGAATTGTGTTTCCTTTAGGGAATTCCTTTACCAAAGCGAGGCAGTCATTTTTGACACTAATCAGATGCCTCTGTGCTGACCCTCTTCCAAATGGGGCCGGCTTTTGAGGTTATTAGTATTTAAAAAGAAATAACCACTCAGTGTAGCGTTTCAGTAAATAATGACCTACAAGACCTGCTAGACATATTTGCCAATTCTTCCCACCGGCACCAGTGATTAGCTTGGGAAACATTACAGAGCTTTGCTCCAGTCAGCTGGGCAATGGCTTGGAGTTCTTCATTCACATTTTTTCCCCCACTTAATCCGTAGCTTTGAAATTTTTTTCCATGTAAGTTTCTATATATAAAGATTAGAAACAGCTTCTGGCTACGTGGAATTACATGCTTTTAGATGAAATTCAATCCATTGTAAAAGGTTTTGTTCAGAGCCACACTCCTTTTTTTCTTGTTGAATTTGGATGACACAGAGAAGGACATTAGTTAACTGGGGACAGAAATTGTGTTACCCAATTTAAAAAAGCTATAGCAATAATTTTGGGAAAGACCAGGCAAATTCAACACCACTGAGTTTACTTAAGCCTTTTAAGGAAAAAGAGGAAATACCGAGAGATAATTAAAAGTGCAGCGCTGCCTTTGCCTCTGGAATGCCTTTGACTGCCTGTCTTTATACGGGTTATGCCACTATGAAGGGGGATTTCAAAAGAATTTTTGGCATCTAACAAAATGATGTTTTTGTAATGATTCTTAATACTCTGCTTAGTGTAAGTTGGTTAAAATAAATCTTTAGTAGTGAAAAAGGGAAGCAATTTGTATCTCATGAGCAATTGGACATTGATTTCTTCTTCTTCTTCTTCTTCTTCTTCTTCTTCTTCTTCTTCTTCTTCTTCTTCTTCTTCTTCTTCTTTTTCTTCTTCTTCTTCTTCTTTTTTCTTTTTAAAAAATGTAACTGGTTAAAATTTTGGAGAATTCCTGAAAACTTGGGACCTTTTCTCAAATGATTTCTCTGATGATGTATGAACCAGGAGAGAGTCTCTGAGACAGAAACCCTGACCCAGGTGTCAGAGGATGTGCTTGTAAGTCAGCCACAGAGGGGAATATCGATTGAGTGAGTATTTCATTTGTTCATGTAGTGGAGTGGAAATGCATGTTCCTTGCGGCACACGGGCACACATCTGTGGACAAGATCGGCAGATTCTTCTGGAGGGTCGCTTGGACCAAAAAGCAACAGATTCTCCAAGTGTATGTGTTATATGTTTTACACCCTTAACATCTCTTTTAACTCGTAGAAAAGGCAACACTCACAAAGACTCCATCATTGTTCTTTGGAGTCTCCTCTGCCTTTCCCATCTCTTTCTAGATGTATTAAGCAGATTTTTGTTTTGGTTTGTGTAAATGAGTTTCATCTCAAAGTAGCCATGACACCCCTGTTTCTAATCCTGCACTTAATGGATAACCCTTACTCCCTTACTTCCTCACTTCCCAGTCTGAACCCTTCAAGCATTTGCCGTTGTTCTCCTGTGTTTAACATTAGCATGACTCTCAGGAGTCATTCAAAGATGGGAAATGAGGGTTTTGTTTTTTTTTTTGTTCTTCCTTAATTGACTTGGCTGGGAGGTGTTCATATAGAAGGGATGCTGGGAAAAGAAAATGAGCAGACATTCTAGGGAAGTGAGGTAATTGCACTGGACAGGAGGTGGTTCCGGAATTTTCTGCTAAGAATGAACTTTACTGTTGTTACCAAACATGAATCTTCCAGCTTTGGGCTCATTGCTATAAGATGGAAAAAGAGCTGTGTGAACATTAGGCCTTTCCCCTATGATGTACTCCTCTAATCTCCAGTAAATATTACCAATTGATTATCTGTTTTTGGAAGTCTACTTAAAAAAGGAAGAAAGAGAGAAAGAAAGAAAGAAAGAAAGAAAGAAAGAAAGAAAGAAAGAAAGAAAGAAAGAGAAGACCTCCCTCCTACACATCCTCTCAAAAAAAGATGGCTTCTTCATTGGCTCTGATAGACCACTGTTGAAGAGGAAGCTTGAAATGCTGGGCCAAAGAGGATGAGCTTCATATGAGATGAATTCAAATAAACTCATAATACTTGACTAGGAAGGGAACCATTGGCATTGGGAGCTAACATCAGCAGGAAAATTCAGATTAGGGGGCTGTGGGAAGACTGGCTGGTGACTGCACAGCCACCGCCACTGCTTCCACAAAGCCTGTGCTTGCTGAGTGGGTGAATGAAGTATCCTTAAGCTGCAGTTGCCAAGTCTTGGGCTGGATCCTTTTAATGTCATTTGTATTAGGCTTGAAATTTGCTTCGGAATCACAGGAAGAAAGACTCTATATAAACTAAATGGCTATTGTTTTCACTAATATTATTATGTCACACTTAAGTCCCAGTCCCTCCCAGACAACAATTGAACCAAAGCAAGTGTCTGTCAGTGGAGCCCGAGGTCAAGTTAGTTCACTTCTGACTGTAGCCAGACTTTATGTAAACTCCTGTAATAAAAGCGAAGAACGCTAATATTTTTGAAGGCACACACTTACTAAAAACACCATTTGAAGTGAGAGAATAGTATTCATTTTCTTCAAACAAGTGTGCTGTGCTCAGATCCATATTCTTCTTTACTTTCATTTTATTTTATTTAATTTTTTTTTTTGTAGGATGAAGTTGACAGAAGATCCTGGGCTTCCAAGTTCTGAAGTAGGAGTGGCTCATTCTTAGGTAGATAGGATTTCCGTCTGTCCTCTGGCTAAGCCTGAACCTCAGATGTAGTGACAGATTCTAGGTGGCTTTTTGTTTCGTTTTGTTTGTTTTAACTAAATTTTTGATGCTGTGAGGGGCCAATTAGAGCTCAGGAATATTTTGTCTCATGGGGTAATGTGAGGATGGCTGGACACTTTCAGCCCAGTGCTTAAAACTTAGCAGTGAGAGAAGGAAGTCCTCTACACATCCCCAGATGTGTGCCCTTCTCATGACAGTATGCCATGAGGACTTCGTGTTTTCCATCTATTTCTATGAAACATATTTACCCAGCATTGTTAATGTTCAAGCTGAGGCCAGAGAGATAGGATTCTTGACTGCTCCTGTATTTTGTACTAAAACAGTTGTCAGTTCACAAATAAGAATTCTCACACTTGGATGCACCATATTGAGAAGTTATGAACTACTTGATAATAAAGACAAAGAAAGGGGAAAATGAGAAAGAAGAAAATAAATCATATGGTATGAACTTTTTAACTGCAAATCCTAAATTCAGGAGCAATGACAATGAAGTCCAGCCCAGGGCCACAAATTCACAGTGCCACTTACAGATATATTTAATAGAGGACATGAAGTAGCAGTGACAAGAGCCAACTTTTTCCCAGACTTAAAGGTGTGACGTTCAGTTACACCTGTTCGGCTACGCTCATTGCCCCAAGGAGGATCACCATGCATCTTACAAGTGTTACTGGGTACAGGCTCAGTAGACTTCCCTTGATGAGGTTACTCCATTGTGACTGCCATGCTGTTGAGGCTCTTTACATCAATAACCTAGGGCAGCAAAGCTTACTGTCATCCGTCTGCCTTTCCCCACGTCCAGCAGAAAGGACCACTCAAAACGAAAGAGGGTCTTTTCCTGACCCTGCACATGTGCTTCTCATTTGCCCCCAACAGTAACAAAATTTAGTTAAAATACAAAAAACAAAAAAACCCACCTCGAATGTGTCACTACATCTGAGATTCAGCGCTTTCAAGTGCTGGTCTCTTCTCAGGAAGTGGGTAGTTTGGACACAGAAAGCCACTCACAATGAATGGGCTGCACAAATTGATACAAATATTGTTTAAAGAGTTATCCAGTCATGTTAAGCAGGTAATATTAAGCAAACAGAGGGTCCACAGAGGGCTTACAGCAAGCAGCAAGCAGAATTCCCTCAGGGTTATTACAAACAGGGAGACTCAAGTGTACATACACACACACACACACACACACACAGAGAGAGAGAGAGAGAGAGAGAGAGAGAGAGAGAGAGAGAGAGAGAGAGAGAGATCCACATCTCTCAATCTTCTGGTCTTACAAGAGGGACCAGAAGTTTGAGACCTTCATGTAAAATCTCTTTACCAAATAATTAAAGTCTCATTTATAAAAATTGCCATCACAATTTTTCTTCTGAGAACAGTGTGAGGGCCATACAAACGTGCCTGTGGTATGGACTTAGCCCCACAGCCATCTGTGGCTTGTAGCTTTAATGCAATTAAACACACAAGGTCTATGTTGCTCTGAGGAAGATAATTTCAGAAAATACTATTTTCAGTCCATGTGCATGACCTCTTTTTGGCTTAGATCATTTTGACAGAGAAAGATGATTGCTATGCACACTCTAATGCTTTATCAGGGATGTTTTTCTGCCTGTTGAAGCTTTCTCAGAGCAGGTTCCTGCTGCTCCTGCATTTGTTCCAAGTCCTAGAATATCCCCAGGGTTACTGCTTGTGCTTAACTCATCTCAATTACAGGACAAGTGTTTCTGCCTGGTGATCAATGTGAGGACCAGCAGAATGTCTACAAAAGGCAACAGTACTTACTAAAACCATGGGATTTGGCTTGCTCCCATTGCATGTAACACATGTGATGAAATTTTTGGGATTGGTGGAGAACTGGGGCTAAATACCACTCTGAGAAAAAGAAAAAGAGGAGGAGGGAAAAGAGGAAAAAGAAAAGGAACAACATCAATTAATGATAATAATAATTGAGAAACCAAGTAAAAACAAATTTTGCACACAGACACACAACACACACACACACACACACACACACACACACACACACACACACACACAGCGCCAATGCCGAGCTAATTGTCAGGGTGTGACCTGCAGAGAACATCTGTGACCTTCTGTATTTTAGAAGTTCCAAGAGGAAGCTATGGCTCTGGCTGCCACCACTGGCTGAGCTGGTCAGCAGGAAACTTGGCTTGCCAGGAAAATAAGGGAGGGAACGAGAAAGACTTTCCTCTCAACTTCCCCAGATGCTTCAGAACCCAGAGCTGATTGGCTGAATAGACTCATTTGAATGACCCTGTCTTTCCTACTCTGTATTAGATATGACAGGCTACATGACAGTGTAGCCAATGGTCCCCTCCCTCAATTTCAGTGGGGGTTACACAATAAAAGCTCGTTTTTTCCTTAGGCAAAATCTACTGGGTGCACTGGAGGGGTCTTCTACAGACCTTGCCTTCCTCCCCGGAGGACTCCAGTGCCCTTCATCCCCAGAGGACTCCACCATCTCCCAGGGTCTCATTGAGGTCATCAGCTGGGGAAACAAGAAGGAGAACTGATTGGTATGTTTTAGAGCCAGCCCAGGAGCAGGCTGTCATTGCTTCTGCCACATTCCATTGTCCAGAACTTAGTCACAGGGGAAGCCGTGTGTCCTCCCATTCACCCTGGAGGAGGAGACAGTTTGTGTCAACAACACCACCTGGTGATCCTGTGAGCAGAAAAGGGAGAGTTATGCCAATACGGTCCTGCTGTCCTCTCCTTCTCCTTTTACCCTCCTTTCTTCTCTTCCTCATGAATCTTTTGTCTCTGTCATGTTGGCTAGCCCCAAACAAGAAGGCCAACTGACAGCTAGCTTTGTGTGTGTGTGTGTGTGTGTGTGTGTGTGTGTGTGTGTGTGTGAGAGAGAGAGAGAGAGAGAGAGAGAGAGAGAGAGAGAGAGAGAGAGAGAGAGAGTTGCTCTTCAGATATTAGGGAAAGAAGTTGGGGTCTCATTCAGTTTGGAACTCACAAGCTAATTTGTGATTCGTGTTGCTAATTTCTCATTCCTGTAGTGAGCTGCTTTCAAAGCCATGCCTTCCTTCTCTTTCTTAGTCAGAACTCATAGGACCACACATGCTGATATGGATGTGTGAATTGCATTCCAATTCATCATGCACATACCTTCCCATTACCTCTTCTATTGACAGGAACACATAATTTAATTCATTGACTTGTTGGGCTTTTTTAAATGGCTTCAATCAGAGGACCTTATGATGCCACACAAACAGCTAAGCCATTTTATTCACCCTGGTGAGTACTTGGGGTAATGGAGCCAAAGCTCTGATTTCCTTAGTTCATAAGGGGGAAACTAAGGAAACCAAGTCATCTTATCCCTTGAATTCCTAGGTTCTCAAGCTGCTAAATCATCCAATACCAAACCCCACCAGCTAGAAGCAAATTGTTTCTGAAATTTGCATTTAATTCTTTTACATTTGTCATTATAATTATATTCATAATTCATGTATTTTAGATATGTATCTTTAATGATTTATTTTTATTTTATGTGAATAAGTGTTTATGTGGTACACTGCCTATATGCATGTGTACCACATGTATGCCTGGTGTCCTTGGAGACCAGAAGAGGCCACTGGAGCCTCTGAACTACAGTTAATAGGCAGTGGGCTCACCTACTTGCGAGCTTTCATGTAGGTGCTTGGAACCGTCCTTGGGTCTTCTGCAAGCCATCTTTCTAGGTATGTATTTTAAACCATTACCATTAAAACAAAAGACCTTCAGCTCCAAACCAGACTAGTTGGGGCATATGTTTAAAGGACTCACTCAATAAAAAACAAGGTCTTAATGCCTTCAGGTTATAGGAGATGTCCAAGTAGCTTGTGAACATGATTTTTTGGTGACAGACAATGTGTTCCTATGATACTTCTTGAACAACATGCCTGATTATGAATTCAATGCACAAAATATCAGTAAGAGAGGTAGTGTTTCTAATGTCAATGGCTGATGTGGGGGGCATTTGTGTACTCACCAAGTCAGGTAAAAGACGGCTATTTAATGCATTGCACACATAGTTATCATGTAATAAAGATGAACTGTCAAAAGGGCTTAAAGGGACGTTTTGGGAGGGTTTATCGACCAGCTGCAGTGAGTCCGAGATCAGTGCATTTTGCTTTGAAGTTTTCTCTGGATCCAGATCTCCAGTAAGAAGGTAGTTTCCACATCACTGATCTGTGAATACTGCGTGTGATTAATTACCCTTTTATAATCTTTGGAATTCTGTTCTCTGCTCTATTTTGAATAACTCAGACTCCATGGGGAGTTGTATTTTGGCTGGTATATTTGGGACTGCTAATAAACACCCACTTCCTGTTTTTCTTACTACTGTGTCTAGCAAATTGTAAAATTACTTGTATTGCCTTTCCGTTTCTTGTGTGTTTAACAAGCCTTGATTTATGTTGTGGAATTATCTGCATCAAAGAATTCTTGCCAACAAAGTTCTCATAGCTTCACAATGTAAGATACTGTATCTTTTTCTTGCAGCACACACTTGAAGGGTGATAGGAAAAATAATTCTATTTCATCAGTACAGAGGACTTGGAATTTTAGTATTTTGAGCTCTCAATAACTCTTGAGAAGTTTATTTTTCATGTATGCTTAAAAAGTCATTAGAGTTTTTTCTTTTAGCAAGACATATTTCGAGAAAGAAATTAAGTTTTAAGTCTCAGGCTCAAGTCTAAGCATTGGATTAAAGTAGAACAGGGACTATTATTATTGTTACTCCTGCCAGGTTTTTAGTTTGCAAAATTCTCTGGTTGTTTTTGTTGATAACTTATGGCTAGCTAGCCGGGTGTTCAGCTCCTGTATAAACTGCAGGCTTATGTCTGAGCAGAGGAAGCTGCTAGTGTAGGAGGTGAGGGATTCCCTGAGGGGAAGAGGCACCCAGGGGAGGAGAAGCTGGTGGGTCAACACTAGCACCTCCTTTGCCATCCAAGGCAGTTACTGAGTGAATGTTCAACAGATATTCTTTCTCCTTGGCAGATATAACAGGATTAATGATTAGCCAGTTCCAGGAGCCTGGAATCTATTCTCTTCATACTCACCCACCAGAAAAGCACACACCATGTCCCCAGGGACTCTACTGGGAATAGAAGAGTTGGAGGTGGTCTGGAGTGGCACATGGGCACAGTTTATGAATTCGACCCTGTATTGACAGGAGAGCTATTCCACACTTAGACCTGAGCAACTGGGTTCCTACTTTCAGTGCATACTTTTTTGCTTGTGGTCCTGCGGTAGCTGCAGTTCCCCAAAGGAACAAAACCAGTGGGACATTGTTCCTTAACTGAAGATGGTACTATGTCCCTGTAAATTCACTCTAAATTGAAAATATTCTGAGTTAAAAATGCATTTAATACACCTACTTAATCTCAGAGAACATGCTGGCATAGCCTAGATTAAGGTAAATAAACTCGTAACACTCTATTAGAGTACTTTGGGGCAAAAGGACCTAACATAAAGTGTACTTTATGTATGTGTTTTATGTATCTAATAAAGTATTGACAATCATGTAATGTGTTGAATATAGCACACTAAATTTTTTTCCCTTGTGATAGGTGGTTGATAGGAGGCTAAAGCTCTCCCAGCATTAGGAGAAAACACCACGCCAAATGTTATTAACTTGGAAAAAGGGTGAAAATTTAACATCTGAAGTATAGTTTCTATTGAATATGACTGCAACTCTGTGTATTCATTAATGCATAACAAGTGGGGTAATTGTAAACTGAATAAGTAACTAATAAGCATGTATGTTCCCCATGATGGCACATTTCCTAATGAATCCTCCAGAGGGCTGGAGGGATCATGTCATAATAAATAATAAGTGATTCTCACTACGTATGCATCCCAGCCCTTGTATTCAGGGTGAAGCCAGAGATGAGAATATAGTATGTAGCTAATACTCAGAATCTTCATTTATTGTGTTGACTATGTTAGGGGCAGACCTGCCTTCCCTTAGTATTTTCTTTTTTATTGAAAATATTTTTTCATACAATATATTATGATTAAAGTTTCCCCTCCCTCATCTCCTCCCAGATTCTCCCCCACTTACCCACCCATACAATTCTAAGCCTTCTTTCTCTCTCTCTTTAGAGGCATATTAAAACAAACATATTAAAAAACCAATCAAACCAGAATCAACCTGCCAACAGAAAAAAAGAACAAGAGAAACACGTGCACACACAGAAGCACACATATGCATGAACAAAAATGTAAAATCAAAAGCTATAATATATAAGCAGAAGACCCATAGGGTAAAAAAAAAAACCCAAACAAAGCATTAAAAGGTAAATCATCTCCTAAAATGCCACTGAATTATCTTTGTGTTAACCATCTATCACTAGTCATGGAGCCTGACTTTAGGTGTGGTTTGTGAATCCAGTCAGATTCCACTGGAAGAAACTTATTTTTTCCTTTGGGAGTGGTTGACACTTGGCGATAGATTCTGGCTTAGGGATGGAGGCTCATGTCCACTTCCCTCTCTCAGAACTGAGATCCTATCTGGCTTGGACCCATATGTAGGCCCTGTGCATGCTACCATGGTCTCTGTGGGTTCCTATGTGCACCAATCCTGTTGTGTCTGGAAGACATGGTTTCCTTGGCACCATCCATCTTCTCTGGCTTTTACAGTCTTTTCCCCTCCTCTTCTACATAGTTCCCTAAGGGGAGTTCTGAGGGGAGGGATTTGAAGAAGACATCTCATTTAAGACTGAGTGTTCCAAGGTCTCTCACTTTCTGCAAATTGTCTATCTGCGGGTATCTGTTTGTTCCCATCTACTGCAGGAAGATGATGGTTGAGCAAGACATTGAACTATGAATATAGCAGAATGTTATTAGGAGTCATTAGTCTACATGCCTTTAGCACAACATAGTAATTGGTTTTTCCCTAGGCCCATAGACTGTCTAGTCTCAGGTCCTTGGCTATCAGGGTAGTGTCAGGGATGGGTTCCATCTCATGGAGTGGGCCTTAAGTCCAATTACATAGTGATTGGTTACTCTTACAATATTTGTGCCACTATTGTATTGGTATATCATGCAGACAGGTCACCATTATAGATTGAAAGGTTTGTTGTTCAATGTCTTAAGGCCCCTATTTTCCTATTTGTATTCCCTTAATCTCCCCCAGATGTCTAAATGCTTTAACTAAGATTTCAAGTACAACGTTGAATAGGTGTGTAGAGAATGGAAAACTTTGTCTTGTTCCTGATTTTTGTAGAAATCCTTTGAGTTTTTCTCCATTTAAGTTAATGTTGGCTGTGTGCTTGCTGCAAATCACCTTTATTATGCCAAAGCATGCCTATTCTCTCCAGAACTTTTATAATGAAGGGATGTTATATTATGTCAAAGGCCATTTCTACATCTAATGAGATGGTCATGTGGTTTTGTCCTTTAGTCTGTTTATGTGGAAGATTACATTTATTGATTTATGTATGTTGAACCATCTCTGCATCTCTGGGAGGAAGCCTATTTTATCATGGTGGATGATCTTTTTGATGAGTTCTTGAATTTGGTTTGCAAGTATTTTATTGAGAATTTTTCCATCTATGTTTGTAGGGAAATTGCTGTGTAATTTTCTTTCTTTGTTGGATCTCTGTGTGGTTTAGGTGTCAGGGTAAATATGGCCACATAAAGAGAATTAGGCAGTTTCTTCTGTTTCATTTTTTTGGAATAATTTGATGAGTATTGGCATTAATTATTCTTTGAAGGCCTAGAATAATTCTCCATCAAATTTGTTTAGCACAGGGCATATTTTGTTTAAGAGTCTTTAATTATTGCTTCTGTTTTTTTTTAAAGATTTTATTTATTATGTATACAACATCCTGCTTCCATCAGAAGAGGGCACCAGATTTTATAAGGGATGGTTGTGAGCCACCATGTGGTTGCTGGGAATTGAACTCAGGACCTCTGGAAGAGCAGTCAGTGCTCTTAACCTCTGAGCCATCTCTCTAGCCCCTATTGCTTCTGTTTAACTAGAGGTTATTGATCTGTTTAAATTGCTCATCTCATCTTGATTTAACTTTGGTAGGCCATATATATCAAGAAATTAATCCATTTCTTTTAGGTTTTCCCAATTTTGTAAACTACAGGTTTTTAAATTATACCTTTATGGTTCTCTGGATTTCTCCAGTGTCTGTTGTGATGTTGCCATTTTTATCTCTAATTTTATTAATTTGGAACTTTTCCCTTCATCTTTAAGTTAATTTGGCTAAAAGTTTATTAATCTTTTTAATTTTCTCAAAGAAACAACTCCTTGTTTCATTGATTATTTGTATTGTTTTTGTTTCTGTTTTATTGATTTCATCTCTGAGTTTGATTATTTCTTGCCATCTACTCCTTTTGGATGTTATTTCTTCACTTTGTTCTAAAGCATTTAGGTGTGCTATTAAGTTGTTAATATAAGATCTTTCCATTTCCCCCCTTATGCACATTTTAGAATCACTATCATTGTGTCTCAGATGTTTAGGTTTTTTTTTCATTTTCATTAAATTCTAAGAGATTTTAATATTTCTTCTTTATGTCTGTCTTGACTCATTCTTCATCAGGTAGAAATTTATTCAGTTTCTATGTTAGGTTTTCCTTTGTTGACTTTCAGCTGTAATACATGGAGGTCAGATAGAACAAAGGGCATTATTTTAATTCTTGTATCTGTTAAGACTTCCTTTGTGTCCAAGTATGTGGTTGATTTTGGAGTAAGTTCCACAAACTACTGACAAGAAGATATATTATTTGTATTTTGGTGCAGTGTTCTGTAATTATCTATTAGATCCTTTGGTTTATGACATTAGTTAGCTTCAGCATTTCTGTTTAGTTTTTGTCTAGTTGACCTGTCTGCTGGCAAGAGTAAGATATTGAAGTCACCCACTATCAATCACCATGTGATTTAAGATGTAGCAGTCTTTTATGAACTTGGATGCCTTTATGTTTGCTACATATGTGTTTAGAATTTCAGTATCCTCTTGGTGAACTTTTCCTTTGATAAGTATATAGTTTTGATTTGAAATCCATAATGTCAGATATTAATATGGCTACATTGGCTTGCTTCTTGAATCTATTTGCTTGAAATATCTTTTTCTATCATTTTACTCTGATGTGACATATATCCTTGGTGTTAAGATGTGGTTGTTGTTGTTGGTTGTTTTTTTTTGGGGGGGACAGAAAAGGATGGCTCCTGTTTTCAAATCCAATCTGTATCTTTTAAATGGTGAATTGAGACAATTAATATTGAGGATTGTCAATGAGCAGTGTTTATTTATTTATTTATTTAAGATTTATTTACTTATTTATTTATCATGTATACAGTTCATGTCAGAAGAGGGCACCAGATCACATTACAGATGGTTGTGAGCCACCATGTGGTTGCTGGGAATTGAACTCAGAACCTCTGGAAGAACAGTCAGTGCTCTTAACCCCTGAGCCATCTCTCCAGCCCGAGCAGTGTTTATCGATAGCCCTCCAGCTATATTTCTTTTCTCCAGGCTTACTGTGGTATGATTACTGGGTTCTGCTGCAGTCATATTGCCTTGGCTGTTATTGATTGTGCTTTTGCATCAGTGTCTAAGAATCTGAAGTTGACAGACGGTCTTGTCTTTTTGGGTGGGTGTTCCTTTTCTTCATTACTGCTGACCTCTCTGGATCTTAGGAAAGTATGGTGTCCTGCTATGGAATGCTTCTGCAAGTGCGTGGTGGCAGAGGAATAGAGTTGAGCTAAAAGTTGAGAGGGGGTCCAGGAAAGAGCTAAGGGGATCGTGTTTACACTTAAAGATGGAGTCTACCAGGAACTGGAGGTGTGGTGGGAAGAGGAGATCCTGCAAGTATGTTGCAGCAAGGCAAGTAACTATCTAGAGAGACAGGGATGAAAGTATTAGGAGAACCCTGGGTCTGAACTAATACTTGGAATCTTCAGTGAATGAAGCTGAGGCAGGAGGGGCACCTGTAAGCACATTTTCTGGGCTAAGGATGGGAATGGGGAGATAGTAATGGAGGATGAGAAGGCTAGTGTGATTCACCTAACTGAGCCTCTGCCAGGTGTGGCCACTGGGGGTCCCACATTGAAAGTATTTCTAGGTATCAGGTGCTAACAGGAAGGAATGGGCACAGGCTAGAAGGAAGGTGGGGGAGGGTCTACAGGAAGTAAAAATGATGTGTCTACCCCAATGTTTGGCAGAGTCCCCCAGCAATGGAGATAGGAGGGAGGACAGGCCCCTTTAAGCAGGCAGCTACAGTGCTGGGATGAGCCTGGAGACAGAATGACAATCGCCTGAGTCCCAGCCCAGTGTGGCCACTGGGGGTCCCAGACAGAGAGGGTTTCTAGGTATCTGCAGCTGACAGGAGGGCATGGGAGGAAGGAGGAAAGCTGGTTCATTCCAGGGTTTGATGGAGTCCACCTGGACTGGAGGGAAGGAAGGAGGAGAAGCCCCTACAAGCAGGGCTGGGAATGGAACTGGATAAATGGTTTAGTATTTTCCTTAACATTGTGCTTGCTTCCTCAAGCTGAGGTGAGAGTTCTTTAGGGCTGATGTTGAAGGGTGGAGTCCGAAGGGTGATGTGCATGGCCACCTTCAGCTTCCTCAGATATTGACACAGTTCTTTCTGCTAAATGAGTAATTGTAGCCATTTGTGTTTTTACGCCAGGGCAGGAAGGATCTTGCTTTTCTGCACTCACTTGTACTGTGGTCATCAAAATTTTAAAAATCTGCTAGTATTTCAAAGTGAAACTGGAGCTTATTATTGTTTTAATTTACATATTCTTTTCAGTATAGAAGATGCAGGAACTATAAACACACACACACAGTCACACACACATACACACATATACACACAAAGCTATAAAACAGTGGTTCTCAACCTTCCTAATGCTGCAACCCTTTAATACAGTTCCTCATATTGTGGTGACCCCCAATCATAAACTTGTTTTCATTGTTACTTCATAACTGTAATTTTGCTACCTTTATGAATTATAATATAAATATCCATGCTTTCTGGTGTCTTCAGTGACCCCCTGCAAAGATCTTTGACCACCAAAGGGGTTGTGACCCACAGGCTGAGAACCACTGCTATAAAGTATAGTGGGAAAATTGCCAATACGGAGTCAGGTAGAAATATAAGGGTATTTAATAGGGAAAAGCCTTACTTACAGAGCGAACCAGCCAGCCGGTGGTAGTCTGTACAGCAAGCAGCAAAGAGAAACTGAAACCAAAAACGCAGACCCCCTACTCACTCTGACCACGCCCTCACAAGCCCTCAGGTACTCCTGTAGCCAGCCCCTAAGAAGGCGTGGCTACAGCTTCCCCTACAATTCCCCTTTTAGTCTAAAAGAGGATTAAAACTTAACAGTATAAAGGTAAAATATAAGAAGATACAACAATCTGCTTATGTCACCTCCTAACTATCTATTTTAACTAAACCCTAAAGTCATCTGAAAGAGGTGTCCAAGCCTGAACACCTCCTTCCAAACCGAACCATAAACAATAGGAAGCTATTCCTAACTAGGTATATACACTATCCTAAGTGACAACAATGGGGAAAGGGGGCGTAGCATTCTCCAAGTTACTTCCTGCTGAAATGGGACGATGATAGTCATGTGGGGTCCTGTAGAAAGAAAATGTTAGTATCCAGTCCATGTTAGATGGGATTCACTTGATTGAAGACCTCGCTTGCCAGCCGGTGGTAATCTGTACAACAAGCAACAAAGAGAAACTAAAACCAAAAACGCAGACCCCCTACTCACTCTCACCACGCCCTCACAAGCCCTCAGGTACTCCTGTAGCCAGCCCCTAAGAAGGCTTGTCCTTCTGTGTGCTGTGAATATATGTTTCTCTCATTGGTTTAATAAAAGGCTGATTGGCCAGTAGCCAGGCAGGAAGTGTAGATGGGGTTACAAGACTAGGAGAATTCTGGGAAAAGAAAGCTGTAGGGGAAGCTGTAGCCACGCCTTCTTAGGGGCTGGCTACAGGAGTACCTGAGGGCTTGTGAGGGCGTGGTGAGAGTGAGTAGGATTCCAAGAGTAGAGAATTATGCTAAAAAAAAAGGTACCAAACAGTTAAAAGACAAGATATAGACTAAAAGAACACCTATACCCAATGCAAGATAAATACCTATACTATCTAAAACAAGACAGCCCAATAGAAAATGGACAAGTGTTCTAATCAGGCAATACTCAAAAGATGAAGTCACATATACCTGGAGCTCAGTGTACATTTCCTAGTATGAGTGAAAGAAGTGCTGCAGGAGATCTCTGCAGATGTCATGTCTTTGCTGGGTTCCCTGGGCCACACTCCTTGAGAAGAATATTTGAGTTGGAAGTTTTACTGGGGAGAATTTCACAGGAAATGAGAAAACCAAGATTAGAGAGAATGAGGGTAACCCCAGGGTGCTAGTGGTAGGGTGGTCCACTGGAGGTCTCATTAACTGAGACAAGAAACTAGACCCCTCGTGTCCTTGCATTGATCACTTACTGGTCATAAGTGTTCCTAAGAAAAGGAAGTAGCCTTGGCAGGGCATCTCTATTTGGCTGGGAAGACTGTCCAAGGAAACAGCTGTGAGCCATCAGTAGCCTAACTCCTGGCAGTTGTGGATGCAGCAGGTGCTGGGTGGGGCACACAAAGCATCTACTACGTGCAACATTAAGATCCAGTGAGTTAACCAAAACACTGTGATTAACAACACTGGTGTTGACATCTAGGCATCTCACATTTAACACAGTTCACCACTCATCAGGTAATCTTGGGCAACTTAAGGGTTCTGAGTCTTAGTCTTGGTATTATTTCAACAAGTATTTGTTGAGTGCCTAAGGATACCTACTTTTAGGTGGTTGTGAGGGTTGAGCACAGGAATATATACAGGGAGTTAATGCTGATGGACAGTGACAACCATGTCTTGTTAACAATTATTGGTAAACACATTCAGGACTTTTGATTCTTTTTCAGTGTAGTACTGCAAGAAACTCCCTAGGAACATTTCTCTGTGGATGCCTTAGATCAGTGGAACACTCATGCATTCAGAGGGATTGAGAGAAGTGTTGTTCTCTCTCTTTAGCCAGAACATGCCTTAGTTGGTGAATTGGTGAATGAAACATTCCGTAGATTCATAGGTCAACTCTGCCCCACACCTCACAGCCAATTGTTATTTTTTTCTTCCTTTTTTTTTTTTTTTTTTTACGACAGAGTTTCTCTGCATAGCCCTTGCTGTCCTGGAACTCACTTTGTAGACCAGGCTGGCCTTAAAATCACAGAGATCCACCTGCCCCTGCCTCCGAAGTACTGGGATTACAAACATACACCACCACTGACAGGCTCTTTCCAATTTCTTATGACTTAATTTCTATTGTATACGGGTCTCAGTCAAGAGAAAGAATGCAAGTACTTTTTGGCCTTGTCCTACCAGGTGGCAGTGGTTAGCAGCCTTTGACACTAGAAAATCCTTTTTTTTTTTTTTTTAATTTGCCAGAATCAAATATATTTTAGGGATGGATAGGACCAAAGGGATCATAGACCTCACAGATTACACAGGGCAATGGTTTTCTTTATCTGTCCCTCTTTTCTTTTTCTAGTAGTATCTGCTTCCCCTCACCTTCTCCTACCTTTTCTACAAATACAATTTTCAGTAGTGGCTCATTACTCAAGGGACAAAAAAAAAAAAAAAAAAAAAAAAAAGGAGAAAAAGAGCCCAAAAACACAACAAACAAAAGCCAGGCTAGCTCTGACTGAAATAGAGATAGAAGACTGGAATTGGCTTTCTGTAGCTGCTTCTTGCAGTACATTTTTAACTATCACAACCCCCGTTGTATCTCATGAGCTGTAGTTATGAAACTGATCAATAAATCAATAATAGACCTGTTGATCAAATAATAAGAATTCACTGGTGCAGTGCTCCAATGCACTGTTAAGATGAAGAAATGCCTGTCCTTTCCTTTCCGTTGATGGCTGCTCTTCTCAGCCTCCCTATTGGGTTCTCCCTCCCCCTTTCCTCCCTCAGTGTCCCCAGGACTCCATTTTTGGACCTCACTCTTTTCTATAGTAATGTGTTTTAAGATTCTTTATAATCTAACAGTTTCAAATCCATTCATATGATCTTCCCTCTTCCCTAATGCTGTGGATCAAATCCAAGGCTCGCTCTTTGAGTCTTCTCCCACTGAGTAACAGTCCTGTACCTACCCACTTGCTTCCGCTTTACAGATTCATTCCTCCAGGATAGAGTTCCTTCCTGAATTTCAGACCTTGTTCCACCTGCTGAACACCCAACTGAGAGCCTTGAGATTACCTCATTGCAAATGGGCCACCTGGCCCTCTCACATGGTTCTCAATCTGTGGGTAGAGACCCTTGTGTGTGTGGGCATCAGCCAACCCTTTCATAGGGGTCACCTAAGAGCACAAGAAAGTACAAATATTTACATTATGATTCATGACAGTAGCAAAATTGCTATTATAAAGTAGCCATGAAAATAATTTTATGGTTGGGAATGATCATAACATGAGGAACTGTATTAAAGGATTGAAGCCTTAGGAAGGTTGAGAATCAGTTTCAGATGCTTAGACTCAAGCATCTCATCGGTGTTTTTCAGTTCTCATGCCCCTATGCACGCACGCGCGCGCGCGCGCACACACACACACACACACCTAATTCATCAAAATGCTTTGGGCCCTCACATCAAACTGTATCTTGAATGAGGCCACTCCTTCCTATTGGTCTGTCACCTAGCATCATTATTTCTCATCTGTATTGTTGCAGGGATGTTCCCTCTTAGTCAAGGGGGACTGGGCAGGAGCCCATTTCCCATGGAGGGATACTCTCTTAGCCTAGATACACAGGGGAGGGCCTAGGCCCTGCTCCAAATGACTAGACAGATTTTTGATGATCCCTCACACTCCCTGGGGGATGGATGGGGGAATTAATGGGGGGCATGGGAGGATGTGAGGGAAAGGGAACTGGGATTGATATTTAGAATAAGATTGTTTCTAATTTAAATAAAATTTATATAAAAAACAAACATAGCAATGTAATGACTCCTAAGGACATATTGCTATACCCATAGGTCAGTGCCTTGTTTAACCCACATCTATTTTTACAGTAGATGTAAATTAATACAGAGATTCACAAATGGGTAATGCAGAGAACGAGAGACTTGGGAGAACTCAGTCCTAAAAGGAGTGTCTTCCTCAAAGACCTCTATCCCAAGACTCAGGAACCTATGCAGAAGATTAAGTAGAGATTATTATAGACAGAAGTGATGGATGATTCCAAGCAAATAGTGTCTTTCTGACACAATAGGACTGATATACATATGAACTCACAGAAGCTGTAGCAACACAAAAGATCTGCATAGTTTCAAGCCAAACTTGATCCTGCTCTAAGAAGCAGGGATGGACACAGCATTCTACCTCTAACCAAGAAACTATCTGCAATTAATAATGGCAAAGGAAACCTTTTTTTTTTTTATTTTACAATCAGTCTCACTGGGAATATGGTCCACATTTTAAGACAGGCCCCAGGCCCAGCATCAGATGGTTAACACCATGTCAACTCAGTGGTTTATTTTTAGGCTTATTGTTTCATTTTGTGTTGTTCAGGCATCTTTTTATCTTATTGGCTTGTTTTGATTTTCATTTTTGTGCTTTTTTTGTTTTTGTTTCTGTTTTATATTTTTTGTTTGTTTTGAAAGAGAGAGTGAGAGAAAAAGAACATAAATGTGGGTTACAAGAATTTGGGGAAGGGTAAAACATGGTCAAAATATAGTTTATGAAAAGAGTCAATAAAAATATGAAAAAAAGAGAAAGAAACTTTTGTGGGATAGGATTATTTTAGATAACCAGAACTTGTTTTCTGCTCTTATACTGAATACTTTGAAGTATAATTCTGGTGTATCTGTCCACCACAGTACCTTGCGAGGACTTTGGCTTATACTTTGAGTGACAAGAAGGGCCACTGGAGGGATTAGGACAGTGTGATGGCCCAGAGCTAGATTTGAGCAAAGATTAGTTTCTTCCCATATATCCTTTGACTAACCACCACTTCCCACATCGTTTCTAATTAGAGCCATGGTTTGTTACTCCCTTACTTTTCTTCCACTGGTTTAATTTTTAAAAGATTTGTTTATTTCCTTTTTCTATGTGCCTGGGTGTTTTCCCTACATGTCTGTAAGTGAAGTACGTGTATGCTGTGCCTGCAGAGACAAAAAGAGGTTGTTGGATCCTTGGAGCTAGAGTTACAGACAATTATGAGCAGCCATATCAATTCTAGGAACTGAACCTATGCCATCTGCAAGAGCAGCCATTGCTCCCAATGGCTGAGCCACCTCTCCAGTATCCCTTCCTTTAATTTTTAACAGTTCTTACCATTTTCAATTTTTTTTACTAATTACATTAGTTTCTGTCTTCTGCCACTAGAACATAAAATTTATACAGCCTAAATACCATTCACTTAAAAAAGTATATGAACAGGAGTATATTCTACATGTGTGCAGGTGTCTGCGGAGGCCAGAATTAGGGTGTCAGATGGCCTGGAGCTGGAATTACAGATAGTTGTGAACCAACTGATATGCATGGTAGGAACTGAACTGGGGTCCTCTGGAAGCAGGATAATTCTTAACTGTCCAACCATACCTTCAGCCTCCTCTAACATGAGTTTCCTGAGCTCAGAGTAAGGTCTGTTACAGGGTTATAACTCCAAAGATGTTGATGGATAATTCAGACAGGCAGTCTCAGAGGGTAAACAGTGCTCTCTGAATAATTTGGCAAGCAGTGGAAAGCCCAGAGCTGGAGTCTGAGTCCCCAATTTTGTGGTGGTCTGTGTGACTACAGCATGCTTGACATGGGGACCAAACTCCCGATTACTCACCCAAGCTCTGCTGAACTGGACTTCATCTTGTTTAGACCTGGATGCCTTTTTTGAAATGTGGGTAAAGAAAACAACATGCAGAATTATTTCTTAGCAGAAGCAATTTCTTAATCTTAGGTACAATGATGCAAAAGCAAAACGAATCCCATAAAGGGGTGATCTGAGAAAGCTTTGGGCCAGTCTCATTAAACCAGAGGTGCAGGTAGCTCTTTGGGAGAGGGCTCACCTCCGGAAGCAGAGTGATTCTAAGGAGGCAGCCCTCTGCAGGAGGAGATGGGGAGGCTGTGAGCTGGGCGCCACATCTGCCTGCAAACCTGGAACTTTAGGACTCTCATCTTTGCAAACCTGCTAGAGATGGGGTAGGGTCCATGGTGGGTTTTGTCTGTTTGACTGGGTTTTGCTTTTCTAGTTTTTTCCTCCCTTTATATTGTACTTAAGAGCAAGGCTCATAAGGGCTAATGAAGACACCAAGACTCCTGTAATCACTCTGAAATACAACATCTTCTGCAAGATGAGAACACCACTACTAATAAACAGGCTAGTGGGCAGGGCAGATAACCAAATAAGCCAAACACCAACCTTTCCAGCTGCTCCCCAGTTTATTCCTGTCCACACAGTCCCATGGGTTGGTCTTCTGCAAGTTATATCTGCTCAACACGGCCTGATCTCCCTATCCCAGTTGATGGAGCCAGGGCTGATATCTTAACCAAGGAGGGCCCTTAAGTACTCGGAGGTAGGATCAAGAAATTCAGTTTCAATTGGCTGTTCTTTTAAATACAGGGGTGGCAAACTCAGAAGGCTTTGTTGGTGGTAATTTCCCAATCATGCTGTTGAACTTGAGAGAACACAGCTCTATGGTTAAAGACATAAATAAATAAGAGATAATAGACAAAGTGAAGAGAATGCTTTGACTTCTCATTCTTGAGACCCAGTTTTATTTTGGCCTTGAGGGTTGGTGAAATAAATATCCTGGCATCCACATCATCATCCTAATGATAATCATCTTCTATAATTAGCTTGAGTTGGTTTCTGCTACAGCTCTAAGCATCTTGACCATGATACCATATGTGAAAGTGCTTTGTAAACCAGACCTAGGTATCATCCAACTTGTCTTTTAATTGTGCTCTGCATTTTCTTATTATACCTGAGCCATCATGGTAACAGAAATGTGCTACTAGTTGTACCCAGGGACCTTATCACCAGTATCATGGCCTTTGTACTGTGGCAGTCTGCTAAAGGATTCTGGGGGCAAGAAAGAAGTTGAAATGTCTGTAGTGTCTAGCTAAGACTGTGGTGGTGAAGAATACATGGGTGTCAGAACTGTGTTATGGTGGAAGTGCTGGTGCTGGTGGGTCATGAGCAGTAGAACTAGGCGGTAGTGTTTTATAACATTCTTATAGAAACACTGAAAACCAGAGCTTCTCTCTTTGTAGTCCATTTTGGTTTTGTTTTCACAGCTTCCAAACGTGAGCTCTGAGAGGTGAGACTAAAATGAGACAGACGTGAGGCAGAGTCCAACACCAAGTTAGTAAGTTAAACTTTCAGTTCACACTGAAATAAACCTTCAGAGACAGTAAGAGTAACTGTAGCCCCAAATCTTATTCACATTCCCCTCTGTGAGGAAGCAAAAAACACACTTGTGGCACGAAACCTTGCTGTTGAGATCCAGGAGAAAGCAAGCGCCCTCCTGCATACCTCCAGCCTCTGACACATGAAGTCAGTCAATGAGGTTAATTGCAGGCATCCTGTTGGACATGGTCCTGGAGTCAGAACAATGGTGAACAGTCTGGCCCTTCGAGAGGCATGAGGGGCATGACAAGTGTCAAGAGTGGCAGGACACTGAGGAAAACCACACGCCTTAGGCATCCCTTCTTTTTGTGTTAAGAACTCAGCAGCCTAGGCAGTGAGGAGGGCTGTCTCTGTGACCCATCACTGGGAAGGAAATGGAAGTCTTGAACACAGTGGCACTGTGGTTGTTTTTAGAAAACAACAGAAGTGGGAAAATGGACCAGAGAGTGGCCTGACCCAAGCCATCTCCTGATGAAAGGCAGCTGGTCAGCGAAGAAACAGGAAGTACAGAAGATTGAGAGCAAAAGGACTCATTTGAAGCCAACCAGGACCCCCTGGATGCAAACAGTGTCAGTGAAGCCCAGTGTGCCTTTGTGGGGGTAGGCAGAAGACATTACCTCCTCCCCTCTCCCCATACTCAATGATTTTAATAGCTTTAAATACCCTGGAAAATAGATTGTCATACAGTTTTTCTCCTCTCAAGGCTGTGTGCTGTAGTATGTTTTCTTTAAAGTTTTTGATTCTTAGTTGACTGTGGTGGCACAGTCCTGTAATGTCTTGGCCTGTCATGCAATATCCCATCCTGGACGAGCACTGTTAAAGCCTGACCCTGTCTTAGGTGAAGGATCAGCTAAGGGGATTCACCCCTAACTGAACAAAGTTCCCTGCCTCTGTTGTGGTCATTTTTGGACCAGTGGGAATGAGAGCTTAAATTATGCCTGCATTACCAAATAAAGTAGCCAGGTCAGTTTTCTTCAATTGCTCTGAAAATTCTTTTGTAGGGTGTCCCTTCCTACTTCCCCATCATTATTAATTCAAGGCTGGTCGAAGGGGTCAGGTTGGTACCCGAAAGCAGAGTCAAGTGAGGGCCAGTGTTTTGTAAGTCACTCGTGTTTATCCTTTGGATGGGTTTTCCCAGGGAAGAGCCTGGGGAAGTCACCACAGACATGCCTGCATATCCAAGCCTGAGGAGGGGTCCTGGGAAGGTGAGGGAGGATCACACTGAACTAGCTTTTCCTGTCAGCCTATGACCTTGCACTTCTGAAAAGACTGGCTTCCATAAGTGAACCCAGTAGTTTAGATTGGATGAGATAAGAAATGGGAAATGCAGTGACTTCTGAGAGCTGCGTTTCTAGAAACTAGGCTGCCGAGAAGCGCCTCAGGAGAGGCAGCAGATGTTTCCTGCTTGAAGCGGCTTTCTGTGGCAGGATCATGTGGTAGGTGGAGGGTGCTGGAGGTTAGCCCTAAGTTTTTGTACAATTTTTGGAGCCTTTGCTAATCACGGTGACTGTTAGTTAAGAACTCTTGATTTTCATGGTAAGAATCCCAGTTCAGTTGTGGGGTCACCTGTGTGAATCTCATATCAATGCTGTCATAGCAAAGGATCCAATCAGAGTTCTTTTTTAAAAACATGAAATTTTTTTATTTTATGTGCATTGGTGTTTTGCCTGCATGTGTGTCTGTGTTAGGATAATGAATCCCCTGGAACTGGAGTTACAGACCACTCCAGTGAGCTGTCCTGTGGTTGCTGGGAATTGAACTGGGGTCCTTTGGAAGAGTAGCCAGCGCTCTTAACCACTGAGCCATCTCTTCAGCACCCTCCAATCAGAATTCTTATTTTAGCCTAATTTTTAGGTGACCAGAAGGAAGCTACAGGAGCAATTTGATATACACATGAAAATGTGTTTATCTCAGAACTTTTTAAGTTAATAAAAAGGCTGGAAAATAAATATTTGATTCTGATGTGGAGTACAGAAAGCAGTAAATAAATCTAAAATCTTTCCATCCCTGTGATGCTAAGCCAGTTTTGTTTTTCTATTTTAAATCTGTTTTCTGTGTTTTTTTTTAGTAATCCAAACAATTTGATGCTGTTTTTGTTTTCTCCCTATTTCTCCACCCCTTTATTGAACATAGATTTTTTTTCTCACATAGTATATCCTGATTGTAGTTCTGCCTCCCTGTACTTCTCTCAGCCCCTCCCTGCTCTCCTTCCCATCTTTTTTCCTCTTTCCACTCCCTTTCTGCCTCTCATTAGAAAATAGAGAGGTTTTCAAGGAAGAATAGTAACTATAATAAGATAAAACAAAAACTAACATTTGAATAGGACAAAACAAACAAGCAAAAGGAAAAGAGCCCAAGAAAAGGTACAAGTAGCAGAGAGCCACTCGTTTGTATACGTGGGAATCCCATAAAAACACTGAACTGGAAGTCATAATATATACACAAAGGACCTGTAGGGTAAAAGAGAAGAAAAAATATGACTAAAATAAAACTAAACTATAACAAGATATCTTTTTATAAAAAGAAAAGCCCTTACATGACATTATGAGACAACAAACCTTCAAACTGCCATTGAACTAGTTTTCTGTTGGCCATCTATTGCTGAGCAGGCAGCTTACCCTGAGTAGTTTGCCTCCCCAATGAGACTCCCTTGGGGAAAACTAAATTTCCATTTGCAAGTGGTTATCAATTGGAGATAGACTCTTGGATAGGGATAGAGCATGTATCTGAGGCTTCTCCCTTCAGCTCTAGGACCCCGTCTGGTGCAGACCCATGTAGGCCCTGTGCATGCTGCCTCAGTCTCTGTGAGTTCGTATGTGCATTGATCATGATGATTTAGAAGGCCTTGTTTTCTTGGTGTCCTCCATTCTCACTGGCTCTTACCTTCTTTCCTCCTCTCCTTCTACAGGGTTCCCTGGGCCCTGATGGAACAGATTTGATGGAAACATCCCATTTAGGGATGAGTGTTCCAAGGTCTCTCACTCTCTGCATAATGTCTGGCTGTGGGTCTCTGTATGTGTTCTTATATGCTGCAGGAGGAAGCTTCTCTGGTGATGAATGAGCAAGGCACTGATCTATAAGTATAGTAGAATGTCATTATGAGTCATTTTATTGCTACTTTTTTTTTAACAGCAGTATTTGGTTTTATCCCTGTCCCTCAGCTATCTTGTCTCAGGGTTTTGATCACCTAAGCACTATTGGGTATGGGTTTTGTCCTGCTGAAGTGGGCCTTCAGTCAAATCAGATGTTGTTTAGTTATTCTCACAAACTTTGTGCCACCATTGCACCAGCGTATCTTAAAGCAGGACACCATTGTAGATCAAAGGTTTTATGGATGGGTTGGTGCTTGCATTTCTCCTTTGGAAGTGTGCAGAATACCTTCGCTAAGATAAGCTTCATTTGGTGACAAAGAGATGGCCTTTTGGTGCTCTGACTCCCCCATTATTTAGTGATTTCATTTAGCTTGCCTACATACATACATACATACATACATACATACATACATACATACATCTTATACTATACTAGATTTCTATATTACCCATCAAAGGACCCTTAATTTTAGCTCTCTTTCTCTGCATTCTCTTCCTCATCTTCCTCTTCCCTAGCCTTCTCTATTTGACCCTCCTGTTTCAGTCCCCCACCCACACTCCTGCCCATCCATCCATAACTATTGATTATATTTCCATTTCCTAGTCTGTAACTAGACCCCTACTCTATATGTAAACTCTCTGTGGTTCTACAGATGATAGGTTGGTTATCATTGAAATAACATCTAAAATCCGCATATAAGTGAATACATACCACATTTGTCTTTCTGGGTCTGAGTTAACTCCTTCAGGATGATTATTTTTCTGGTTACATCCATTTAGTTGAAAATTTCACGGCTTCGTTGTTTTTAATGGCGCAGTAATACTACATCGTGTAAGTGTTCCACATTTTCTTTATACATTCTTCTGTTGATGGGAATTTAGATTGTTGTTAGATTCTGGTTTTTATGAATATAGTAGCAATAAATTTGGTTGAGCAAGTGTCTGCAGTAGGATGAAGCAACCTTGGGGTATATGCCCAAGAGTGGTATAGCTTGGTCTTTTTTTTTTAAGATTTTATTTATTTATTACATATACAACATTCTGCTTCCGTGTATATCTGCACACCAGAAGAAGGCACCAGATCTCATAACGGATGGTTGTGAGCCACCATGTGGTTGCTGGGAATTGAACTCAGGACCTCTGGAAGAGCAGTCAGTGCTCTTAACTTCTGAGCCATCTCTCCAGCCCCAGCTTGGTCTAAAGGTAGATTGAGTCCCATCTTTCTGAGGAACTGCCACACTGATTTCTATAGTAGTTGTTCAAGTTTGCACTCCCACTAACAATAGATGAGTGATTCCCCTTAACCCACAACCTCACCAGCATTAGTTGTCACTTGTTTTATTGATCTTGGCTACTATGATATGTTAGATGAAATCTCAAAGTAGTTTCACTGCTAAGGATGTTGAACATTTCTTTATGTTTTTCATTCCTTTGACTTTCCTCTTTTGAGAATTCTCTATTTAGACGTGCACACCATTTTTAATTGGGTTCTGTGTTATTTTCTTGATATCCAGATTTTTGAGTTCTTTATATATTTTGGATATTAGCCCTCTATCAAATGTGTAGTAAGTAAAAATTTTATCCCAGTCTGTAGATTGCCTCCTTGTATGAATGATGGTGCCTTTGGCTATGCAGAAGCATTTAGCTTCATGAAGTACTATTTATTAATTGTTCATCTTAGTGCCTGTGATATAGGTATTCTATTCAGAAAGCTTTTTACTATGACTATGAGTTCAAGGCTATTCCCCAGTTTCTGTTCTTTAAGGTTCCGTGTAGCTGGTTTTATGTTAAGGTGTTTGATCAATTTGTAATTGAGTTTTGTGAAGGGTAGTAAGTATGGATCTATTTGTATTCTTCTACATGCAGATATCCAGTTTGACTAGCACCATTTGTTGGAGATACTGTCTCTTTTTCCAGTGCGTTTTTTCTGAATTCTTTATAAAATATCATGCATGCATAGTGTGTGGATTTATGTCTGGGTCTTCAATTCAAGCCCACTGATGATTATGTCTGTTTTTGTGCCAATACCATACTGTTTTTTTTTTTTTTATCACTATAGCTCTGTAGTACAACTTGAAATTGAGGATGGTGATACCTCCAGCAGTTCCTTTATTATTCAGGATTTTCAACTATGCTTTTTAAAAATGTTTTTGTATGAAACTGAAGAATATCCTGTCAAGATCTGTGAAGAATTGTGTCAAAATTTTAATGGGCATTGCATTGAATCTGTAGATTGCTTTTGATAGGAAGGCTACTTTTACTATATTAATCCTACGAATCTGTGATCATGGAAGAACTTTACATCGTCTGATATCTTTTCTTTCTTGTTTTTAATCATTTTTTAAAATTAGAAACAAGATTGATTTCCATGACAATCCCAGATCCCTTCTCCTTCCCGTCCTCCCCACACCCCCCCAACTAAAACCCTACCTATCAGGTATCCTTTCTTCCATTCTTCACCTGTTCAACCTTTGTGCTCCCTCATGACCTCTGCATCCTTCCTCTTCTTCCCTTCTCATTCTCATAGCTCCCTCCCCCACTTCCCATGCTCTCAATTTTCTCAGGGGATCTTGACCCCTTCCCCTTCTCCAGGGGACAATGTTTGTCTCTTTTAGGGTCCTCCTTGTTTACCAGTTTCTCTGGCAGTGTGGATTGTAGGCTGGTAATCCTTTACTCTAAGTCTAAAATCCACATACGAGTGAGTACATATCATGTTTGTCTTTTTGTGATTGGGTTACCTCACTCAGAATGTTTTCTTCTACTTCCATCCATTTTCTTGCAAATTTCAAGATTCCATTGTTTTTTTTTCCACTGAGTGGTACTCCATTGTGTAATGTACCACATTTTCTCTATCCATTCTTCAGTAGAGGGGCATCTAGGCTGCTTCTAGGTTCTGGCTACTACAAATAGTGCTGCTATGAACATCATTGAACAGATGTCCTTATTGCATGAATGTGCTTCTTTTGGATATATGCCTATGAGTGGAATTGCTGGATCTTGTGGTAGACTGATTCCCATTTTCCTGAGGAGTTGCCATACTAATTTCCAAAGTGGCTGTACAAGCACTCCCACCAGCAGTGGAGAAGTGTTCCCCTTTCTCCACATCCTTTCCAGCATAAACTGTCATTGGTATTTTTGATTTTAGCCATTCTGACTTGAGTAAGATGGTATCTCAGAGTTCTTTTGATTTGCATTTCCCTGATGGCTAAGGATGTTGAACACTTTCTTATGTGTCTTTCAGCCATTTTAGATTCCTCTATTGAGAACTGTCTATTTAGTTCTGTACTCTACTTTTTAATTGGATTGTTTGGTGTTTTGGAGAATAGCTTCTTGAGTTCTTTGTATATTTTGGAGATCAGCCCTCTGTCAGATGTGGGCTTGGTGAATATCTTTTCCCAGTCTGTGGGCTGGCGTTTTGTCTTGCTGACTGTGTCCTTTGCCTTCCAGAAGCTTCTCAGTTTCAGGAGTTCCCATTTATCAATTGTTGATCTCAGTGTCTGTGCTACTGGTGTAATGTTCAGGAAGTGGTCTCCTGTACCAATTAATTCAATGGTATTTCCCACTTTATCTTCTAATAGGTTCAGTGTGGCTGGGTTTATGTTGAGGACTTTGATCCATTTTGACTTAAGTTTTGTGCAGGGCGAAAGGCTTGGGTCTATCAGTAGTCTTCTGCATGTCTGCATCCGGTTATGCCAGCACCATTTGTTGAAGATGCTCTCTTTGTTCCATCGTATGAATTTGGATTGTTTGTCAAAAATCAGGTGTTCATAGGTGTGTGGGTTAATATCAGGGTTTTCAACTCTATTCCATTGGTCTAGATGTTTATTTTTGTGCCAATACCAAGCTGTTTTCAGGACTATAGCTCTGTAATAGAGCTTGAAGTCAGGGATGGTGATGCCTCCAGAAGTTCCTCTATTTTACAGGGTTGTTTTGGCTATTCTGGGTCTTTTGTTTTGAAGAATTGTGTTGGAATTTTGATGGGGATTGCATTGAATCTGTAGATTGTGTTTTGGCAAGATTGCCATTTAATATGTTGATCCTACTTATCCAAGAACATGGGAGATCCTTCCATTTTCTAGTATCTTCTTTAATTTCTTTCTTTAGAGACTCAAAGTTCTTATGGTACAGGTCTTTCACTTTTTTGGTTAGTGTTACCCCAAGGTATTTTATGTTGTTTGTGGCAATTGTAAAGGGTGATATTTCTCTGATTTCTTTCTCCATGAGTGTATCATCTGTATATAGTAGGGCTACAGATTCTTTTGAGTTAATCTTGTATCCTGTCACTTTGCTGAAGTGTTTATCATCAGTAGAGTTGCCTGGTAGAGTTTTTCGGGTCACTTATGTAGACTATCATATCATCTATAAATAGTGGAAGTCTGACTTCTTCCTTTCTGATTTGTATCCCCTTGATCTCTCTTTGTTTTTTTGTTTGTTTGTTTTGTTTTTTGTTTTTGTTTTTTGTTTTTTGTTTTGGTCTTATTGCTCTAGCTAGAAGTTCAAGGAGAATATTGAAGAGGTATGGAGAGAGTGGACAGCCTTTTCTTGTCCCTGATTTTAGAGGAATTACATTGAGTTAATTTAATTTGATGTTGGCTGTTGGCTTACTATACATTGCTTTTATTATGTTAAGATATGTTTCTGTTATCCCTGATCTCTCCAAGATCTTTATCATGAAGGGGTGTTGGATGTTGTCAAAGGCTTTTTCGGCATCTAGTGAGATGATCATGTGGTTTTTTTTTTCCCCTCTGTTTATATGGTAGATTTCATTGATGGATTTTCGTATGTTGAACCATCCTTGCATCCCTGGGATGAAGGCTACTTGATCATGGTGGATGATTTCTCTGATGTGTTCTTGGAATTGATTTGCCAGTATTTTATTGAGAATTTTTGCATCAATGTTCTTAAGGGATTTTGGTCTGTAGTTCTTTTTCTTAGTTGTGGCTTTGTGTGGTTTGGGTATCAAGGTTATTGAAGCCTCACAAAAAGAGTTTGGCAATGACCCTTCTGCTTCTATTGCGTGGAATACTTTGAGGAGAATTGGTGTTAGCTGTTCCTTGAATTTCTGGTAGAATTCTGCACTGAAGCCATCTGGCCCTGGGCTTTTTTTGGTTGTGAGACTTTTGATGACTGCTCCTATTTCATTAGGGGCTACAGGTCTCTTTAAGTTGCTTATCTGTTCTTGATTTAATTTTGGTAAGTGAAATCTATCCAGAAAATTGTCCATTTCCTTTAGATTTTCAAATTTTGAGGAATACAGGCTTTCAAAGTATGACCTGATTATTCTCTGGATTTCCTCTGTGTCTGTTGTTATGTCCTCCTTTTCATTTCTGATTTTATTAATTTGCATGTTCACTCTCTGCTGTGTGGTAAGTTTGGATAAAGGATGGTCTATTTTGTCGATTTTCTCCAAGAACCAACTCTTTGTTACATTGATTCTTTGAATTGTTTTCTTTGTTTCAACTTTATTGATTTCTGCCCTCAGTTTGATTATTTCCTGGCGTCTACTCCTCTGGGGTGAATTTGCTTCCATTTGTTCTAGAGCTTTCAACTGTGATGTCAACTCTCTGGTGTGACTATTCTCTAGTTTCTTCATGTGAGCACTTAGAGCCGTAGTACTGCTTTCAAAGTGTCCTATAAGGTTGGGTATGTTGTGTCTTCATTTTCATTGAATTCTAGGAAGTCTTTAATTTCTTTCCTTATTTCTTCCTTGACCCAGGAATGGTGCAATTGGGTGTTACTTAATTTCCATGAGTTTGTAGGTTTTCTGCAATTCGTGTTGTTGTTGAATTCTAACTTTAAACCATGGTGGTTTGATAAGATACAGGGGGTTATTTTAATTTTTTTTGTATCTGTTGAGGTTTGCTATGTTGCCAAGTATGTGGTGGATTTTAGAGAAGGTTCCATGTGGTGCTGAGAAGAAGATTTATTATTTTGTGTTTGGATGGAATGGTCTATAGATGTCTGTTAAGCCAAATTGTGTCATAACTTCTATTAGTTCCTTTGTTTCTTTGTTAAGTTTCTGTCTGGTGTTCCTGTCCAGTGGTGAGAGTGGGGTGTTGAAGTCTCCCACTATAAGTGTGTGCAGTTTTATGTGTGACTTGAGTTTTAGTAATGTTTCTTTTACAAACGTGGATGCCATTGTATTTGGGGCATAAATGTTCAGAAGTAAGACTTTATCCTTATGGATTTCTCTTGTGATAGTAGAAAGTGACCTTCTTTATCTCTTTTGATTGATTTTAGTTTAAAGTCCAATTTGTTGGATATTAGGATTGCTACCCCTGCTTGTTTCTTGGGTCCATTTGATTGGAAAATCTTTTCCCAACCTTTAATTCTTAGGTACACTCAGTCATTGAAGTTGAGGTGTGTTTTCTGTATGTAGGAGAAGGAAGGATTCTGTCTTCTTATCCATTCTGCTAACCCATCAGTTTGGCTAATTCATGCTGTCTCCAGTTGTCAAGGTAGAGTAGATTCCAGTGTGGACAGAGAAGTGTGGTCAATCTGCTGACTCACTTTATGGCCAATCATCTTAGTTTACCAGTGTGTCTATGAAGAACTGTACCTGTGTGAATGTAGTCCCATCATCCACGTTCATCTTACTGTCCCCCATTTTTGGTTGGTGGATTAGACACTTTGGTTGTACTCTTTGAAAGGCTTATAAAGAACGGGTCATGCTAAAAAATATTCCTGCTTAGGGCAGTTGGCTAGGGCATAAGGAAGAAATACGTGGGTATCAGCCTAGAATGAAGGCAGCTTCCCGAGGCTAGGCATTACAGTGGAGTGAAAGGAGGACATGCATCTATTCCACCACAATTCCTAGCTTCCAAGCCCCATGCTGAACAAAGCAGATGTCTGCCCATGCACTTAACAATTAGTCCTTTCTAGCAACTATGGAGGATAGCCTGCAAGAGCTATGTGAAACAGGAAGTCAAGTGACAGTACTGTCTGGATTGTGACTAATCCCAGCACAACCCCAGGGGTCTAGCCTAATCCTATCATGTGCGGAACTGTAGAGTAGTAGGTTCCCAGGGGTCTACAGACCATGGTGTTGAAGACAGTGGTAAGTGCTCACACTGAAGGCCAGTTTAAGAATCACTTTCATATGGTATATTAAACACCTTAGGAGACGTTCAAACCATTGAAATAAAAAGCATGTACACTTTATATGACTAGTATAAAAAAGCACATCAGTCACACTACTTTAAAAGTAAGAAGAAGAGCCATGGAGATGGCTCTGCAGGTAAAGGTCTTGCTATTGAGCCTGACTGAACTGAGTTTGATTCCTGAGGCCCTCTTTTTTTTTTATTTGTTCAAAGGTATCTTTTTTTTTATATATTTGAATTACAAACAAGATTGAATTACATGACGATCCCAGTTCCCTTCTCCCTCCCTTCCTCCTCTACCACCCCCCCCAACTAAAATCCTACCTATATGTCCTTTCTTCTAATCTACACCTGACTCAAAATTTCTGCTTCCTCATGACCTCTGCATCTTTCCTTTTCTTCCCTTCTCACTCTCCTGAGGCCCTCTTTAACATCACTAGTTTAAGCTGTATACTGTTATTACCTTACTTTTCCCGTTGGAAACCGAGGCATAGGGAGGCTAGACACCTCATTAAACACCATGTAGCTGTTGAGAGGGTGGCCTTGAATCTGAATCTCTGATCCTAGAGTTCATGGTTCTGACTGCTGGTATGTCTGCTATGGAATCAAACACGCTCGGCAACCAGAGTCCGTTTTCTTCTGCTCTTCCGTAACCCACTAACCTTAGAAGTACGTTAACTGCTTTTCTTTCCCTCTGTCCCCTTCCTTCACTAACCAGTGTTAAAGAACCATTGTTTTTTTTTTTTAATACCTGATTGTCTTGATTCTGCTCACTTTCAAGATTTTTACCCAGATCACTGTAGTCATTTCCAACCAATGTCTCTAGTTCAGACTTCACAGCACCGCCAGGATGATCTGTCCTAACAATGATGCTCAGGCCACAACTCTCTGACATTCACACCCATCATGACCTGCATCCTTTGACCACTCCTTTATCACACTCCGTCCTCTGGGTACCTTCTGCTTACTGAGGTGAACTTATCATGCTGTGGCTTTTTTGTCTCTGCTATTCTTTCCGCTATGACCAGAATGACCTTGTGGTTTCCTGCTCAGGA